>NW_008238355.1:4680397-4687915 GCF_000691975.1 Corvus brachyrhynchos
CTGTGCCCCTCTGGGTAGAGCAGAGGCTTCAGAGGAGCAGCCTTAAAGCTCCGTGCCTCCAGCTGCTCCCCATTCGTGCCGCCCACCACTGCAGCTAGCTTGGGCAGTGAACAGCAGCGGTCACTGCAACACATGGGGAATTCACTTTGGTAGCCTGATCTGATAGTTTAAGTGGACTTCAAGCCCAGGTAGATGTCCTCTGAGAGTGGCCTCCAAGTGGTCTTATTACTGGGGGCTTTGTCACATTCAGAAATTAATATTAATTAGTGTTCATCCAGGAATGTGTATTTATCTTCAGTTTGACAACTTACCATCTGGGGAAAAAAACTTTTCATCAGAGTGGCAAAATCTATTCTAAACCTGACCAGTTCCATCACAGATGTGGGGACTTTTCAAACTGCAGTCTCACAGAAAGTGAAAATCTTCAGCAGTCACTGGAGAGTCATTGAGTGTGCTCTGTGGTCCAGCTAGGCAGGGTCTGTTCTCTCCCTGCTGATAAGTGAGAAAATCCCTACTCAGGATCATGCCTCCTCTTCTAGTAGATGCCATTTACTGAACAGCAAGCAGCAGAAATCTCACAAAAACAGCCAACAGGTTGAGCCCAAGAGGAAGATAAAGTTTTGAAAGCAGTAGGCTTTGCTGCATCAGGTTCTTTGGATGGACCACCTGAAGATGCACTTGCACCTTGATGATTGGACCCACAGCCCAAAGTATTGGCAACCCATGTAACAGTACCAGATAAACACCAACCAAGAGCAGTAACATGAGGACATCACCTGCTGTGCATGACACGAGAGTATTGCATCCCAGACACAGTAAAGCATCCCTGTAAAAGCATTGTCCTTCCTGAGGGCTTGGCAGTGCCCTCAGCTGCACCAGCTCCTGACACCTGTGCAGGCAAGGGGAAACTTTCAGTGCTTTATGTTAAAGCAAGGGAGGAGACATGAGAAGTGTGAGTGCCTCAGAGAGAAATCCTCTTCCCCTCCAGCTCCAAGCCCATGACTTTTAACAAAGTCTTACAAATCTGGAGAGACACAGCTGTGATTTTTCAACAATATGTAACTAACCTTCATGTCCCCCAGTCTCAAAATAAGGGACCGAAAACCTGAGTAAATGATTATTGAGTCATTAGGATACTTCTCTATAAGCCTGCTTTCTCGTGTTTTCTTAATGTTTCCATTTTTTGCTCATGACTGCTGTACAGTTTATTTGGCATACTGTAAAAAAAATTATCCTCTTTCACCAAAAGAAAGCAAGAAGGAGCTTCTAAGCAAAGAGAATTCAGTAATTCATTATGCAGCCATCATCCAAAGGCTTTCATAAGATCAAGCTAATGCTATCTTTTATTTTCTTTTTGTAAATCCTTACCATGATTCTACTTTTTTCTTCAACAATGTTATAATTAGCTCTGTGTTTGACTTCCTATGGCAAAATCATAAAGGCTACAATCTTAAGAGGAATTACCATAGGCCAATTGTAAAAAAGTATGTCTTTTCTGGGACCCATTAAGTCCTCTCAGTTTATCATTAAGCAAGTCCCTTAGTGAGCAGGAGAAAGTATCCCACAAAAAGATTATAAAACAATTTCTGTGCAAGAGATTGGAGGGATTTCATTTTTAACTGTGTCTAGGTTTTGTATAACAAACAAAGAAATTAATCCTATGAAACATCTTATTAGTGCATTGAACTTTTTTCCAACAAATTATGTAGCTTCTGCAAGTTTATTGTGCACAGTGTTTGATAAAATCTAGGCTTTGGTGAATAATACACTCATGGCAGATAGGTTTTTTTTTTTCCCTAATATGTTTCAGAAAGCTAGCAGCTGTATGAAAACAAAGCCCGTATAATTAGAAGTGTTCATATAACAGCAGTTCCTTTCCCGTGTTCCTAAGCCACACACTGACAGTAAAAGAGAAACTGCATTTCTCCTGAAAGGTTTTACAGTCGCACTGAGGGGCTAGTACCGGAGGGGGCCCATACCCAGTGTGCAGCCGCCCCAGGCTTCGTGAGGCAGCTCTGTAGCAGGCAGAAGCTTGTGTCCCCAGTGCCACAAGGACCTGGAGCACAGCCCGAGCCTGGCTCACCCTCCGTCTGCAGGGAGGCAGCCGAACCACCCCTCCCTCACCGGTTCCATCCCACACGGGAGAGACGCCAGCCCCCCGACCCTCCCGCATCCCTCCTCCCATCCACCCACCCTCTGGAATGACTCACAGCTGAATAGCTCAGGCGGGGTCATTAATAAAGCTAGCTGAAAAATAGTTTGGGGTGGGAATCTCTAGAGCTTGCAGTTTCACAGTTTTCATGATGCACTTTTTAAAAAATTTAAATTCCAAATCTTAAAAACCAGTAAAATGTCAGTGGAAACCATTCTTGCAAAGGGCTTCATTTTTCACTTGACATTTTTAATATCAAATACTGGAGTATTTTTGAAATTTTTTTTTTTTTTTTTTTTTAACCAAAACTGCTTGCCCAACGTTGGAAGGGACTTCAGCTTTATAAGAAATAAGGAAACCATGGCAACCATAGCAGTTGTTTGCATTTGGCTAAGAAACCAGTTTTCCATTGAATAAAGCAATCCTGGTACAGGGCTTTCACCTAATTTTGAAAAGAAAAAGCCTTCCTTCCTAGGGTCATGTGAAGCACATTGCACACTTAATCATGTATGGGTTAGCCAACTAGATGGACAAGTAACCTTTGTAAGTAGAGAACAGCAAAACTTACACAAAAATAAGTGTGGGGTTTCTTTGCCCTCTGGATTTTGGAGGATGAAAGAGTAAGATGCCTACTAAACTACAGCTGTTACTCAGCCTCTTCTCTAATCAGCAGTTCCTTCTCATGTTTTGTACTATGAATGGAAAATAATAAAATAGGGCTTGCTGTATGCAACTGCTGGGTGGTATTTATTTATAGCTCTACTGGGGATAGTGTGACTGGCTGGGCAATGCAGTATTAATCATCTTTCCAGTGAAAAGCTGGAAAGTGTTCTCAGGATAGGATTAGACATTAAGAACTGTATTGCATCTTTTTGGGAAAATTGTGTGCTGGGCAGGGTGGAGCTGGGGGAGGACTGTGCCCAGCACATCCCAGAAGAGAGCATGTGCTGCAGAGGATGGAGCACTCTCAGCTAGCCAGCTCTGCTGGGTGCTGCAGCAGACACAGCAGTGCAGTAAGAACTGAGCATTGCTTTCTTCCTCTGCCCTGCCTTTCTCTTCTGGAGGGAAGACCTTCTTTGCTGGAAACAGCCTTGGAGCAAAGGCAAAGCAGCATCCCTCCTCTCCAGGCAACAGAGGACAGCCCTGCTCCACGGAAAGGCTGGATGTGGTGTTGGCTGAGGCACTGGTGTTGCATGGTGACTTGGGGATAGAAGAAAGACCTTACAGCTACAAAAAGTTAAAGCACTAATAAACCTGAAAAAATGTCACTCGAAGCACTAGGAGATAAGCAGCACGCATACAGCTGAAATTGATAGGAGCTGGACAGAGAAAAGCAGCAGCTCTAACTGCAGCCTGGGAAGCCCAGTGCTTTGCAACCACAAAGCCCAGAGACAGAACAGAACAGCAGGGATGACTGAAACCAGTGGCACAAAGCAGTGACAGCCAGAAGATGATATGTAGCCAGAGCAGGGACACAAAAAGGTCCCAGCTCCCACCAGGAAACCTGGCCCCTCCTGAAAGCAGGGATGCTGGATGGGGCTGGTGGCTCTACACAGCTCTACAGGGATGGAGACTTAGGGGTACTAAGCAACTTTGAAAACCAGAGGGAGTAAGTACTCCTGTACTGCTGCAGCACCTGCATGTGCTACAGGATGTCTACTAACACTTCAAGAATGCCCTTATTACCACTACAGGCTGTGAGGTTTGAAGAAAGGCAACAAAACAATGCCCAGCCCCTTCAGGCTCCTGACACACTTTAGGTCCCTCTGAGTGCTGCAATCCAAGTAACTCATTGACAAAAAGAGAAGATGAAGATCAAGACCACCTGGTCAGGCCTCTTAACTGCATGAGTGTCCAGCCATGGTTTCTTAACTTGATATTTAACCAGCATGTCTTAGGGCACACTTTTTTCAAGCCTCCAAAGACTGCAGATCTACCCTGCTTCCCACACGTACACATGGCTGTCCTCCCAGGGGGCACTGGGGAAAAGCCAGCTCCCACCCCAGGAACCACAGTAGCATCAATGTGAAGCCCCAAATCCCTCTGTCAATACCTTGCCTCATTTACCAAGTGTTGGCCTACTTGAGCTCCCTCCCTGTCCTTATCTGCACTCTAAGCATATCCCTAGTACCCATCATTGCCCTTGAAAGCCAGCATCCCCACAGCTCGTGGCCCCCTGTGCACAGCTGGAAAGTCAGGCAAACTCTTCTCTTGCCCCAGACACCATTTCAAAGCCACAGCATTGCTAGGAGCCTAAAGCAGGGCTCAATATTTCAAGGCAAGTTAAGGGATGTTGTACGTGCAAGGCCGTGTTAAGCCCACCCTCTGAGATTGTGATGTGGGCCGGAGGGTCTCAGGTGTCCCCTAGACTGCTGATGAAGATCTTCCCTGGGGTTAATGAACCCCAGCAAATAATCAGACCCCAAATGATAGGCTTGATTGGCAAGTAAGCATGAAACGAGCGGAAAGGGAGAGCCAACGGAAGGATACAAGCAATAGGAATATAATTATGCAGTGATTCATCTTGGGCATGCTTGCATGCTGGGAAGAGGGGGGCAGGAAAATAGGGGGAACTAAGCCTTTTCTTGATTTTATTTTTTTTGGACAGTAGTGGAAATCCAAAGAAGATAATCTGGAGAAGTGATTTAAAAGAGACATAGGTGGATATACTGCAAGGATCAAGGAAAGTGAAGCAACCCTTTGATTCTACATGAGCCATACAGAACTGTGCTTCTACACTGCGCAGTGAACGCATTACTGAGATCACAGATTCAGGAGCTTAGCAGGCGTTTACAATCCTATCCTCTCTCTTTGTAGCTTAACCTTCGTGAAACATAGAAGCTTTCACCAACCTTAAGGAAAAACTGTGGGATGAGAATTTTCATAGGCAGCCCACCAGTAGTCTATAAATATATCTGAGTAGTGGCAGAGGCAGATTTCAAGCACATACAAAAGATTGCTTTTGGGAGATCTTTAAAGCATTGCAGAGCAGGTGAACTGCTTTGAAACCCTGAATTGTCATTTTGAATTAAAAGCTCATACCTACTCTATTTATCAAGTCAAATTACAGGCAGTTGTTACCAGCAGCTGTGGAGAGTGATCAAGAGCATACTCCCTGCAAGCTGTGTGTGATCAGCCCAGTGGGCTTTGAGTGGTCAGAACTCAGGAGCAGCATGGTTATTCTATGAGTCCATCATTTGCTCCAGCAACAGGGCTGCCAACTGGCAAAGCAGCCAGTTTGCTTTGTCTTCAAGAACCCAAAGCTCACTTCTGTGGCCATCCTTCTCTCAAGACCTCCTGCTTCATCCAGTATAGATCACCCTTAAGATCTTGCAAGGACACAGATGCCCTCAAAGCAATAGCTTTTCCTTTTCATTTCCATAACACATACTGGTGGAAGTCACACCAACTTTGGCAGCTCTGCACAAGCACTCACCAGGACAGCTGGAGGTCCTCACACGGTACAGGCCAAGGAATACTCCCTCTTTTGGGCAAATGCAGGTAAAATTGACAGACAGGTCTTACAGCAACATGTTGAGAATCACGTGCATGTTGGCCAGTTGCCTAGTGCATGGCTCTTCCACTTTCAAGCTTCTAAAAAAAAATCACAGTGAATGGATGGCAAATGAATAAAAGTTGATTTTCTTATGGCTGCGCCAAATTAATTACAAATGAGCAGCAAAATAAATCCAAAAGGCTATCATCCCATCTACCAATCAATAAGTTGAAAGTATAAATAAACTAGAATGATATAAAGTGCCTGTGGCACACACACAAACCCAGTGAGCTAAAAAAGGAAGGAAAACGTTTCCAGTCTTCATCTGGAGAAATGCCACAGATTTCATCAGGCTAAGATGAAGGGGAAGAGTTTTTGTAACTACATGATTTTTATAGACTGAGCCTCCTCTCAGCAATCTACCTAGGGGGGAAGTATTTTCTCATAGCCACTAAGCATCATTTCTAGTCATGTGCATGCACACATACATCAAAACTAATGACCCAAGCAGTCTTAATGATTTCAGCAAGGGCAGGAGGCTTATCTTCAAACAGATAGGAAATTGTTTACTTGGATAAGGGCCTAACTTAACAGAGACAGGCAAACCCAAAGACAAGGCATTGCATACGTCAGTTTACAGCAAAATCCTAGTGGAAGGTGTTTAAAATGTGTTGTGCAGAAAGAGACAACCAGATAAACATCTTCTGCACAGTGATACAGCGAGAGCTGCAGTCTGCAAACAAATTTGGTGTCTCATAATCCATTCCAAGAAGCATTTGAGAGGTGTGAAAGAAAAGGACCCAAGATAGCAACACTATTCCTGCTCAGTGCCAAACTACCATACTTCTCTCTTGGTAGAAAAGAATGACAGTTCAGGAACAACCTCCAGCTGTTGCAGAAGCAATCCCTGTGGCACCCTGAGTTGACTTTTCCTCCCTCTGAAATGACTGGTCAGGTCTCAAAGGCACTCCTACATGCAGGTCAGCACAACTGCTGGACTCCCCACAGAGCCCATGCTGCTCAGACCAGGCTCATTGAGATCCAATGGCTGGCAGTTCCTCATAGAATCTTCTGAAAAATTTACCACCGTTCTTGTTTCCCATATGGAAAAACAACTAGCACAGATTTCATATTGTGCCTGCATTTGCTAATGAGCAGTACATATTAAGCAAAGACAGACATACAACATCATCCACTGCAGTCACTTGCAAAACACAAGGCTTGAGGATGTTTTCAATAGTCCCAGAAGGCTCAGTTTCACTTTGTGTTAAATTTTTGCCTTTCTATTCTATATGCCACTTCCAAGGAGCTCTCTTTATTTATGGATCAGCTTTCTCTTCTGAAAGCCCAGCAGGGCTTTAGCAGACTGAGTGTGAACACACATTTTAGTGTTCTCCATAATCAGTGCAGAAAATTCATGAGCTGAAAGCTGTCTGTAGCTCAGACGCAGGCTCCACTGCCTTTGTCTTGAAGACAGACAAGCTGCAATCACACACGCGTACTTACCCAGACCCTCTGCCTTCATAATTTCATCATCGAGTCCTCATCACTAGGCTGTTATGTCCAGCCTCTTAATAGGTTTTCAGAAGTTTGTTGCTAACCCTGAATGCAGCAGCTGAACTGGAGTAGGTGCAGACAATGCCTAATTTCTCCTTATTCCAAGATAAAGTGCTTTTGGTCAGGCAGTGCAAGAAATACAACATAATGATTGATAATTCAGCATTGACAACAGTGCCTTGCTCACTCCTCCAGCTTCATGCTTCCCACAGAGATCATGTGTGTGTTCCATTTCAGATTACCTTATATTTTCCCTATTTCAATGTCACTCTGTAAATTTTTGCTCCTTCCACTACTCTCCCCGTGCCCCCCC
>NW_008238355.1:4688436-4693952 GCF_000691975.1 Corvus brachyrhynchos
CTTGTCCTCATTACTTTTCAGGTCTGAGATTGAACCAGCTGCATTATCCACATAAAGAGCTGTGCTCTATTTCCAGGTAAGGATAGCAGCATCAGCTATTAGTAGGCCCATCATGTGGGTGTACTGGAACCGGTCATTTAAGAGCCACAGGTTGATTGATCAATGCCACTTCAAATAGAATTTGTATTTGTATAAGGGAACCCAAACGCACCTTCCTCTCTGGCTTTTCTCCTTTTCTCTTCCTTCATCTTTCTCACCCCTTCCTTCCTTATCTCTGTTACCCACACTATATTTTTAAGTCTTGCTTCATACACCACTGCATTGCTTCTAGGGACTCACATTTGTACTTCCCGTCCTACCCACACTCTGGAGCTCATTTGTTACATTTCTGTCATCTGTGTCAGTCAACTCTTACATCCCAAAAACAGGGTTTTCATTTCAGTGCCACCAAACAACAAATATCTAAGTAATGGGCTAGAGCTTCCTCTGCCGCAGCACAGCACGGAAGTCCTTTAACTTCACCAGAGCTGTGTGATTCCTCGTCACTCCACAGCAACCACCTGGATCAACCTCCTGGACAGACTGCTATCGTCACACAACCAGATGATCACACTAATTAACCTGCATTCATCTTAATGGGTCAGAAATCCAGAAAAAACACGTTTGCTTTGTGATTCTCCATGGGCTGTAGCCCAGCCACTACCAGCCACCTTCTTCAGCACCTCTGTGGAGGAAGGACACTGCAGCCAGCTGGGGCCTTGTGAAAAGAAAATATGACCATTACATAACTGTAACGTTAAAAAGCAAAATCAAAAATAATATACCAGTTGAAAAAAACATTCTTGCATATAAAATTTTATGCTGGATATGTGCACACACATAAACTCGATGTGTAATTTCTTACACAATCCCTGGAGTTTAAAATTCACTTATTTTGCCCAAGAAAGGCACCCAACAAGATCAGTTCCATAAAAATTTAATTTCCTGTGCGATTGTGGAGCTGAACACAGGGTGAAAGCACACTGTGTAGGTTACCTAGGCTACTTAGATTAAGCATAATTAATGGTAACACCTTTGCTGGGTCAAGGCAGAGTAAAGCATCTTTATTAGTGAGCTGGAGAAGGTGTTGGAGTAGACTCTTGTCTAGATCTCAGCTGGCAGATTGTATGGAACAGTGAATACAGCACTGCCTTGACAATACCCCTGTACTGATGGGAAAGGGATCAGTGATATGGGGCTAAGGACTTCTCATCCTGGGAGGATGAGGGACAATGGGCAAAAGCTGAACAAGGGTTTCAAACTAGGTATAAAGAGAAGGATGTTTCTGCATGGACTGGGATCCAAAGAGGATATGCAGTCTCAATCCTCAGAGTTCTTGAAGACCTGACTGGATGGAGATTGAGTCTATTTCACACTGAAGCATCCTTCAGCCCTTTGGATTCTTAAGGATGCAAAGTACAGAAAAGACTAGAGCCTGGTAACAGGAAGGTTCAAGACATGGACATCTGCAGGACCAGTGGTGTCCTAGTCCCTCTGCTGCTGAGGGTGGATTCCAAAAGTAAGCACCCTGACAGACCTCATTCACTGTACCTCTTCTCCTATTACAATATTGGGTACCCACCACTGGGCCTTTAGGGTGGGACGGCTTTGCAAATGCCTTGTCTGTGTCCTGAGAGCCTAGGCACTGTTTCCACCATGCCACACCATGAGCAAGACATACCTGAAAGTCTTTTGAACGCTGCAGACCCATTCTTGACTTCAGGAAGACAGTGCTGTGTTTTTTCATGCCCCAATTGAGCCCCAATTAAGTCCTTTGTATTGTCTGGTAATCATCAGAAATTGTAGTTGCTGACCTGAAAGCCAAGAACAGTGGGTGATAATGTCAATTTCCAGGTAAGAGATCTCACTGCTACATGAACAAAAAAGCCACCCTTGCTTTTACGGCTTGATTGTTCACTGTGGGCAGTAGTAGGTGATTTAAAGTAATAGCTGTGTTCCAAGCACTCTCGGTGTTCGAGAGAGCAAATACACCTGGAATGAGAAAATAACAGTCAAGAGACAAATGGGAATACAGCAAGCACCTGCAAACACAAAGGAACCATACCTGGGTGCAAACCTGATGGCTTCCAGCAGTCAAAATGTTTCCTCACAACGTCATAATCATGTAAACCCGTCTTAAGCACTCTGCCATTGCCACAAAATTTTCAAATTGCTTTTTTTCCCCCTTTTAACGTAGCTAGTATTTTGCAACTGAAATGGCTTTGCATAGATATTAGAGTGTTCCAAAGAAACTGCTTTAGTAAAACCTTGCTGCCTCCTCACATTGGGGCTTCTCAGAAATCTAGGGATCACTCATATAGATGTAAAACATTAGAATAGCATGAAGTGCTTTTGTTCCACCTTGGAACCTTTGGGAAGGCTTCAAAAACTCTCTGCAAGGCTTTTTCCAGGTAAAAGCACTTCTCTGAAGTTCAGTGAACTTTTGTTCCCAAACCACAGAGCAACCTTGGCTAAATTCCTTGGGATTATAGTGTCTACCTGCATGCTGCAGGCTGTCTTCCATTACCCATCACAGGCTGGGTCTAGGACTCCAATTTCTACCCATAATTACCTTTTGGAGAACAGGAATTTCGTTTTACTGGGAAAGCAAACCTGTGAAAACTAAGCTTGGTCAGAATGTTATTGCTTCCTACTAATTCCTCGTCCTACAGATCTCAAGTAACTATGGAGGATTTATCCAAGTTCAGTTCAGCTGAGCTATCATCTGAAGCATTCTTAATGAAGTACAAGTTGCAAGGTTAATCCCAGTAGATGTAATTGCAAAAACACAAGAAACCTGTACACGAAATGAACACTCAGGGTCTTCCACTGCAAAATGACATGCAAAACTGAATCATGGTTAGACTTGAATATCCTACCTTCCATTTGATTGGCTCAACAGAGCACTTTCTGTTTGCTACCTGAGTTCATTTCCTCTGTCACTGAGTAACAATCAGAGCGCTGTTCATCTTTCTCCCCAGATTTTTCTGTAACTGTAAAGATTGCCTACATTTTAGACACTCCTTTGTGCCCTAATATAATCTGTCGCAGTGTTTCCGTATTATCTGGATTACTATGAACCATGTTTAGAAGAATGAAAGACTGACAAGTGAAGCCTAGGTAGTACATGAACCAGATCTCTGTGAAATTAGGTGGAATTCAAGACCGTGGCAGTTCTGTATCTATTGTGAAAGTGGCTGCAACATTGAAACTTTCTTCAGTGACAAGATTCCAGAATGGTTGAGGTTGGGACGGACCTCAGAGATACCTCCAGAGAGACCTGGACCAAACTCCCTGCTCTGAGCACAGTTGCTTACAGCAAGTTACTCAGGATATCAAATGGTCAGATTTTGAATATATCTGAGGATGGAGACTCTACAGTCTCTCTGTCCATTTTATGCCAGTGTTCAGCCACTGCAACAGTGAAACAAACAAAAGAAAAGCCACAAAGCAAAATCTCCTTTGTTCCCATTGTCGCTTGTGCTTTCATTGGGCACCCCTGAAAAGATTTTGGCTCCATCTTCTTTATTCCTCCCCAACAGGAATTCATACACAGGGATGAGATTCACCCAATTCTTCTGTTCTGCAGAATAAGAAGCTACAGCTGTCTCAGCCTCTCCTCTTATGTCACATGATCTAACTCTCCATCCTTTTTGTGCCTCTTTGCTGGACTATTTTCCAATATGTTTGTGCCTCTTGTACTGGAGAGCCCAGAGCTGCAGTTGGAACTGTATATATGTCTCAGCAGTGCTGAGCTGAGTGGAAGGATCACATCCCTCAATCTGTTTGCAGCACCCTTCCTAATTCAGCCAAAGATGCTGTTGACCTTTTTTGCCACAAGAGCACATTGCTCACCAATGACAGGGGATTAGAGCTCCATTTGCCACTTATTCCAACTTTGTGCCAGTGTTAACTCCAGTGATTTGAATGAAACTGCACCAGCCTAATTAATCCTGGAGTAAGTTTATTTCAGTTAAGTTTAGCTTTACAATGGAAATGGTCCCTACACTTAAAACTTTAGCTATACTTCAGGACAAAGGGCATTTGAGATGGGAGTGTATTCTGACTTCACTAGTGGATTGCTATATTGGTACCCAAGAGACCATAAACCGGGACAGTTCAACCGGTGCTCATGCATGCTTACAAGTGTCACAAAGCTGGCCTTCATTCTTCTTCAGCCCCACACCAGAGAAGCAGAGTCACTTCACAACTCTTTCTCAACCTCCTGGATTGTGGCAGAGTATCATAGCAAAGTGATCAGTGCCTAATACTTTCATTAAGGGCATCTGTCAGATCTTTTGCAGGAGAAAGTTTCAGCAACTTTTACTAGTCATTAAGCTCCTGGGAAGATATTTCTGTTTCATTCTAAGATATTTTTCCATGCAGCTAAATCAATCCACCAAATCTAAATCAGTTTAATTTCACTGGCAGAAAACACTGAACAGATAAATCCTTCATTAGTGGTATAAATTGTCCTGTGTAAGAAGGAAATAGTGGTCTCTCATTGTCAGTTGTTTGAGGTTTCCTTACATTTATGTGCTGAGGTAGAGTATGAGGCTTATCAACTGTAAGAGTTCCAGCACTGATGGCTCTCAGAGTCACCAGGATGAGTGCTGGTGTGGGAGAAGATCCCTTCTTTTGACAGCTTCCCACTGCAGCAGTAGATGCACCTGCTTTTCTCTCTTCAAACAAGTGTAAATCAGAGCTGTACCAGATGTTTTTTGTTGAATAGGCTGCAAGAGCTGCACTGAGTCAGCAGTCCCAATACACCACACCAAAATTTCCCTGAAAGTTTTAGCTGGATGCTCAGCAATAAAACACATGTAACCACTTATCAGGAAGAAGAATAGGTCATTAGGGATTTGGCTTGGTTTCTGTTCCTTTTGTTGAACATGCTTTTCCACTTTCTTCCACAAATAACTACAAAGAAGTTCTGCAAGATTGCCTCCCTATGACACACCTATGACTAATGTAGTAATGAGACAGCCACTTTAATTCACTTCTTATCTAAGGCTACCTTCAGTGCTTCTCTTGCACACAGCTGCTATCAAGAATGAGACCTACCCACTCATAGGGCTATGGCATTATCTGCAGACCCTCAGCAAGCAGGTGAGCAGCCACATTCAGCAAGCTGTGCGGAGTCACTGCCTCCTCAGTAGTAGTGCAAAAGCACATCAGTCCTGAATCTATGGATGGGAAGCAAGGCTTTTGTCACTGTCTCCCATAACATCCTTGCAGGTAAGCTCAGGAAATGTGGGTTAGCTGAACAGACAGTGAGCTGGATCAAGAACTTGCTGAATGGCAGAGCTCAGAGGGTTGTGATCAGCAGAGTGGGAGCCGGTTGAAGGCCTGGAGTGGTGGCATTCCCCAGGGATCAATACTGGGTCCAGTCTTACTCAGCTTGTTTATCAACAACTGGGGTGAAGGGGTAGAAAGAACCCTAAGCCAGTTTGCAGCTGATACAAAACTGGAGGGAG
>NW_008238355.1:4693985-4714932 GCF_000691975.1 Corvus brachyrhynchos
GCATGCCTGCGGAGAAGGACCTGGGGGTCCTGGTGGACAACATGCTGTCCATGAGCCAGCAGTGCCCTTGCAGCCAGGAGGGCCAGTGGGATCCTGGGGGGCATCAGGAAGAGTGTGGCCAGCAGGTCAAGGGAGGTGATTGTCCCCCATACTCAGCTGTAGTGAGGCCACATCTGGAGTGCTGTGTCCAGGTCTGGGCTCCTCAGCACAAGAAAGACAAGGAGCTACTGGAGAAGGTCCAGTGGAGAGTCACTAAGATGGTTTGGAGTCCGGAGCATGTCTCTTAGGAGAGGAGAGAGAGAGAGAGAGAGAGAGCAGGAGCTGGGCCTGTTTAGTCCAGAGAAGAGAAGACTGAGAGGGGATCTCATCAATACATACAAATATCTCCAAGGCGGATGCCAAGAGGATGGTGCCAGACCCTTCTCAGTGGTGCCAGCAACAGAGCAAGGATTAACGGCCATAACCAAAACACAAGAAATTCCACCTCAACATGAGGAAGAACTTCTTTCCATTGAGGGTGGCAGAGCACTGGAAGAGGCTGCCCAGGGAGGTCGTGGATTCTCCCTCTCTGGGGACATTCAAACCCCACCTGGACATGTTCCTGTGTCACCTGCTCAGGGTGACCCTGCTTTGGCAGCAGGGCTGGACTGGATGATCTTCTGAGGTCCCTTCCAACCTTAAAAATTCTGTGGTTCTGTGATTGTGTGAAAGTGCTGCCTTTCTCTGTCTTGCAGAACACACTGAGAGTCAGCCCCTGCCCTGAAGGTCCAGCCAAAATAAACAGAATAAAGGACATGTATCTGGCTTCCATCACTACATAAGAGAAGCCAAACTTCATCCAAGGCCATACAGACAATCTACAGCAAAGCCAGGAACAAAAGCCAGAGCTATTCAGCTCAATTGTAGTTCTCCAGCCTCTGGAGTTTTACTGATTTAATTTATGTGTGAACATTCAGAAGAGCAGGGCACTGTCTCCCTCTGCATTCCAGCCGTACTGGGGGGCCCAGTAGTGCAGCAACATGCCTTGCAGTAGCACAGAGAGAGCTTAACCCATTCTCCTAGTAGTCTTATGAACGGGATAAAGGGACATTAAATTAATTCAAGGTCTTGTTTTGTGGGGTTTTTTTATATCCAATACATTTATCCATCTGTGAATGATCAGCAGCTTGTGCAGTTTAAATGGGTATGTTGCAAGAATTCAGACTGACAGTGTTCCCTTTGAGACAGCAAGGGGAAAACCTCCTGCAGACTGGTCTTATACCCATGAGAAAGCAGCTTCTGCATGACTGCTCAGTAGCTTCAGGTATCCTCATCTTTTGCTCAGTCCATCTGATTTTGCCAACACCTAAATGGACACAGATCTATTCTCTCGGCCCTTAAAATTGTATCCTCCAGGCTTGGCTTTTGCAAAGTCTGTGCCACCCAGCAAGAAAGCAAAAGGAGAGCAAGCACTACATCACAGATGAAAATACCTAGTTAGACTAAAGTGCCCTGAAAAAAGCTAACAAATAATGATATTTCACACTTCCTACTGCTACACATCCCTCTCACATAATGTTAGTATTAAATATCAATATATTAAGATGTTTATAAATCAATTGTCTGCAAACCTGTGCTAACTATAGAAAGAAAATATCTTAGATTTGCAAGCTGAATGTCTTCCAGATAAATTCCATTTTCTGTTATGGAGTTACATGTTCTCACCGTGGTAAGCTTTTCCTTTAAGGGCCTTAATTTACTGCCTTTAATAACTCTCCTATCACTGAAAATCTTTTGCTTCCTAATAAGCATATTTATTTCAAGAGAATGCAAATTCAGTAAAAAATTATTTTAGTTGGTGGAAGAAAAGTTGTTAATTACCATGACATTCTGCAAAATGCAGTTCTACTATCTTACTGCCAAGATATTCAACCTGGCCTTTAAACCTGGCCATGGGAAAATGTTGATGTTGCCAGTTGTCACTGCAGAACATGTGTTTTGGGGACAGCTGGATTTTTTAGTACATAGTGATTTGCCAAGGCTAAAGTCAGAGCAATCATCTACTCATTTTCCTTTTTTTCACTAACAAAAAACCCAAAAAAACAACCCCAAAATAAACTCAAAACAACAAAAACCCTTTACGTTTCTTGAATAAAAGATACTTCCCCCATTCCCTCATAATGAAATTGTTGTCCAAAGTGACTCTTAAAAGACTGACAGGTCCTGAGAGACCAGCAAATGTAATGAACTTTTTGTGTTTTTAAACCCAACTGCATTTCTAATGACATCTTAAAATCTAGCATACATGGCCACATTATCCTTGTCTGCTGATGTCCTCCTTCTGCACCTGAAAATAATTCTGCCCTCGACCAACTTCCAAAACATTTGACAGCAGAGAAAATGTGGCAAAAATTGTGATTATCAAGGAGTTTCAGAAATATCAGGCAGGTAGAAGGTAAGGATCCTAGCAGTCCTTCCCTAAAGAGGAAAATAAAATAAAAGCTTGATCCTTGTTAGGATCAATCCAGATGGGAGAATGCAGTCCACGTCCCACCAGACACCACAGTGGACCCACCTCTCTCAATTTCCTTTTGTAATGCAGATTCTGTGACAGCCAGCCAGGCAGAATGGAAAGATCATATGCGGACTTACCAAAATCCCCCTTTTACCTGTGGCTTCCCCCCGCCGTCCTGAAGTAAGGAGTGAGACTGAGATGATACTCAGTATGATTTAGAATTTTTTAAAAAGCCAACTGATCACCCACCCATGGTGAACCCCATTAACCACTTGTTATTCACTTGAATACTTTTCCTTATTTTTCCCATTTAGAAAGAAATAATACTAGATGACTTCACAAATGCGTCTGACAGTCCATCTAAAGAGGATCATACTAAATTAACCCTACAATCATCCTGACATAAAGTAGCAGGGATCCAGGAAGTCAGAGACACACCTGTGAAGGAGAGAGGCCATTTCATATGGATATCCTGGACCACAGCTTTATCATTTATGCAACAAAGGAGGTCTCCAGGGGAAGGGGAGAAAAAAGAAAGTACTTTCTGCAGTGGAAACACATTGTCCATTGCAATGAATGCTCTACACAATGTGTCCATTTCTTCAAGGACTTGTGGACACATCTTATTCTCCAGTCTTCTAAGACTGAGGTAGCCCTAGTGATTATTAGGAGCTGGGACTCCAAAGATGAAAATTTTGCAGCAGAAAAAGAGTGTATGTGATGCAAAATGTATGGAGGTTCACAAGAACAATACTATATTAAATAAATGCAGTAGAAGTTATTCATATTAACATGAGGACAACTGCCTGATATACTACTTTACGGAAAAAATGGCCTGGACAATGTAACTTTCTCCTAATACCTCCTCCCAAGCTTGTCCTATCTGTCACATACCAGTGGCTGTGAACTTTAGACAGCCAGTGAAACCGTCAGTGCACAGACGTACAAACATAGGAGACAATGCCAAAGTAGTTAAGCATTAGTAAAAAGTAAATACCTGAAGAACTTTTAAGCAAAAACTAAAAGAAAACAAAAACAAAACCAAACCAAAACAAAAACCCCAAAAAACCAACAAACAAGCTCTTAAAGAAAATCAGAGCCTAAGTGTGGCTGCAGCTGGGAAGTCCCTCTGCAGACCCTCTAATCCAAACCTCCTCTTCTAGGCAGAGTCCATGAGAGCAGGTTTCTCAGGACTGCATACAGCTGGACTCCATCTGAATGGCAGCACAGCTCTCTGGTGTGTCAACCTCTCCTCTGCATTCTAGATAGTTTGCAGATTGCTGATTATGCCCTCTGTCCCTCATCCAAGGTGTTCACAGAGATTCAAAAAATCATTAGCCCCAGTATCCATCTTGGGATCTTGCTGTGGTGATAGGCTTTTAGCCAGACTTTGTGCCACAGACCATAGAATGGTTCGGGTTGGAAGGGACAATTAAGGGTCTTCTAGTCCAAGCCCCCTGTAATGAGGAAGGATACCTTCCAATAAATCATGTTTCCCAGAGCCCTGTCCAATGTGATATTGAATGTTTCCAGGGATGGGGCATCTACAACCTCTCTGGGCAGCATGTGCCAGTGTGTTATCCCCCCCAGCATAAAAAATTTCTTCTTTATTTCTAGTCTGAATCTATCCTTGTTTAGTTTAGAACCATTAACCTATGTACTATCAGTATAGCCCCAAATAAAATGTCTGGCCCCCTCATTCTTCTAAGTCCATTTAAGAACTGAATGCCACAATAAGGTTATGCTGGAGCCTTCACTTCTCCTGAACAGCCCCAACTCTCTCAGCCTTTCCTCACAGGAGATGTTCCATCCCTCTGATCATACTGGTAGCCTCCTCTGGACTTGCTCCAACAGGTCCCTGTCCTTCCTGTGCAGGGACCCCAGAGCTGGATGCAGTGTTCCAGGTGGGGTCTCACCAGAGCAGAGCAGAGGGGCAGAATCCCCTCCCTCCCCTGCTGCCCACGCTGCTTTGGATGCGGCCCAGGACACATTTGGCTCTCTGGGCTGTGAGTGCACATGGCTGGGTCATGTCCAGCTTTCTATCCAGCAGTACATACAAGTTCTTTTCTCTTACAATACTTGAACCTAGAAGTGAATTGCAAAAAACATCAAGGAAAGATTTTTTTGTTTGCTTCGTTTGGTTGTTTTGTGGTTTTGGTTTTGTTTTTCTGCCTATAAGCAGATACAAGCCAATGGCTTTGTATTGCTTGTGCAAGTACCTGGAAAATTTGCATTTGTGTAGTGACTGCCAACAGTTTCACCTAGTAACCCTGGCTACAAGTTTTCCCTCTAAAATTTCATCACATTCCTTCTGTCGTTCCATCCACCCCAGCTGATGGTGTTTCCTTCCTCAGTGTATTTACATATCTTCTTTCCCCATGTTCCTGAGGAAGAGATGAAAACCTGCCACCTTCCTCATTAGAGTCCAGGCCTCACCAGCAGAGTGAGCGCCGGAGCAGACAACAGACTGCGGAAAAACCATGGAGATCATTCTTTCCTTATGAGCCATGCCGGCCCAAGCAACACTGCTACATTTTGGCTGGCAATGACTACCTGTGGGGGTGGCAGGCTGCTGGGACAAGCATCTAGTCCCTCACATTTGGGTCAGCTAAGGTGATGTGGCACTGCAGCTTGCAGTGGCTGAGGAGTCCTTCAAGTGTAAGAAAATGCCCAAGAGGTAGGTGCTGTGCAGTGAGCAGTAGAAAGGGAGATGGATTTGGCTTTTTCAAACCAGCCTCATGGCTTTTGGGGAGCTGGCTCTGAAGCTCTTTGGCTACAGATTTAAGGATACACAGCAGGCAATAAATCCAGACAGAAAGCAGGTTAGTGACACCTTCTCCGTCAAGGGAGGTGGTTTCTTCTAACCTACAGGTATCATGGAGAAAGAACAGTTTAGAGGCAACTAAGCACCAACACAGAAGAAGGTTCCTCATTTAAAAATTCCAGCATAATGGAAAGGCTAAGAAAATGCAGGGTGAGTTTTTGAGTCTTTCAGGCTATTTTAATGGAAATTTTATTCCTTCTGAACTTTATGAAGTTTTATTATCTTCTAACATTTCTGTGCTGACCTGTCTTGAGTTCTGAAAATTCCTTTGCCACTCCACAGGCATGCAAACTGTCATGAACCAATTATCTTGGCTCATCAGGGCTTTCAGACGATCTGACTGAAACTCCCACCAGAGCTGTGCATCCAGAAAGAACATGCAGTCATGAGGAGAGCTTGGCCAAAGTGTCCTCTGAGACTACATCCTTCCCCTTCCCTGTGGTGGGACAAGTCCTTTTCTCCAAAGATTAAACTCAGCTGATGCTGCTTCTCTGGGTTTAAAACAGCTTCTCTTTTGGATGGCTGTGCTTTTACCACAGCCAAATGGCACACAGTGGACACAACAGCCTAAACTTTAGTTAAGATACTTTAGACGTAGACTGGCATTACAAAAAGATAAGTAAGCAGTGACTAATCAAAGAAATAAGAAGTGACTAATCAAACTTCTTCATGGAAAGGGTTGTCAAACATTGGAACAGACTTCCCAGGAAAGTGGTTGAGTCACTATCCCCGGAGGTATTTAAAAGATGTCTAGATGCTTAAGGACATGGTTTAGTGGTGGACTTGGCAGTGTTAGATTGACAGTTTGACTTGATGATCTTAAAGGTCTTTCCCAAACTAAATGACTCTATGACCTTGCAATAGTCTGTCAACTTTTGAGACTGACTGCTGAAAAAACAAGTGATACAGCAATGAAGAAGAGATTGATCTCCATCAGAAAGCATCTCTTGTTCCTGAACAAGCTGTGATGATGAAGTAAAGGAAAAGTTTGCTTCAAAATAAAAAGATAATAGTGTTCACTCAGTATTTTATTGGAAAGCATATAAAAGCTTATAGAAAGAAAAAAAAAGATGAAGAGCCTTTCAGGTGCCAGTTTTTGTACTACACCAGTAACTCCTAATACAGGCTGAGAAAACTCATTTTTAGGATAAACTTCTTCCAAGGTAGTCCATCCCAATAAATCCTGTACTTTAAAGTTAATGGTTATTTAAGTCACAGAAACAGCTCTTAAAAAGAAGACAATTCCACTATCATCTACTTCCAAAAAAAAAAAAAAAAAAAAAAAAAACAGCTGAAAAAGAAGAAAAAAAGGAAGAACTTCTGCAACCTTTGAAGTCTGGATTCACAACATGAGGCAGTTCCCTAAAATGCAAGTTTATAGCTTGAGGATCAGAAACACAAAGAAATCAGTGATAAATCCTGTTTGGCCATGAAAAGATCATTTTCAAAATAAGAAATCAGTGATAAATCCTGTTTGGCCATGAAAAGATCATTTTCAAAATCTTGAACCATATGTCAATTTCTGTATAAAATAGCAGAATATGAGCTAGTGTGTCCAAAAGAAGTACCTAAGAATTAGGTACCTAAGAATTCTGGTCTTGGTAAGATGGCCAAGCGACTAACTTTGGGGATTTTGAATTTACCCAAAATTTCTAGTATATAACAGAAAGATGTTAAATGTAGGGCCCAAGTCCAGTCATTTCAGAAAGATAGATGGATGCTGAAATGACAAGACACATTTCATCACACACCATTAAGATTTTGAGTTGTGAAGATTCATGCTGATGCACTGAATGCTAAGTAATTTAATTAAAAGTACTCTTGTTCAACTTGCACAGATTGGAGATACAATTCCTACTAGAATTTTCTGAGAAAAATAGAAGACAAACAGATGAATATTTGAAGGAGTCATGGGGTATTGTATTAACACAAACCTCTAAGGACCACTTCCTAGCTCTGCAAATAGGCAGAGCTACAGGTGTTTCCAAAAGCACATGATTATCCTGCAGGTGGTTTCTGGTAGCTTAACTTTTCTGAAAGTAAGTTTCTAAAGATAATAAGGGGATATTTTATGGGCATAGTTCAGAAAGGTTTTTTGAAGTGAAATTTCACACTGTTTACCAATCAGTACACACAGCAAATTTTTTTCTTTTTCATTACTTTTGTTCAGGTCCAAAATTCCAGTGCCTTCTGGAAGAAAAGATTAAAACTAACCTTTGTGCCTTTTCCTCCTACTACTGTGCCTAAAGTAGCTGGATATTTCATAAAAAGCCACTACGTTCAGCCTCTCTCCATTGTTGTTTCAGCTCTGAGATGCTGCTTGTTAGATTATTTCACCCTGAAGAAATAGAAAAATCATTGTCCTTTTTCCAACACTAGTTATAAAAAAAATAATTTTTCAGATCTTTTTAATATGCACAGGGAGAATTGCAGTTCTATGCATATAATATGCAGATGCCAACCAGGAGCATTCATAACTTCTGCTCCTGTAGGCCAAATCCCCCTGAAGGAATGGGAATCTTTCCACCAAACACAGTGGAAGTGGGATGAGCTTGTAGACCATTGAACTATATCCATTGGATATGCTAAAGTGTGTTACAGAAATGTACTCCGAAAAAAATCACTCAAAAACTTTTTATCCCTTCTGTTCTGAGATATATTTTATATCAAACCCATTTTTGATAAATAGGAGTTGTAAAGGTCCATTAGTAGGTTGCATTTATAATAGCAACATTTAGTATGGAAGAACAGTTCTTTTATATCAGTATCAATCTGCATAAGAACGTGAGCTTTCAAATCTGGTAAAAGATGTACATCTTCAAGAAAATATTTCTTCAGAGAGTGTTCTGTGTTCTTTTTTCATCAGAAACATATGAAAACAAAAACCCATTGAAGAAAAAACAGAGATAACCTATTAGAATGCAGCTCCAGAGCCATTTGATTCAGCCTCTATACAGTATCCAGGAGTAAAAATTGCTTACATTTTGCTTTTGTTCACTCCCTCCTCTACATGGTATAAGGAAGATATTTCACTTCATCCCAGAGAAAACAAAGTCTTCTTGACTGCAGTAACTATACTTTATAATAGTTTCTAGTTCTCAACAGTATATTTTTTTATCATAGAAAACGGAAACAAAAAAAAAAAAGAGAAAAATCTATCAATTCCTCTACAGGCATGAAAAATGTAAACATATCCTCAAGACATATAAAAGTGGGACAATACATCAGGCATTAATAATTTATTTATTTTTTTCTGAATAATTCCAATTATTTATTTTAATCTATTGATTAAAACAAGAGCTAGAATATTTGTCTTCTCTAGGAGAACACAAAATAATATTGCAGAGACATGACAGAAGAACAATGCATAAATCACTCATGTAAAACATTATGTACAAATATTCATTGCTATTAAGGTGACATTGAAATACCTGCCCTGTCTCAGTCCAAATAATATATCAAAAGCAGCACCAAACAATTATACAGAAGTCTGACTGGAACTCCATCACGAAAGACCAGATTCCTTTCCGTACCATGCAGGTGATTACTTATGACAAGCTCAAAACAAATAGGAGAGGTAAATCTTAAAATCTTTTTTCCATCCTTTTGCATAGATTTGAATGGCATCACAAGGAGAAAAGGAGAGGAGAATGAGCTATGATTCATGCACAGTGGCACTTTTGGACTGATCAGCTAAGGATATTAAGAAACCCAGAAATGTATTTCAAAGCTTCTGTTTAAGAAACTCAGCACACCTCATTTGTCAAGGCATCATGCTATCACCAAAAAAAATGCAACACTGCCCATTAAGACCACACCTTGAGTGTCTTCATCGTCCAATCATGTCCTAAAATACGTGCACTCTTCTCAAATGGAATAATTTAGCTTGGTTCTGTTTAATAACTTTGTATATTTTATTAGCCCCTTAAAATCTCTCTCTTTGAGAGTTTAGACAACAGTAATGACCTTCTCCTGAGATTCATTTCAGATGTTGTAGACAGAGCCCATTTCAGACAGACAGCCTGTGTAACACAGTCTTTTGGCCAGTAAGGTATGCAAAACAGAGGTTTTTAAAATTTGAAAACTTTGATTACAGAGTTCTGCATTAATGGTATTAATTAAGACACCTAACTGGCATCTGAAATTCAATTGTTTTCAGAAGTGTACTTAAATGGTTTACAAATTTCTCTGTAAGATTTGAACAAGTACTTACTAGAACTGCAGAATCCAATTTATTCTTTTTTTTTTTCTCAGAAAAAGGGATTTTATATCATCTTTTCCTCCACATTGACACCAGCAGCAATATAATCTTTAATCCTTTCTGTGACCACTGAGAAGGTAGGATTGTAAAATATCCCTACACTGCCATATTTTGCAGTCCATGCTGGAGTTAGGTAATTCAAGGACTGCAAAGGCAGAGAAAGGTTAGTCAGAACCCTCTGTAAGACATCAAAGGGAGAGGTGAGTCCTGGTGTGCAGGTAAAACCTGACCACTGCCCACAGTATCCCTGAGAAGAACTGTTCTCTTCTTTAGTATTTTTCATAGACTGTTCTTCCAAGTACTAGACTTGAGTAGCTCACATGAATTCCAAATACAGAACTGTTTACAGATCTCTTTTCTCCAGTGAGCTCTTTCATGTAAACTTAATCTTCCTGTCTACACACTCTTGATCAACTTTTAGAAACATATTTAATTATTTCTTAAACTTCTCCTGTAAACTGCTCATTTTTTGTTGATAAGATTTCATGATATAGTGAGATCTTGTATTTTATCTACTTGTCAGTCCAGCAAACGCTCGCTTTGCAGTGGACAATGCAGTTATGGAGGCCCCACTCCGTGAGTTACTATTTACAAAACCAGCCAAATTCTTTAGTTTTAATTATCCTATTTTCTGTCCCAGGTGATGCCCATGATCTTCCAGGAGATCTTGTGAGACACTATGAGCCCTGGTCCCCAAAGCACCCATGTCCTCTGAGGAATCATTTCATGAGCTTCTGTCAAGTCACTATGACCTCAAACAGTGATTTCTTCAACTACAGCTGTTTAAACAAACCTTCCACCTTCTTCGTGACACTAAACCTTCAGAGGAACTTTACTCAAGGTTGATCCTCCTCATCATTTTCCCTAGTGAGGACACCAGTGTTATGCATAAGGCAGACAATGTTGTGTGCTTTGTGTTTATACTGCCTTTGACAAAGTCTTCATAGAGTGCTGACCACCAAACATGTGAGACATGGACTGGATCGGTGGATCATGCAGTGGGTAAGAACTGCTAATTACTGGTAGCCAGCAACATCCCTCGGGGATCAAAACTGGCACAAAGACTGTTTCATATCTTTACCCATGACCAGGATGCTGAGACGGTGCCTTCTGTCATCAGATTTGTGGACAACACCAAACTGGCCAAGTGGACAATTCACTGGAGGGAAAGGCTACTCTTCAGAGGAGCCTGGAGAAATGACCTACAGGAACCTTGTGAAGTCCAACAGGAGAAAACTCAGTCTTGCTTCTTGGATGGAATAACCCAATGGAACAATACAGGCCAGAGCTAACTGTCAGAGAAGCAGTTCTGCAGAGAAAGATCTCAGTGTCCTTGTGAACAGCAAGTCAAACATGAACCAGCAGTGTTACCTTGCAGCAAAGGGGGCCAGCTGCATTCTGGTTAGGTACTTGTGTAACTGGCAGGTCCAGTAAAGTTCTTTGGCACTTGCAATACTGCATTTGTGTCTATTTCTGGTCTCCTCAATACAAAAACAAATTGACAGACTGGAGTGAGTCTACTGGAGGTGACCAAGATGGTCAGGAGTAGGAGTACATGAAGTACAAGAAAAGTCTCTAGAAGCAGGAAGAGTTCAGCTTGGAATAGAGAAGGGAAATGAGACACATTCCTGTTCACTACAGCTGCCTGATCAGAGGTTATATAGGGGATAAAACCATACCCTTCCCAGCCGTGTACAGCAAAAGGACAAGAAGCAATGGACACAAGTAAGAACATGGGAAATTCTGATTAGGTAGCAGGAAATATTTTTTGCCATGAGAGTAGTTAAATACTGACACAGATTGCCCAGGGATGTTGTCAGATTTTAATCCTTAGAGGAGGTAAAGATTTAATTGGGCATGGCCCTAAGCAATCTGATCCAACTAAACCTTCTGGATTTAGGCAGTTTTTGGGCAGAACAGTCCACCTGTCCAAATAGATCTTAAATTCAGTTTACAGCTTGTACACTAGTCCCTCTAACATAGGATACAAAACAAAGCAAAACAAATCCCTCATGCCGGTTAGGACTTCATATTAGAAGTGTAAGTGTTCTTTCAGACTGTTAGGGGAACTCACAGTAGATTGAAGCACAGCAAATACATTTCTTGATAAAAATTTAAGGAGGTATTACAATCCACATGGAGTTTCAAAAGCATTCTAAATGGCAAAATAAAGTATGTTCTAAAGATCACAGCTCTTGTGTACAAATTATACGCATACAAACCCTAAAGCACTGGACCAGTCCAACCACCCAGACTGGGACTCGTGTCTGCATCTGCCCTTATGCGTTCCTGGGAAACTTCTTCCTGATGAAGGAATAGGCTTTGCTGAAAAAACTAATAATGGAAAGATTTTTACCTTCTATGACGGCTGGTTAGGGGTCAGTAGCTCTGACCGAGGAAGAGGTGACCGGTCCAGAGAGATGGTCCCAAAAGGAATTGCCTTCCTGAGGCCCGGTGTCTTCCCTCAGCTGCTGGCAGGAGGGCCCATGCAGAAGCTCTTTAGTGATTATCAGCTCGTGATTTCAGCTCAGCTCTGCAGGGCAGCCTCCAGGCCAGACCAGGGAGAGAGACGAGAGGCTCGTGTAGCTGTTCCGCACGGAGCAGCTTTATTGGTCCGTACTCCGGTGTCAGAGGGTAAAGGCCAATGGGTTACAAAGGATCTGCATAGGGTCTCCCAGAGGATTCTGGGTCTGTCTTCTTCTCGCTGTAACTGAAGAGTAGCTGCCTTCCCAGGGGGGCTCCTGCTGGGAGATTGCTTAATCTTCTTATCTCAGCAGGGATCCCTCCAGGGCAGTGGTTGGGCATACCTTACAACCTTCAGGATGTTTCACTTCACAGTCCTATGAAGCCTTGCTGTGGTTCCAGCAAGGTAAGGAGTGGAGTACTCTGCATACTAAGGCAGCCCTGGTGAAATGAAGCACTAGGGTGCTCCTACTTTACTGAGAACTGCCTTTGTGCAGAATTCTGTGTGAAGGCTCCAACATGAGATAACCAGCATTTGAGTGTATATGTCACTTGGCAGAGCTCTTACCATGGAGTCCCAAATTGCCAATCAGTTCTGGATGTTTCCTGTCGCCCTTGCAAAGACCCCCTTCCAGGTGATCAGGCCCACAATGCCCCTCTTCCCGCCCCACCGTATGAGGGAAGAAATAGATCAAGAGATTGCCCTCACGCTATTTTCCCCGGGCTACACCCATGAGGGCACCACCTGGTGTGTACAGGACTCAATATCTGCTGAACATCTGTGGAGGCACTGATACCTTTTGTAACTGCACGAGGTGTGGTGCTCGCCAACCCTTTCCACCCAACATCGCCTCGATCATCTGAAGCATTAATGTAGTACTGGGCAGTGGGTCTCAGACTTTATTCCCAGGTGTTCATCTCAGACAGCAGTACATCCACAGTAAAAAACTAAGGCTCAGTGCATTTACCAGCCCTGCGCTGACCTTACTGCACTGCCACCTAACTTGGTTCTCCCATGAATTGAAGTGTTAACAAAGTTTGACTAAGGAGGGAGCACTGAAACCTACAGCATTTGCCTGCTTGAATGAGCACAGGATAATTTAGAAGTTGTGAATTTTAGCAGTCACATAGCCTTTACAAAAAACACAATATCTGTAAATAATATCTCCATCCAAGAATGATCTGAATGTAGGCTTTGTTCATTAAAATGACGTAACAAATACAAGTTTTTCTTCATCCTGAATTGTCATTTAAGATTTATAGGACTCTGCTTGTGTGACCTTCTTAATAAACAGGGAGGTCCTCCTCTTCCACTCACAAATTATCCATCAGATGTTTCAACTATTCAGTAACTCTAATATGTGAATGATAAAATAATAATGCTTTGAATAATAATGATAACCAAGCATGAATAATAAAAGCTTTTTCTGAATACTTTGGAGAGCAATCCCTGGCCTAAGTACAAAGTTTTTCATTTTGTGATTTTCAATAACCAAACTTATGAATAAAACACTCTTTTATTTAGGTGCCAGAGAATACAGATGTAGAAGCAGTTACAAAGGTGAAAGAAACAAAATTCATCAATCATATCCACTTTTTCCAGATTTGCTCTAATCTATTCCAGAACTGTGAAAGATCAATAAAGACTAAATAAAAATACAAAATACAGAAGAATTACACCAGATACAGTTGCTATTATTAAAAAGCTATGATCTATATCAACAGAACTTAAAGTCTGTTAAAGTCTTTTTATTTGGGATCTAATTCAACCTACAGTTCCAGCTGTCACTTCAGTGAAGCTACAGTGATGTGTCCTGAGATAGAGATGTGCTCAAATCTTTCAGTTGTCTTTTATTTCCACTTCATGATTCAAGGATAAATGATAATGATTTGTTTCATGTTATGACTTCCATTCATGTAAGAGATAATTTGAAGCTTATTGGGTTTTTTCTTTGTGATTTTATTCCAGAAATTCAGGGGTGAGGTTCAGATACACCTGTTTCAGTATATATAATGACATTTCAAAAATCTCTTTGAAACACCTGATAGCTTTCTTTTTCCTCTTTGCAAGGCTCAGATTCAAAATTTCCCCACATACTGTTCTTAAAACATGTTCATGCTTCAAGAGAATGTATCAGACAGTTAAATGAAAATTCACGATGTATTTGTTATTTCCCCTCTTCTTAGAAACTCTTGATAGACTTCCAATTTTTGCCCTTGTTTCTTATGTTCTCAAATGGAATAATTTATTAACAGATTTGTCATCACTGTAAAACAAGCATACCCAGCCTGAAAAAAGAAGTTACAACTTCTGTTGAGAAAAATTAGGTGCTGGAAACTTTTCTGATTTTTGTATTTATGGGAAACCATGTCCAAATAATTTCCTAAGTTTTTTCAGAACATTTACAGGGAAGATGAATCTGGGAGAAAATAATGCTATTTGGGCTAACTCAATAGTGGTATAGCAGAACTGTCAATATGAGAAAGATGACACAATCCATGAAAATTATTCTTGCAATACAGGGGAAAATTTATTAATGGATAGTAAATGGAAAATTTTCAGTAGGGTCAAGCAGCATTAGCTATTCTTGTGGTATTGTGTGAGGAGTCAGCAGGTCCAGTGCTATGGCCTTACTCTGATCACAAGTGATATAGTGGCCATCTGAGCAAAATCTTTGAGTGCCACTTGGCACATAGTCCTTGCTCTTCATCCATGGAAAATCCTTGCTGAATCCTGTTTCACAGATACAATCTGCTTTTGCTGTACTCCTCTGAGGGTTTGGGGTTGGGGTGTTTTGGTTTGGTTTTGTCTTTCCACTGTTAAGCTTTTTAATTCAGTTTTTCAGCAGAGATATACATGCATGACATTTCACTGTTACCTGCGCCACATGCTCCATGCTATTTGGCACATCCACAAACACATCAGAAGTGTGGGTCTTTCCAGGGTGCCCATGGTTCAAAGCAAGGGCACACTCCTCCACAGCCAGTGCACTCTGGAATGCGAAACTGAATGATGCTTCATTGCTGCACCACCAAGAAACAGCAGAAGAAGAAGTGCTCCTTGCAGGCATGGAGGGAATAGCAGACAGGAACACACATGTTAGCAAATAAACATTGGAAGAGATGCTGACCAATGCCTGGAGCTGAGCAGAGCTTCAGTCTTGCTCCCAGCCTGTCTGAGCCAGGGACAAACTCAAAGTGTGACATCAGATTGGATTAGAAAGAAAATAAATTTTCTACGCAAACCAGGCAAACCCACAGAATGAAATCCATCTCCTAAATAACTTCAGGAATACCTCAGGCTCGGAAGACCCTGCGCTGGAAGCTGGTAACTATGCCAGGAAAGTTCACTGTATATTTGCTTTTCTCCTAGGTACTCACCAGTGGCCAGCTGAAGGATTGGAAGCACTTTCAGAGTTTTTCAGTGTTGTGTTCCTCCAAATCTGTTTTAGGTTTCCCATTTCCATCCTAAGATGAGCAGTGTGGGGCAAAGAACAAAAGTTGGATGGACTGGGGCAAGGAATGTGAAATCTGTTTCCTTCTCAATGCACAGTGCAGTCCCAGAACACCAGCACATGATTACAATAAGTGTTTTAGTTGCCACTGGACTGTATGAAATAAGACACCCTTTTACCTGGGTTATTTCCAGAACCATCGATACTTATCTTGTACCGGTTCCTTACAAAAGCTAGCCTGAGAGGCCCACAAGGGCCTGAAGCAGTAAAGAGCACAAAAGCACAAGACTTCCCTCTCAGGCTGCCTATGGGGTTCCAAGAAAACCAATACCACCCCACTTGACTGTATCTGGAAATGCTAAAGCAGCCAGGACAGAACATTTTCTCAGTCAGTCAGAAGAGAGAAACAATGCAACCACTCACTTGTACATTCAGTGCAAATGTTATTTCTAACTGAAGAATAAGCATACATAGCATAACAGAGTACCTCACCATGAGCTGTCACCACAAGCATATGAAGACAGCAAGCATGATGTGATATTTTTCTAGTAGCTTCCTAAGCCAGAGATGGTCAGCTGCTGTGTAGCCTGCAGCAGAACTTTCTGCCATGATTTTATCCATCTGTTTTGTAAGACAGTATAAGACTTGGGTGTGAGGTGCGTGGAGGGATGGTCCTGAGTCAGTGTTATTGCCTGCCCTCTAGCTTGTGGACAAGAAGTGAATTTCCTCCTCTCTTCCCTGCATGCCATTTATCCTTTCATAGACTTTTGTGCGTTTTCCAGGTTTTCAACGCTAAAGAAACCAAGTTAGTAGATGCTATTCCTTACTTCATCTATCCCACCACCTTCTATACCTCTGAGTCTTTGTAACCCCTGTAAGATACAAGTAATAATCAATGGTGTGAGATTTTACAAAAATAAATACCATATTCTGCACCTGGTACAGAGTAATTCTGGACAAAAGCACAAATTCAGAGAAGAGTGGCAGGAGAGCAGCCCTGGAAAAAGAGGCCTGTGGATGCCAGCAGGCAGCAGGCTCAATATGAGTCAGCAGTGGGCCCTGGCAGGCAAGAAGGCACACCACATCTGAGGTGCAGTATTGTCAGCTGGTCAAAAGGTGATTACCCTGCTGTATTCAGCGTGGGTGCAGCCTCACTTCCAATGCTGTGTGAAGATCTGGGCCCCACGGCTTAAGAGGGATGCAAAGGTCTTCGAATGCATCCAGAGGAGGGCAACAGCAGTGGTGAAAGGGCTGGAAGGCATGTCCTGTGAGGAGCAGGTAAGGACTCTGGCTTGCCTAATTTGGAGAGCAGGGGGCAGAGGCGTGACTACAGGACGCTCTCTACAGCTTCCTGAGGATGGAAAAGGAGAGGGAAGGGCTGATGTCTTCTCTTTGATATCCAGTGATAGGTCATGTGGAAATGGTTAAAATTTGCCTTATGGGAGGCTCAGACATGACCTTAGGAAATACTTCTTTACCAAGACAGTTGTCAACATAATGACTTCCTGGAGAGAAGGTCAGTGTTCCACATCTGTCAGAGAGGTATTTGAAAAATGCTTTTAATAACATGCTTAAACTTCCAGTCAGCTTGGATTGGTCAGGCAGGGGGACTAGTTAAGCACTGTAGGTCCTTCCACTGAATTATTCTATTCTATCACTGATTAGGACTGTGCATGGTAGGGAAAAGCTGCATGGAATTGTGCAGTGAAATAACAGTGTGTTTCATTTAGTCTTCTATTCCCTTCCTAGTATTACCTAGTGCTATGTTCTGTGCCCTTGTTTGCTTATTACTGCTGTGCATTGAGCTGACATTTACATAGCCCCTCTGTAACACCAGGCTCTCACACCTCGTTAAAAACAGTCAGCCCAGAGTCCTTCATGTATAAAGCTGGATTGTTCTTCCATGTGTTTTTCTTTACATCTGCCTACACAGAATTTCAGCTGCCTGTTTATGCTCCATTCAGTCTCATGAGATCCCTCTTTGATACAGTCCAAACCTTTAAAACTCTGAATAAGGTTAGAAATATCAGCAAAATTTTCTCCTCACTAATCACTTCCTTTGTCCAAACAGTTTTTAATATGTTCAACAACACAGACCCTGTCTGATTCCACTGGTGACTTGGTTCCAAACTGAAATATCCGAGTCCACCATTTATTTTTCTCCTCCACTACCTAGTTTAGTTGCTTACAGATCCATAGAACATGTTGAGAAAAATTATCACTTCTGCTATAAAATTTACAACTACCCTACTGACTTACATATTTGGTTTTTCTTCTTCCTACAAATTACATTAAAGCTAAGAAAGGGCCAGATCTAGTCACTAGGTAGGATGGTGATTGGGTTAGTAGTAACTCAGGTTAAAAGCATGGCAGATTTCATGACTACAGCTCTGGCAGTTGAAGTAAATGTTGTCACTTTATGCTGTCCTCTAGAAAACATTCACTATTACTAAAGGATTCTTGATGCCTGAGCTGGCAGAATTGCTGCAGTCACTTAAATGAACAACGTGCATTTTTCTGTATAAAAATAACCTGCCTTTTTTTTTTTTTTAAATTAAATGCCAGAGTTGCATACAAATACCTAAATAAAAACCATCAGATTTCATCTCATGTGCCTCCCACTATAAAACAGAAAACTCATCTACATAAAATTGCAGAGGTCTGCTCAAGAAAGCAGAGCAATCATGTAAGTATATTTTAAAGTAGAGTTTGAAAAATGGCTCAGCCACTGTTAAGATTGGCTGTCCATGACACTTAGTGACACTTCTGTCACTAATAGCTTGTGTGCTTACATTCACACAGAGTAGCACTTGTCTGGCATGAACTTATACTCTTGTCTAAGACTGAAGAGCAAAAAAAAAACCCAAACCCCAACCCCTGACAAAACAGGCACAGAAGAAAATAAACAAACAAACAAATAAATAAATAAATAAAATCCTGTGTCTGAAAATTTGCATGGTACCCAGCTATGTATTTTGCTTTGCCCATTATACTGACTAACCTAGTAAAACTCAGTATTCACACCCAAAATCTTGCCTAGTGTCCTCAGACCATCACAGCTACAATACTAGGAAGACATAAACTGACCATCAGTGTTTCTTGTCCAGTGATGTGGAACATCACAAGGCAGCCTCCTACTTTCCTCAGAAAAGTCTGTACAAGTCTGTAGCAAATTCAAAGAACAGCAATTGTACTGCTAGAAACTGACTGAGACTGCTTTAAACTCTTTGTTAAACCAAACAAGATCAGCTTGATGACTGTATTGGCAAATATCATCTCCAGTAAGTAAAGGAAAATGTTCGTCTAGGAAATCTGTGTCACAAGCTGCGCTGAACTCTGGTCAGACTTGCTTTAACTAACAAGACTTTTCTGGAATGTTGGTTTATTATCTAGTCAGTATATATCTGTACCAATTCCCATGATTACTGGCACCAAGAATCTAGCACAATAACCGGTTTTAAGAAAACTTCCAAAATGGAAGGAGGTGACCTTTTCTTCTTACAGGACACCACAATACAACCTCCATCAGAAACACCACTCGTCACTGCTCTGCACCTGACCTCTTCCTGCTCACCCCTCCTGGACAACCTTCATCAGCACATCATCATTCCAGATAGTCTTCTGACGCCAGAGGCCTGGTTTTGCAGAACTGGGGTTGGGCTCCCAGCAGACACAACTTAATGAAAAACAGAATTGCCAAAGATTGGCATTTATCCCGAATTCCCCATACCACCTGCTAACAAATGTATTTCACAGTGCCCTGGTCCTTCCCCAGAGCATGTTTCACCCTAATCTTCTCATACCAGTAGAGACAAACCAGCACTTCCCATTGTAATTTCTTTAATTAGCAAGGGAGATAGACACCAGAAGGATGCCACCACACAGCAGCAGCTCTTCTTTCCTACACACTATGTTCTGGAGTGCCTGCAGCACACAAAGGATTTTCACATCAACACATTCTGCGGGCATTAACATGGTGTGGACATCAGCATCCCACATGCACAGTGACTACAGGAGGGAGTCCTGGCTTCTCATCTCCAGTCTGTGTTCCCTTGCAGAGAGTAGTATTTCAGTCAGGGTGCCCAGACTCAGAACAGTTATTCCCAAGCCCTGTAATCAGCATCGAAACATGATCTTCATCTCTGCGTCCCTTAACTTCATTGCAAATCTAGAGGTGGTGGAGTTTTTCCCTCATGTCTGAAAAAAACTGAGGTCTATAGGCTCAAAAACTACTATGCAGCGCAAGTGAAAGTGACTGATATGACACATGCAAAAACAAACAGCACAAGGGCCTCACCTAGGAGACATCTAATTGATTTTACAATGACTTAGTAATTCAAAGACTGACACAGATTTATTCTCCTCCTGTCACTTATTTCCCATGGGTCTTTGGACAAATAACCTTTCTAGCTGTCACACTGGTGAAATGGATGGTATTTACAAGCCCAAGTACTCAGGTTGCTCTAGCACAGAAAGACAAGTTTCTGGTAGTGTTCCATTATGATGGCAGCATTCAGAAACTGTGAAACCAAGGAGTGTGATATTACAGTGTATTGGATCTGGCTGAGATGGAGTTAATTTTCCCCACAGTGGCCCTCACAGAGCTGTGCTTTGTACTGGTAGTTAGGAAGGTGTTGGTTATGCACCAGTGCTTTGTCTGCTGCTGAGCAGCAGTACAGCATCACCCCCAAAGGCCGGTGGGCTTGGGTGACCCAAACTGACCAAAGGCATATTCCATACCATAGGACATCTGCTCAAGCAACAAAAGCTAAGAGGAAGGATGGCCAGGGGTGTTTATTATTATGTTTGCCTTCTGGAGCTACTGCTATGTGTACTGAAGTCTTACCTTCCATGAAGTGGCTGGACATCACCTGTTGATGGGACAGAGAGAATAAATCTTCTATTTTCCCTTGCTTCCACATGCAGACTTTGCTTTTGCTTCATTAAATTCTGTTTATCTTGACTCATAAGATTTTCTGTTTTACTTTCTTCCCCCATACCTTGCTGAGGACAAGAGTGATGGAGTGGTTTGTTGGCCACCTGGTGTCTAGCAAAGGTCAGCCCATCACATACAGAAATTACCACAATCCACTGACGAGGGGATCCCAGACAGTGCCAAAGCAATCTTCCTTATCCTCTTTGTCCAGTAAAATAAATGGAGAAAGCATAACCCCTCCCCACCCCAACATTACAGGGAATTAGCCTTCATGGGACCATGAGGACAAGGAAAGATAGCATAAATGCAGCTGTCAGTCTGTATAAAAGCTATCAAAAACCAGAACATACTGGAGAGCCAGACACCTATGTCGTCCTCATTACCTGGGAAGTTCACTCATACTCCTCTTGAAATGTGCCAAAATAGGTCTTGCAGAAAACAGAGAATGCAAAAAAAAAGCTGGAGTGGGCCACTGGTCTGCCTGTACCTGTTTCCCTACCTCCACCAGGACCAA
>NW_008238355.1:4714944-4721362 GCF_000691975.1 Corvus brachyrhynchos
TAGCCAAAGCCTTTTCCACAGGCAGCATATTCCCCATGGAGCTTATGCTTGAAAACAGAACTCTCTCATGAACCTCTCTTGAGGTGCTGCAAACAACTGGCTGTATTTCCAACTCTGAAAATGCACTTCATACATTTAAGATTGGTCTTAAGACTGCTGCTGGTTTTATCCTCACATCCCTTCTTTTCACACACAGGAAGGCACACCCATGTTTCGCTCATCCCTGCCAGCTTCTTTACGACAAGGTCAGAGACGTTTTTCTCAGTTTTTACCAATACAGGTGTCTGCCCATAACAGTGAGTGAAAGTTGTTTGCTGGGACCATGGGAGGTTTCCAGTATGAACATTATCCTCGTTTGGAAATTGAGTTAATCACTAAAAAAATAAATCAAGTGGAATATAATTGGAAAGTTCCAGGCAGGGAAAAGAGGTTGGGTTCATGATGTTATGCCCTTACAAGGGCTTCACAAATACGCAGGTGAGATTATCTATTCTCTTGCACCCACTGCCTTTGCTTAGAGGGTCAGGCATTATCACAGCATGAAATTCCACCGAAAGCCCCACTGTCCAAAAGCACATACACCTTTTAAGTGCTCAAACTTTTCTGTTTGAAACATGAGTTTTCCCCTGCACCTTCATGATGTTGTTTCCCCAAGGGAGACAAAAACCAGTGTGACTGACCCTCCAGAGTAGCACAAATACACAGCTGGGATTGTATTGAAAAGGCTATAAACAGTGCCCTTCTACTCAAATTGAAGTCAGCAGGTTGCCACCCCACTGAATTCCCAAAAGCTCATGTCCCCATTCATTTCCTCCAAGAGCGACTCAGAGTGAAGTTGTTGAGTAACGAACCTGCCCTACTCACCCACTTTATGGCCTTAATGGAGTAGGCGAAGAAAAACAGACTGACGAGTGTGGACACAAGAATACACACCAGAGAAGCAATGCCATAAACCAAGGTGGCAGCAAAAAAGCATCACAAATAGGTAAACTAGAAGGGCTGCCATACTGATTTCTTTCAGTGGCTCTGAAAGCTGTGCTTTGTAAACCCCATGAAACCAAATCCTGCAGTCCCTGCTCAGCTTTTGTGGAAGCAAGCTTCCCATTGACGTCAAAGACCACATTACCTCATAAAGGACTGCAGGGCTATTTGCAGAGATATCCCTCATTATTCACTGTGACTGCACGCTTTGTGTAGAAGTAATGCATCTTCATTCTCCCTTCACACTCTCCTATGGAAATTAAGAACAGTTTTCAGTGATGTAAGCCCATCTGCAAAATCAGTCCAGAGGTCAGACTGCTGCACGCTGCTATGCTACATTATACAGACACACTGTTTACCCTGTGATGTAGGGAGAGCACATTTAATTTCCAGTTACTGTGACAATTTCTTTTCTATATGCGATAAGGATTCCTGCAGATTCAGTAAACAGTCCTAAAGTGGGCAGCAGGCTCTGCTCACGTTTCCAGTCCAGTCAGCATGGGATGACTACAGTGGCTCCTGGTTGCAAATTTCTGTCCTTTTCCCTCTGCCAGCTGATGAGGAAGGCTCAATGTGTTGTGTACACGCTCTACAGCTGCCACAGTTCACAGCAAACATTAAGAAAGAAATACCCACAGGGTGTCTGCAGGAGGTATGCCTTCCATGCTGTATCCTTCTGCTGGTGTGAGAACAGCTGCCAGAGAAGGGAGGCAGAAAACAAGGGGGAAATAACCTTGGATCAGATGAAAACATGATGCTCAGTGCAAAAGAATTACTGCATGCCAGGTTCAGTGAATTATTTGTCAGCAGAGTACTGCAAGAAGCCACATAGGCAAGAAATTTCATGTACCAGATCAAGTGCTTGATAAAATAAATACAGACCGTATGAAAACAGTTGGATGTGCCAGCAGGGTTAACACAATATTCAAGAATAAACTAGAATGCATGGCAAAAATGATGATGGGACTGGAGCTAGGTGTAAGCAAAACCAGACCAGTTTTTCCATAATATTTGGTCAGATGTTTATACATTAATCTCTCTCTTAGAAAACAAATGGATTTAAAATAGCCAATAAGTTATCACTAAATAAAGGCAAGAATGTCAGAATCTAGCTTGAAATTGTCCTTAGTGGAGATAAAAAACACATTTTACATCATAATGGGTTAATGTTTCAGCATTCTTGTCTCAGACCATTCAGCAATTACTAAAATAAATAGGTGAGCATTGATTAGATCTTTCATGTAGATTTACCATTTATAACTCCCTCTTACTGTCAACTTTCTCTGTCTGGCTAGAATTTGCATTCATAAAGCTGGAATCAGCCAGTGGATCCAGAGCTGTCAGCTGTTTGGTTTGGCAATTCAGGTCAGTTTGCCTTCTGCACCATCACTTTATTGTATACAAACAGCACCCTGGTGGACCATGCTGAAATCCAAGATCCTAGCTCACCATCATGCCTCTACATGCATAGCATTTCTGGGAAAAGTATAGTCCAGGTGAAAATGTTCTGCAGACTACTTCCTGTCTGCCCTTAATATTGTTTGACTCTTCTGCCCTATACCATGTTGACATACAAATCTATATAGAGTGACAAAGTGTAGCTGCTGCTTTCAGACAACTGGACTAAGGGACACATCACCACATTCTCTATTAATTATTCTCCAGTCATAAAAATAAATGCAAAGCTGACTTCTCCTTCCCCATATTAAAAGAGCCTTCTGTAACTTCAGCAACTATATTTTCTCCTGGAGAGGCAGAAATTGAATTTGAAGCTCTGCTGGAATCAGTGTGAGGAAAGCATCCCTTCACAGAACAGAGTATTTCAGCCCTTTCCTTTGAGCTCTCTAATCTGAAAGATGGGTCTACTGGCTATTTCACAACTGGCCCTGGTTGCCAGCTATATTCTTGGTTATGTTGCTAATCTCATATATCCCATTCCCACTGACATCCTTTCCTTCTGTTTCGAGAGAACTAAAACCTGGCAAGTTACAAGGTTCACTGTTGTATTTCAATGATTTTCCTTGCTGGTCCTCAGAATTCATTGTCTTTGAAAAGCCTTTGCCAATGAACTAATAAAATTGGTCTAACTCTTTTATCTTTGCAGCAGCCTTTTTTTTGTATCAGGAAACATGGTTGTCTTGTCTCTTCTCTGACTGAGCCATCTGACTACCAAGTTCTTCTCTTATTTCACAGACTCTTCTCATTTTCACAGCACCCCTCTGTGCTCCTCTCTGCAATGAACAGGGACCTGAGAACTTCACTGAGGGTTGCCGTGTGGCAGGTTTGCTTGTTTCACTCTTTGGTCTCCCTTCAGCGCACCCTGATTTTCCTTTCACCTTCTGGGCAGTAACATCATGGTTTTGCTCCTATTTCTCTTCTGCAGGTGCACCCACTGGCACAGATCCTTACTACTGCCTAAATTTCCCATTTCCTGGGCCTCATTGGAATGATACTGCTATTTGCCTTCCCCTCCTTCAAGACCCCATCTGTCTTTGCATACAGAGTAAGGAATCATCAAATGTGGGGCAGAACAGGAAGTGGGGGTAGGTTTCCACATTTTTCAAATAGTCCCCAAATTGAAAAAAGATGAACACTATGTGCATCTAAGAGTCCAGGACAGCCATCAAATCCTCTTCCATTACTGACCCTGCTGCACCACATCCAGACCCGCTACTCTCTCTGACCAGCACTAGCTTCTGCATTGCCTGAGCTTTATGAGACTGGAAAAGCAGACTTAACAACAGCTTATCCTGAATATAAACGAGTGGACAAGCACAGAGCCTGGGTACCTTATCTTTCCACATGTAGAAATTCAGTCTTCTTGCACCTTTTCATCACTATTAAATACTAAATTAGGTGTCTGTCACATTTCTTACCTAAACTGCCTGCTTTTCCCTACTTAATCTCCCCTCTTCATCTTTAACTCCCCTTACTGCAGTTTTTTCCTCTTTTTGTTATATCACTTATTTCAGGGTTATACTTCTTATTTCAGTTCCTAATCCCATGTGGATTCCTCCCTGAAGACAAAATCTGGGATGGAAAAGGTACATCACTCATGCAGATGCCTTTCCCTGGCCACTGCCCAGCATTGTAGCTGCGAGCTGATGTGCTGGACACTCCCCAAACTGAGACACAGGTGATACAGTCCAGGCAAAAAGGACCAAGTAGATCACTGAAAAAAATCCTGGCAGTATTCCTGAATATTTGTAGTGACTTCCAAATGGGCATCATTCTCCCTGCAAGTTAAGCACATTCATCAGTCAGAGGGTGTAACAGTGACTGGTATGATGGTGCCCATGTGAATGAGTAAAATAAATAAAAAAATAAGTGCGCTTCACAGGGTCACTGTGAAGTATATCCTTTTACTGAAAGGGAAATAAAACTGAAAATGCTTTTGGGAAGTGCCTGCTCTGCTCCGCAGAGTTCTTTGCCCATCCCAGTTTTTGAGGAGAGGCAGTTCTGGAGATGAGATGTCACCACTCTGTACATTATCAGTAGTGCAGCAGGAAGTCTCTTGCAACACAGAGAGAGCAAGTGTGAGGTTTTGACATTTGTGTGACTGTGACATTTCATCTTACAGAAATAGTGACACACCTGTAGAGCCTGTCAAAGCTAAATACTTACAAAAGGGCAGAGTATGAGACAACAGAGAAAAGATGCTAGCTCTTTTATAAACTCCATCTCCATTGCTGGAGTTCACTGGAGAGGAACAAGCACATAGAACATGAGCTATTTAATAAACCACCACAGATATCTCCCCACCAGGGAACAGAGCAAGGAAAGATACACACACAAAACAGATATTAGCCCTATTCTTTGCTCACGGCAAATATCTGATGCTGTGATAATGGACACACTAACAGGACAGAAACAGACATCCTGCTGTGGAAACCAACACAAGTCTCAAGAACTGCACCCAAGACAAACCATCAGCAACCCAAAAAGAAAAATACGCCTCTGTTTGCGCTGTGGAGCTCATATGCTCCCCTGCAGGAAACTACGTGTGTTCTTCACCCACACAGAGATGCTGCATCTCTAGCTGTCTCTGAACTGCTGGCCTGCATCAGTGGAATAGGAGGAACTACAATTTATGGGTGACTACTATCCAAGCTCGTTGATAGTTTTGCTGGCTCAGTTATTGTGCCACCTTCATCAGTGCTGCAGAACACTGGTAGTTGTTGTCTTTGTGTGCTGCTAATGCCATGACTTGTTTCCTTTGTTCCCCTTTCTCTTCCCCCAAAATTACTCCGATGGACACACACCACTTCTGCATGCTCTGCAGCACTGACCCAAGAGGAACATAACTATTTGCCAGGTGCAGAATACAAACAGAGGAAGCTGTTGGCTTCTCCACAGCCTTGATGGAACTGGGAGCACACAGACTTCATTCTAGCAGCTGTGTCTGTTGTGATCCACCAGCACTTCACTATTAGGAAACCCAGACTTGGTTGTGCTGACACCAGAGCTCTGCTCAGCCCACCTGGAGACGTGGGGAGCAACAATCAGTGTAAGCTCCTTCCTCTCTATCTGCTGAAGCTCTGGGGACTTCCTGCCAACATAAAGGTGCATATCCAATAAATTCTGTAGCAGATTCCATGCATGAAGCCTCAGGTTAGCTCCCCTGTTGAACACAAACCTCTCTAAAGCATTTAGGGAATCTCACCTTGAGCCACTTTAGTGCTGCTTTCACCTAATATTATTCAGGAACATGGTCTGGTTCAGATTCTCCTCCTATGAAGGGGCTCTGTTAAACTCTTTCACCTTCTGCCTATGCATGCAGCATGCAAGCACATTCATACATCATGCACCAACACCAAATGCCACCAAAGCAAATTAAAACAATCAATATGGTATGATGAAAGGGCTGATTTCAATACTTCAATTAGAGTGCATGATGTTAATCTTATGCATTATGTTAATCTTGAGTCCTCTTTTTTGAAACCTTTTTTCCTCTCCACTACTTCAAGTGCACAATGTCCCTAACACAGCCACAGGAGAAATTACTTGACTTTTGCAGACTGCATCGCTAATGAGAAAATTGTTTGGGTTTATTGCAACTTGATGTATATAAATATTCACAGCAGGATAAAACTCTTGAAAAAATGTCTCCTTTTCAAAGTGTCCTGGGACACACCAGGGAGCAACAAACAAATTAATTCATAAAAATATGACATTGGGAAAATATTTTTACAAGGAGGTATCTCACACATCAACTCCACTGTAACAAAAAAACCCCAAAAAATTAAAAACCAAAATCCAAACCATGCAGGCATTCCCATTTTAATTCCAAGGGAGGTAAGGCACAGAAAAAATACAAGCATGGGCAAAACTCCCTCCCAGCATAGAAGGATGGTTCCTGTAATCAGAATTTTGCCCTTTAAGAGAAGAGGGAAGGGGAAGGGGAAAGGGGAAGGGGAAAGGGGAGAGGGGAAGGGGA
>NW_008238355.1:4721393-4726824 GCF_000691975.1 Corvus brachyrhynchos
ACGCGGGAGAGAGAAGGGTAAGGGGAAAAGGGAAAAGGGAAAAGGGAAAGGGGAAAGAGGAAAGGGGATGTTTCAAGTATCCAGCTAGACCTATTGAAATAAGTATGGCCAGAGACCTGGCAGATGGATTCAGGGAGACCAAATCAGGTTTAGAAGTTTTCACTGAAAAAGACACAGAGGTGACTCTGAGCAACTGACAAAATGACCCAGGAACCAAAGCACAGTGAAATGCACCATGGAATGAAGTGAAGAACAAAGAAGAAAAGGCAAAGATATGTAGTTTTAGCTCTGTACAATGGCAAAGACTGAATACACTCACATCATGAGGGTTTTAACAACTGAAAATTACAAGGATCTGGCCTAGTATATTTCAATGCATTCTAAATCTGAACTCTAGTTCTTGCATTAGGTATTTTTAGTATTTTTTGTAACTTTTAGAAAGTGGGAATTACACCATGCACAAATCAGCAGCTTTGCCCCTGAGATCTGGATGCACAAGCAATACGACTCTGTTCACAGAGCACTCTGCATGACTGCAGTCCCTAAAAGCTTCACAGGGATTTCGAAACTCTCTCACTGGAAGTAGCAAAGTGGTGGATTTGGCAAACTGAGTGTGCATGAAGTTTAGCGAGTCTAAAAATGTATGGCAGTGCACTTGAACAAAAATAGCTCAAACTTTTACGTAAGCTGATGTTCTGCAAGTGAACTTTTATGTGCCATCAAGGGAAAGCCCTCTGAGTCACCACACGTAACTCAATGCTGTCAGATGCCCTGAAGCAGGTGAAGCAGCTAGAGTGTGCACATGTGCTGCAAAGCATGCCATCAAAATTATCTTAGGCATCTGCGTATTTTCTTCTTTGTGTAACAAACAGGAGTCTGGGGGCCAAAGCTCAGAGACAGTTGCCCATACAGCTTTTCCCTTCACAGACCAAATGAAGGAGAAGCAGGAGGAGCAATTTTGTTTGTCCCAGCCTAGCTTTTCAGCTCTTCACATGGGGAGACAACGCACTGAAAATTGCAATAAGCTGCAGGCTCAGCCATCACTCTGCTCCAAAATTTTTTGCTTTCAGGCTGCCTTAAAAAACATGGCAGCGAGTGGGGAGGGAAGGGATTGCATTTTTTTCCCATCCGTTCTGAATGCCCACATATGATGGGGAAAGGGATGGGGCTGTGAAAATGCAGTGTACCTTGTAGGAGCCCTGTTCTGACGTCTAGCAATTGCTCAGGTACAGACTCTTTGCTGCCCTTCAGCGCCCTGTCCCTCAAGGTTGAGTTGCATGGCAGATGAAATGGATGGGTAGGAGGGATTCACATTTTTAAAATTCCTGTTTAAAGTGCTGCACCAGAGGCAAGATCTTGTGCCCTCCCTCACCTTTTCTAGAGGGTGCTGCGATAACCACTTTTTGAAGGTTCTTAGGTGATGGGCCATCCCAGAGGCCTGAGGATGCCCATGGTCAGAAGGACTCCTCTTTCATCTACATGAGGCCTATAGCAGAGCAGAGACTTTTCATTCCTTGAAATATCAAATATAACCAAAAAGTACAGCAGTGTGTCAGCCTCTCAGAAAATCAGGCTGAAAAGGCACCTTAGAAGCAACAGCTCTACCCGAATGACCTGCAACAGATACTTGCCAGTCTGTTACTGGACAATTTTAATAACGTCATTTCTATAAGTTGTCAAGCCACATGTTTCCCAGTAAAGTATCCAGACTGAAAGTTTTACCTCAACCTGTGACTACTAATCTTGCCAGTAGATATGACAACAGGTTACTCATTTCTTCAATATGGTAGTTTTTGCCACTTACAGTACAAATCCCAGTGCCTCTTCAAGCCATTTCTCCAGAGAGAGATTTCAACAGACTAGTATCAACACATCTTCTGGCAGTCAGCCTACCCTTCAGACTCCAAACCATGCCAAGGACAAGGCCAGCATAGGAACTGACTCCCCTTCCCACCATTGCATGGACCCTTTCAGGTCAGGTAAAGTGTACCAAATGCTGTGATAAAATAATTTCACTCCCCAAATTCTCCATGAACTGTTTATTAAAAACTCTAAATTAAATACCTTTAAAGTCTATGAAAACAAACCAATCTCCTAACTGCCCTCACACACATATCCACACCCACACAGAGGCTAATTCTATTTGTAGTTCAACATTTTTTAATAAATGTTGCAGGGGGTAACACTGCTACTAGCATTGCCAAGTGACAGGATTTTCTGGCTTTCTGTGTTGGCACTGCAATTGCAGACACCAAGGTTTCACACAGTCCTGACTTTAGAAAGGATACAGCTTCAGGAAGAATAGGCCGTAGCTAAGGTTGTTTGATAACCCCACGCTACAAAATCAATATTTAACACATTGGATTTCCTAGTGAGTCTTCAGAGACAAGTGTCTGACATTTGAGTTGTCCTGGGTCAATATTAATTGCACATAACTTCTCATCTGCATTTACTGCCATGTTTTCACAATTAAATTATAAAAACTAAATGAAATCTCTGAGCTTCATAGCTAAATCTGCATGCTAAGTTAATTAACACTGTAATGGAAACCATAAAAAAAACCTCAGGCCTGTCTGATCCAAGGCCCATTAAAATAAGTGACAGCTTGATTATAACCTGAAGAAAATTAATAGCCATGCAGCTTTAAAATATGGGGGGGAGGAGGGGGGCGGGAGGGGTGTGATTAACTGTTTCATAGATGCCAAGAAACTGTTTTGCATGGAGGTCAATAGAGAGACCTCTTTCTGCTAATGTCAGCATTTCTGGCATCTACTGTGTGTGCACTTTCTGTTTTCCATGAACAGGACACAGGGCAGACCTTGCAACATACACTAGCAGTCTCACTGTTTCCAGCTGTCCTTTAGGAGGCAAAATGCTAAGAAATGTGTCAGCCAGCATCGAGGGCACCAAGAGCCATTGTCAAATGACGGGCTGAGCTGCAAAGGAAGATGCCAATTTTGCTTCATGGGAGGTGCAGGATGCTGGGCAGCAGAGAGTGCCACAATATGCTGCAGTATGCTCCTCACACATAAACAGCCTTAGCATCTTGCTCTTATTGCCAAACTGCATTTGTCTTTCAATCAATCATCTGTTCCTTATAACTTCTTAATGCATGACACTTCAGAGCACTTTCCAGCAAGAGCAACAAAAGCAACAAAATTAATACTTAAAGGAAAAAATAGGGAGAGGCAGACTTCAAAAAGAAGAAAAGACAAAATTTTGGCTCAGGGGTTAAATCAGAAAGGTGAAGGCTTATTCACCACGTGTGGCACTTGGGTCTTTGTCAAATATAGCACATATTAATCTAACCAGCTTTGGCAAGGTACGGAGTTGTAAAATAGGCACTGAGATGCTGTTGTGATCAGCAGCTCCTCAGAAACGTCATGTGAAAAGCACCAATGATGCACTATGAGGATCCTGCACTCAGAGTTCTACAAGCTGCAAGTTTATTACGCAGACAACTGAAAAACAAATTATTGGATTCAAAGGCATAGTACTGAAAAGAAAAAGTGAACACCTAAAATATGGAGGAGTTTGCATAACCTGAACCTGCAAGTGTGGGTTTGTTAGTCACAAGCCAGCTTCAAAATATGGCAGGAGAAATGTTGCAAAGCTTAATGTTGTTAATTGAAGTTAATTATACCTAATTACGTATGTAACATATTGTAGAGAGTTATCTCAAAACAAGTATGTTTAATAACTACAAACAGCACACATAATAGGGAACACTATGATGAAGTTTTAAAGAAAAAACATAATAGATATGCTCGAAAGCAAGAGCGGAGAGTGCCAATTGATGAAGAACAGCAACTGCTCACACTATCCTTCAGACATTATCTGTGAGGGGCTGTACCAGACTCCCTTCTCCCCCCACACTCTCCCACTGAAAGAAACCCACCTCCTTCTTCCTTCCAGCCCTACCCCATGGAGAACACATGGGCCTGACAACTCAGCCATGCCCACAGGCACAAACCCTCATCGTAGATGGGCACTCTGGGACCTGCATCCTCACAGGCTAGCACAAAATGTCACTGCCACACTCCACATCTCCTATATGTGGACAAAGAGGCCAAGAAATGCTATCCTGTCTCTGTCAGCAAGTTGCTCCTGCTCTAGGTCACCCAAGGAGATGCAACTGATGACCTACTAGTTAGGTCCAAATGTCTCACAAAACCACTGTCCAATGTCCTGCATCAGGAAAACTGTGTGTTTGAGCACAGCTGCCAGGACTGGGACTGCCAAGGAAGCAGGCTCAGAGTTGTTGGGATGAGCTTCAGAGAAGACAAAAAGAAACCATCAAACCCATCACCAGATGAATTGCTTTACAAAATGGTAGTGGTGGGACACAGCATACGCTTCTGATTTAGCAAGACCATTATGAGCGGAAAGAGGAAACAGACCACACTCTTGTTGCGGTGACCCAGCCCACTGCAGGGCTGGGGCAGCGTGATGCCAATCAATCCCAGCCCACCCCCTGGATCAAATTTCCCGAAGAGGCAGGCTCAGGGGGTGGGTCAGGGGGCGGCTCAGAAGCCTAAGCCGCCCCCCCCCAGGCGCTGCCCGGGTCCAAGCCGCCTCCCCCGGTTCGGGAAAATTCCTGGTTACTCGGTTGTTCACTGGTTCTCTGTTATAACTCCCGCCTTTCCCCCAGTGGTTCTTGTTAAATTGTACCCTCCTCCTGGCTTGTAACTCATTGGTTGTTTTCCCCTTTCACCGCGGTTTTCAAATTGCCTGTAAAACTGAGGACGAGCCTCAGGGGGGCTTCCCATCGCATTCCCTGCCGTGTTTCCTCTGCTGAGAAGCCAGCGAGCTAGCCCAGCCAGCAGCTCCTTTCCTGATGCTGAAGTCACTTCAGTGATGCACAGAAGAACGCAGCTGGGCTCTCTCTGACCTGGGGCACGCCAGAGCTCGTGCTTCGAGCACAAGTACAAGCTCAGTAAAGAGCTGGAAGTAGTTGAGTCCTTGCAGGATTTTCATCCCACATTGCTGTGCCTTGAGAGCTTGCTCAAAACAAATTAGTTCAACATGTCCCCAGGAAGATACTTCAGAGCCCCTTACAGAGGCCTATCGCAACGTAGTACCAACATCTCCTATATGTAAGTGTTCACACACTGTGACTCCTATAGGTAGTGGGTTTCATGCACCTAAAACCATTCCTTCTCCTCAAAAGCAAAGTTGGAGTACATGATGGATTTGTATCAATCAGTTTTGCCTAGCTGTCAAGCTCCTAGGCTTCAGCTGGGTTTTTCCTGGCCAAGGAAAAATAATTACCTGCACAGTACTTCAGTTTTGAAACCTGCAACTTTGTCCAAGGTTTTTGCCATCAGAGAAGATCACTGGCTACCAAAAGATGGAGAGGATTGCTCACTTACAACACCTACCCACAACAAAGACAGTAGGATCAGATGGAGGGAAAGAACTGGAATTATCT
>NW_008238355.1:4726836-4727622 GCF_000691975.1 Corvus brachyrhynchos
AAAAAAATTACCTTGACAACTGAGTGAAGAATTTAAAGTGTCAATAGGCAGGAATGAAGGGATCCAGCCACAGAAATTAAGTTCTCAGTGCAGTGGTAGGTTTTTTCTTGCTTTTGAAAATCAAGGTAAGAAGCAAAAGTCTGAAATTATGGCAGTGATGGGAACACCTTAAAAATTTGTAGACATCAACAGCAGATGAGAAGATTAAGCCTGCCAAGCATCCTTTAGAGCATTCCTGAGTATGAAAAAGAATCCCTGACAAACGCACCTCAAATTCAAATAGGAATATGCAGCTATGACAGAAGAAAAGGAAGAAAAGGAAAAGGTAGCTGAAGATATATAGGACAATAAAGATCTTTAGCCCTGATCAATGCACAGAGCAGAAAACCCACAGCAAAGAAAAGACTTCCACTAGAGGAATGACGTACTCCCATTAGAGGTGAGGTACTGCTTGCACTCAGATAATGAAAAGGAGAATTAAGCAGAAGGAGCTGTGATGGTCGAGAAGAAAAGAGCAGCAAGCCTAACATGAGAAAGAAGGGCAAAGAGAGGCTCTATGAGTGAATAAACAATAAAGAATAGACAGAAAATTATAACAGAGAGAACTGGAAACCAACCTCCAAACCAGAAAGGGGCAGATTTAGGTAACAAAGGACTCTGGGGGGAAAAAAGTCTGTCATCTGAGAAAAAAAAAAAGGGTTCTTTGAGTAGCAGGAGGCACAACAGTGTTTTCAGTGGAGAGGGAGTTCAAAATATCAAAAAGGAAAAAATTTAATTACTTTAAGA
>NW_008238355.1:4727748-4734479 GCF_000691975.1 Corvus brachyrhynchos
GCTCCTATAGGAAAGATCTGAGTAAAAAGCAATCAAAATTCTAGGATAATTGGGCAAGGGCATTCCACTAGAGATAAGTAAGCTGCAATACCATCATTCAAGGCTTCGGTAAGGCCATGAAAGATACAGCATACTGTCCTGGTTATGTGCTTAGGGATGAACAGAAACTGCAGAGTATAAATATTTTTTAATACAAAGGGGGGAAAAAAAGGGAAAAAAGAAGAAGAAGAAAAGATCTGGCCTGTTTAGCAAAATGAAATCTCAGAGGGAGTGTGTTTGCTGTCTATAAATACATCCAGAGAGTAAACACCAGAGAAGGAGAAGAGCCATTTAAGTTAAAGGACAATGTTGGCACAGAACAAACATGTCCAAGCTGACCATAAACTACACTTAATACTGAGACAGGCAGTTTCTAATCACCAGGGCTGTCAGGCTCAGCACAGTCTTCCAACAGGCAGGCAAAGAATTGTAGAGAAAAGTAAGAGTCGTTCGTAAGCGCCATGATAGGGATACGATGTGAGCAAGACCAGCAGCCTTACAGACTATGTTACGAAGTCCCTTGTGTGCCCACATTTGGTAACAATTTTGACCATTTTTTAACCTTAAAATATTTCCAGTGGTGCTGCAAACTTCAATACGGTGAATTTCTGTTCCCTGACAGAAGTTTACCCTTACCAGCCCTTTAAAAGCAGTCTACCAATGTCCCAGGGAATCAAAAAAAGTCAAGTCTTACTCTGTGTCCTTGGAGAGTCAGCTGCCCCCAGCAGCTGCTGCTATGGGCAAAAGGGACAGTGTGTCAACTGCTCACTGGCTGCTGCTCCTTCAGTTGTACCAGCTTCACTGCCCACTGCTCACTAACCTTCACCTACCCATGTTCTCGACTGGCGTGGAAAAGGATGCACTTTGATGGGGACGCGAGTGAAACAGAGGAAAAGCGGCTGAGCTAGGGACAGAGACCTCTGAGAGAGACAAGGTGTGACAGGCAGCTAGGACAGCAGTTTTGTCACCAAGCCAGAGCAGAAACCACAGCTCAACGACAAAAGCAAAAATCTTTAGGCATCATTCAGGCAACAGCCACATTGAGCCCTCAAGCTGCAGAGAGGTACTTCCTAGGCTATAGATCTGCATAGATCTACATGAAAGCAGACTCACCACATTCTTTGCATTCAAGAACCCAACATACAGCCAAAGGAAGAAGTCATGATGCAAGTGAGCTACACCTTCCTAGCACATGTCTTTTGGTGACAAGGCAGCCCCCAGCAGGAGAATGATTTCCCTATTATTCTGGTTGAAGAAGATCCTGATGTACACTTTCCCAGTATCACAACTCTGTGTGGAGTGGGAACCTTCTCTCCCCCTCCACTCCAGCCTTGAAGTTTCTTTCTGTAGAAAATTCAAGGTTGTTTAGGCTAAAAAATAAGCACCCCAACAGGCAACAAAGTTTAGTAGAGCACTCACCAGGTGACTTCTAGTCCCTCCTTCAAGAGCAAGTTATGCCCCTGATATTAAACAGTCATTGGATAAAACGCAATTTAGGTTCACAGAAATTCAGAAGTAAGGCATCTTCTGAGGAGATGTAGCATCTGAGACAAAGTAGCATCAGCAGAGAGTTCTCAAGATCGCTATATCAAGTCCAGTACCTAAATTTTGGACCTGGGCAGGTGAGACTGGCAAGACACCTTATTGAATAAGTGAAGAGCATCTGATTCATCTCAGCTCACCTGGTGCACACGCAATCCTTCCTCCCTTCAGATGCAAACAGGATTTTTGTCCCAAGAGACTGGAGAGTTCAGTCAAATTACAGGGCACACAGCTAAGTAACCCTTTCTCCCAAATTAGGAAGTTAGCTCCCTTTCCCCTAAACCTGGAATATGCCCTCCTGTGCTGATTTTGGCTGGGATAGAGTTAATTTTCATCACAGTGCCAAACATACAGCTGTGTTTCAGACTTGTGCTGAACACAGGGTTGATAATATAGAGATGTTATAGTTATTGTTAAGTAGGGCTAATCAAGAGCAGAACCAAGGCCTTTTCTGCTTTTCATACTTCCAAGCTGGTGAGGAAGTTGGGTGTGCCTGGGAGGTTGGGAGGAGGTACAGCCAGGACGAGTGACACAAACTGGCACAAGGAATATTCCAGACCATTTCACATCATGCTCAATATTTAAAGTGGGTGGAAGAAGGGGGGGACATTTGGAGTCACCATTATGTGTGATGGGGCCCTGCTGTCCTGGAGATGGCTGTATGCCTGCCTGCCCATGGGAAGGGGTGAATTAATTCCTTGTTTTTCTTTCCTTGTGTGTGTGGCTTTTCCTTCCCCTACTAAACCACCTTTACACCAACCCACAAGTTTTCTACCTTTTGCCCTTCAGGTTGTCTCCCTAATCCCGCTGGTGAGGGACTGAGACAATGACTGCATGGTGCTTGGTTGCTGGCTGGGGTTAAGCCACAAAACTCTACTGACCTTTCAAACTTCTTGACATATTTATGAGCACACTCATTGTTCAGCAGAAGGCAGAGCACGGGTGTATGATTGCTGCTCAGGTCCTGTGCTGAAGGCCTAACTAGAAGCTAAGAGATGTGTCAGTCTTAAGCCTTTGTACAGCACTGATTTCAAAGATATGGGAATATATCAAATATGCAGACGGAACTGAAAGACTAAACTGAAACACACTTCAAATTATCTGAGAGTCCAAAGAGAAGGGTTTTGAGACACCTTTTAGCTGGCAAAGTGTTCAGCAATCTTTTAGGATCAACTTACCAGGTTCCTAGGACCTATGCAATAAAGTAAGCATCCAGTCCCACCATTAGAACAGCAGTTAGGAAACCATCAGTTTTCTGAAAATTGGCCATAACTTAACAATTCGTTGACATAAGTAAAGAAGCCATTGCTTAAGTAATTTATCAAATAGTATCAAACAGCCCCAAGCAACCCAGTCCAACTCCAGAGATGTGCCTGCTTTGAGCAGGTCTGACTTGACACCTCCTATGATCCCTTCCAACCTAAATTATGCCATGATCTTAGAGTGCAAACCACCTTGTTGTTCTTATACCCCTAACTTCCCAAGTATTTCTTCCCTTATTCCGAAACTCCTAGCACTAATAGCTGCCAGAAAAACCATACATGTTCAGCTTCTAGCATAGGGTTTGCTTTCTCTGTTTTAAATCCTTATATTTTCTTCCCAGCCTGTCTGCTTTCTATTAGAAATGTCACCCACTGGAGCAGCATCTCTAGATGTTTTTTCATCAGTGCCCACCAACAAGTTAGGTCCAGACGTGTAGCCTTATGTAGGTCCTTTTCCAGCATGTGTTCTCCATACATTCCCTGCAGAGATAAGTCTTTCCCATAAAACACTGTGAAAATTAGAGAACAGCAGGCCTTAAGCACATAGAAACATGCTGGTGGACCTTGCAAATGGGAAAGAAGAACCAGAAAGAAACACAATGTGTTTCACCTACAGAGTTTAAAGTTTCTAATTTCTAATGTATTCTTAGTAACTGTGCGTAGAGCAATTTTTGCAAGATTTTACAGTGCATAATGTCCCCTACAGAAACAGGAAAAAAAAAAAAGAAGAAGTAGTAGGAAACGGAATAAGTTATGGTAGGTTACACAGCCATCATGACTGAATAGTCAAAGCTATGACAACCATTTATCAAACTGGCACAGAAATAACAACACATATATCTTACCATAAACGCAGTGTGGGAGGAGAGGCAGACAATAAAATAACGCAATGCTTTGCACTTTGGTGGCATAAGCTGAAGATCTCCATCTATTTTACAAGCATGCATTTTAGCTTCAAGCCTAGAGTGCAGATAATTAATAGCTCTGGTGTCCTTTGTGCCACTGAGTCACCACAAAACGTTGAAAGGCTGATGCACGTTACTGAAAACATCCAGCTCCGTTCACAGTGAGCAAAGCAAGCCTTCATTGTTGGTCATGGCAGTGCCTACTCCCAACAAGGCACCCAACCCAACAAGTGGACCTCCCTCAGCTCCCCTGTGAGCCAAACAAAACTTTGGAACAAAGATCTCCTACCCCTCTTTGGAGACAGGATCTGGCCATAAAAACTACCACTGCAACACACAGAAACCCAGGCTATGATTGTCAAGAGACTGTTGGGAATATATGTTCTGGGCTTCTGTTGTTCCACTAGACCTTATACACTCGCTCCAAAGCCCACCAGAATAACCCCTGAAAACAACTGATAAATCTTGGAAAAGGAAAGCATGACTAACAAATCTTAAAGATAAAACAGATGCCAGAGACTCAGAACTACCTGCAGCGACTAATTTAGGTGACAGACTGACGTGGCCAAGTGGCTTGTAGTTCTCTCCTCTTTTGCATACAGATACTCTTTTTTCAGCAGGCAGACCTGGCTGAGGAATTAGACACAGATCAGCTATGAACATGCAAATGGGCATCCTAACCCTATTGGCAGGGGGGACGAGCTAGGACTGAAGTGATCAGCATTACCCTTTGGGGTCCAGAGAACTCTTCAGTGACTTTTATTTGGACTGGTAGGTCAGCCCTTTCTTTTACAGTAATGCCAATTCAGTCATCAACAAATTATTCAATATAGGAATATAGATGTTTTATAGAGTCTTATGATTATTATTATTAATGTAACAACATCATTACAATGTTTTTAGACCTCTTAGCCAAAGAAGCTGACCTTCAATGTGCAGGATATGCCAATAACCATACACTGTGTGTATGTGTATGTGAGTGTTTAAAAAGTATCTTCTTACTGAAAATGTGCCACAGGGCAAAGATGTAAATAACCTGGTGAAAAACTGGGCTAACTTGGAGTGGCAGTGAAACGCAGGAAGTTTATGAATAATAAATCACATGTGGTGAAACAAGTTGGCAGTGAAACTTCTGGCTTTGCATATTAAACATGGTGGTTGGAAGACAAAGAGGCATTTTGGGGAGAAACAGGTAAGATCTGGAAAAGGTTAACAGTAGCAAGCTGCTCCACAAGAGGAATAAAAGGTACAGCAGAGTTATTAATTACATTATTAACTTTGTGCATTAGCCTGGCCTCTCACAATGCACAGCTTTGTGGGGTGCAATCAAAGATCAATTTCCTATCACAAACACAGGGAAGAAAAGTCCTTTCTTTAGAAGATGACATTCAAGATGAGGAAGACTGAACACCAGAGACAGCTGTAGGAACACCTGAAGAACCATGCTGGAGAAGCCTTGCTGCTCACTTCTGGCAGTTGCCAAAACAGGAAGAAGGAAAGAAACATCAAGAAACCCTTTATACAAAAAAGGAACAATTTGCCCTCAATAGAAGGTTTGCTTTTTCTACTCTAACCATTGTAACTTAAAGGCTGACTAATAATTTGATGCATAAAGGCTTAGAGCTTTTCTTAGTTTTGTATTTATTCAGTGTTAACAATAAATAGTTCATTTTTTTAAGCTCTTGACAGTGAAGTTATACAAATCACACATTTCCCTCACATATAAGTTTACGTTGTGTGTCAGGGAGTAAGGCACTTTGCCCATTCTACATATAATTAGTTCATTAAGAGTTTGCTTCCCACTAACTACTTCTCCTCTCCCTCCACACAATGGGTCTACCAGGGTCCTGTGGATTAACAGCTGGATTGAGTTTACATGTGCTTTCTGAAGCAATTTTTTGATGTTCAACAGAGATCTCAGGAGGTGTGTGCCATAAATTATAAAATCCTGTGTGTCCTCTATGCATTCACTTTTCAAAAGTGATGGGGTGAGTTCTTTTCCAGACACCTGAAGCTCTTCCCCAGCAGTCCAGGCACTCACCACATGCAGAGCCAAAGTCACAGATCCTATAGCCAAATATTTACACAGCCACAGATCAGCAGACCAACATACTCAACCCTCACAAGTAAGGGACAGCCTGGAAAGCGGAAGAGCTGATGGTGACTGTGGATAACATACCCAGCCACTGCTTTCTTGAGGAACACGAGAAGGCTGGTCAGGACTTTTGTGTTTTCTCCCATACTCAGTGCTCCATGGGCCCTTTGAGAACAGGAGGGAGAGAGAAAAATTCCCTTGTCTGTGGTCCTGAGGGACAGGATGGCACATCCCTTTGATACTTTTTGATACTTCTGGACAGTGCAACCATACAGAGCTGGGCTCCAGGCAGGACGGCCTCCCACCAAGTGTGCTTGGGAGGACCACTGCCCCATGCAGGGCCCAGAAACCTCTCTCGGGGAGGAGCAGCTGCTGCAAATGGAGACCTGTGCCCCTCTGCCCGAGATTACAGCAGGCTGCTCTTGCTCCTCAGAGAGGTGCCGACAGGGCATACCCCGACGGGACAGAGGGGCAAGGTCACTTCTCTGGAGAAAGCTAAACACCGGATAATGCCACACACACTCCTCCTGCCACCAACAGGTGCACTTGAGCTGCTGGAAGAGAAAACGATTTGGAAAACTGCTTTCTCTTTCTCGCTTGCTCCCCTGAATGCTAATCAGTGGCGCCGGCTAAAAATACCCAGCAAGGCTGGCGTGCGCACGGCTGATAGGGAAAATGGGGGAGCTGAAAGGCTATAGCTTCCCGGAAGAAAAAGGGACTGGCGAAGAAGAGCCTTCCTCAAGAACCCCTTGCCGGGCTTCCCCGCTCCGAGGCTGAGGTTCCAACCTCTCCTTCAGAAGGCCACACCGGGTGCTCCCCGAGGAGTCGCCGGGCCACCGTCTACCGGGGCAACTGGCGGCACCACCCCCAAACTGGCTTCCACCCCCG
>NW_008238355.1:4736426-4755987 GCF_000691975.1 Corvus brachyrhynchos
CAGGGGGCCGGCGGGCGCGGCCCCGCCGTGCCTCTGGCTCTGCGGAAGCTTCTCCTTCCTCCCTCCCTGCTTTCCCCTTCCTTCCCCCCCTTGCCTCCCCCACACCGACCCTTCGTCCGCCTGCAGCTGAATTTTCCGAAGGCTGCGCAAGAAACGCCTAAGGGTTGGTTCCTCCCGTCGCCTCTCCTCTGTAGCCAAGTTTAGTTCCCTTCAAGTGATTCATCAGTCTCCAGCTTTAGCAGTCCAGAGTTACCCATTTATGATAACCAGCCAGTGTAAGGAAAAGGTGTCATGAAGCTTCTTTACCTCTCAAAAGAGCTAAATTTCTAAACAACGCAGAGACATTTGTGTCACGTTTACTAGAGGTGTATTGGGGATCTTTAACGTTTACACTACTCCTTGGGAGAATTGAGTTCTGTTTTAAGATTTAGTGAGTTAAAACATTCGTTGGTCTTGTAAGATGCACATTGAGAAAAACCTGCACTTTGAAAAAGAAACAGGAAAAAAAATCAACAACGTTTTTGTACACTAACGTGCCTGCTTTTGTTGATAACTTCTTACTGTAAAAGCTTTCAGAAGTCTATAGTGAAAATGTTTGGTAAATTCACTGCAGTTTAAAAATCGATGATTAGTTCCTTTACTAAAATAACTGAGATGTTGCTAGGATATGGCAGTTAAAAAGGAAGTCCAAATGTAGTACACATTCCTTTTTGTAAACAGGTTCTGTGTTTTTAATGCAAGGCAGGATTTCTTTTTGTTTTGCACAGGTGAAGGGTATAATTCTATTTTGTACAACTACATGGTTTACCTTGTAAAGAGTTCCATTTTACCTGTTACAATTCATCAATCTGGTAAGCTTGAATATTAAAAGTTTTATTTGAAAAATATATATATTGTAAACAGCCTTACACTGTGGTAGTCACTAATTTTAAAAAAAAAAAAAAAAAAAAAAAAAAAAAAGATAAACCCTCCTGGAAGACATCTGCCAAATGTGTCTTCAAAACAGTATTTATACTCCTATTTTAAAGCAGAGATTTGTTTGTTTGTTTGTTTTGTTTGCTTAAAGAAAGGCCAGTCTAATTTCTGAAAAGGGGGAGGGGATCGTAATGGGATCGTAAGCTGTTAACTCTTCATGAACTTCGAGGTATTAAAAAGGGTTTCTGCACAGAGAAAAAGTGCTAAATCCTCCTTTTGGATTCTGCTGTGGAATGCCAGTACCAGATAGTGTAAAAAAGTGCTAATTAAAGAGAAGCAGATTTTATTACACCATTTGAGAACAGACAAAGGCTTGATTTCACGTTGCAGGAAGAACCAAAAAGCAACTCTCCTGGTTGCATTTGGCTCAATACCCCCTCCTCCAGTTAAGGCATATTGAAACGAAGTATTACAAAATAACCTTTTTGTTAATCCTGTGTTTGGAGCCTGCTGCATAATGCCAGTGAATCAGCTACCCAGGGGCTGGGGGGTGGGGGGAAGGTGGAAGAGGAGGGGAGACAGAGTGGAGGGATAGTTAAGAGTATGCAAAGTTACAGTCTGTTTCTGTGGTTCATGGAAAATTATTTTGAACTTTTTAGCTGCAGAGAGGCTGACGTAATTTGCAGCCTTAGAACTGGAGAGAGAGATTTGACTCTAAAATATTCAAATATCTCTGCACTGTTGTTTTCTAAAATGTTTTGACTTGCACACTTTGTGTAATTTAAAATGCAGAATGCCTGAGAAGTCTTAAAGTTGCAAAATGATGTCTGTGAAGCTCACAATTAAAGCTCTAATCTAGAGAAGAGCGAAAAGCAGCAGTTGCCAATTTGTCAAGTAGTTCTAAATAGCAGAAATTTAAAATAGAGCTCCTTTTGGCCGGCAGATTTCCTGGTGTGGAATGCCAGTCTAAAACATATGCCCTAGCTAAGTCCCATTTTAGTGCTGAAGATTGGTTTTATGCTGCCTCTCTGCAGATGCACCTTCTTAACCCCTTATGGGAAAGTGAGAAGTCTGTAATCTTTGCCTGTAACATTGATTTAGGCACAAGACCAATCCCATAACTTACTGTATTGCTTACACAAACGAGATTTTGCAAAATGAGTAACTAAAGCAGGGAGGCTAAATCATTATGTAGGTCTCCAATTGAATGAGTTTATGAGACAGCATAGTACCTGATACTGAATTAAACGGGAACTGCTAGACTGCAGGGTGACTTTGAAAAACAGATGAACCAGCTAGGTGCCTAAATACAGATGCAGATGTGTAATAATAGTTGTTGGGTTTTAAAAAATTTGGCTATATACATTGTAGTTCATGGAAGTTGTATCCTAGTTTTACTTAGGGAATTGATTTTTGTCATAAAAAGGCAGCATTTTACTTAAGATAATTATTTTAGGAATTATGAACTAGACAATTCTGAAATTCCAGATGTTCCAAAGATCAGTGCTCAGGGAAATAAATGGAAAGTCAAGAAAGCTACCTATTATACTCAATTGTTTAAATGTAAACAATTTTAGACTATGGATTTTTAAGATTGTTAAAGTCATAACTTTTTTTTGTATGTATGTGTGTGTACATGCCTGTGTAAGTGTGTTTGTGTTTTATTTAAGTCTTTTCAGGATGCCATTGAATTAGAATATTTATTTGTGGCTGTTTTAGTTCCCAAATTCTACTTTTCTTCATTTGGGCTTTTATCCCCTGGAATAGTTTAATTTAGTGGTGGACAGATTGCCAGAATAATGTCCAAGTCAGACTCCCACAGAAGCCAGTAGGCGTCGTTTCATTGACTTCAGTGGATCTGGGCACAAATGATATGTAACACCTACTCTAAATAATCTTCAAAGTAATCTTGATCTTCTGGCATGACAGGATGCAGCAGTAGCATATTATTTCTCAGTTATTAGTGTTTTGTATGGACAGCAGTATTAAGGGAGGTCACCTATGGTATTATACATATGTTTTTAAATGCAGGGAAAAGAATTGGCAGGCAGATTGACCAAACAAGCCATGTTTTCTTAAAGATGGTACATCAGTGTTTCAGGTATCTGGTGACTAACTTTTCTGATAAAACACAAAACACCACACAAATTTATTTCTCAGTGAGAAGAAACTTACAAACACAGGATACAAGATGAAGCTTCACAGGCATGATTGCAGTATTGTGAAGCTGTTTTTAGTAAACCTGAATCATCATTCTATCTTCTGAGCAATAATGTTAGGGTGTATAAACTATACTGTGCCGAAATTGAAAATAGGCTGGTGTGGGAAGCATTGGAGCTTTGGTTAATTACCTGAGAGGACTCATGCTGTCCCTTTATTTCCCATTCTCCATCACAGGATTGTCAAGGTGAATGCAGACCTGATCAGTTCATGTCACTGAAGGGTGATAACTGCAAGGCTTCTGCCTTAAGTAGCAAAACCAGGGAGAATGGAAGAGGAACATGTATGTGCTATCAAATCTCCATTTTGCCTACCTGAAGTAATGACAAGACTTCTTTTTGCCCTATGGCTTGTTTTAATTTGTGAGCTTTACTCGCATCTGTTCAAAGGAAGGGAAGAATAGGTGCAATACTACTGTTTTGGTCACAGTGGAGTACTGATTTAGTAGCAGACTGCTCTCAGCTTTCATGTCCCTTCTGCAGGTAATAGTGGCTAGTCAAGGGATGAAGCAGTGGAAAATCAAGTCTGCTGTCTTTGATGAGACAGCGTTTGCCTTCATGTGGAAAAAATGTATTCCCACCAGCCTATTAGCAATTCACATGAATTATTTTCACACTCCAACATCCTTGCTTAAATCTTACTTATACTTTGCATTGTAATTGACAGACAGAATATACATGGATCTAAAAACAGGAAAAATTATGTTAGAGGGAAATTGTATTAAGGTAGTACAGATTTTACTCAAAGTTTGATTTCACTGTAGGACTTCTTTGGTTCACCAAAAAGCGCTATGGCGGCTGGTATAACTTAGATATATTTCAGACATACTGTTTAATAATCAGAAAAGGTTTCTGAATGTTCACATGAGAACGGCAATCTGTTTCTGCTTTTGGATATAGTACATATGAAAACCTTTTCTTCATTTTGCCATTTAATCCAAGATTGATCCTCAAGAAAATGTCAGTAATTGATCTTGTAACTTTAGGATCAATAAAATAAGTTTTAAAGCACAGCATATCCTATAAGAAAAGCCTAATGCTCTTCATTTCATATTCTTTATTGTCTTAGGTGAATGTCTAATAGTACAACTGAAACTAGTATTTAATTACCCCTTTCATTACAAAAACTTGGTTTTCAGAGACTTACAAGTGCTACAAGTGGAACCATGATATATAATTCCAGGTTTTACTGTGAAGTTTCCGTAAGTCAGGTATTTCTCAGTTACAAGATGCTCAAATATTTTAGATAAATTCTGCTGGCAAATATCTGTTCATTTCATTTGATGGCACTCTATATGTGTGTTAGAGTTACCTCTTCTTAATACAGGCTCATATTTCCAATTAAAATGCATAAGGGTAAGATTCGAATTCCTCATAATCACTGTCCAGTTTTTAAATTTCTTAATTATCTCTCTGTAATTAATGGCATGGGACTAGGGCTCGGTATATGTTCCAGAATGAGCAAAAGATCATCTAGTAACAGTTTAGCAGATAACGGATGGACTTCAAGAAATCCACAGGCTGATGGAGTGCTGGGGGGCAACACTTCAATTACCTGTTGCAACAATTCAGCATACAGTGTTTCCTGCCACAAAGGAGGCCCAAACAAAATAACTAGCAGAAATCTGAGCTTTTAAGTTGGGTGCATTATATGTTCTTATTCTTATCAGTTCTGAAATTCTTTCCTTGTGTAGCTTTTGAAAAGTGAAATCCTTAAACTGGTCTTCTAAAAATATGATTCAGGTAGCTTCCTCACTTTCCACTGACCAGGTGTGCCATGTACTTTCTAGCCAATGTTCAGGTGCAGGGTGAAGTTTAGTTGAAGTTTATGGCTGTGTCCCTGATGTCATCCTAGATAGTCTGTAATTGAAGATCAAGTCATCTAAGAAGCCATAAGACTTTCTTAGGTGTATTTCCTTTACAGAGGAAAGTCCTGCTGTCCTCTTTCATTCCTTCTTCAGACCCAGAAGCCTTAAACTTCAGTGAATTTACCTTGAGGTAGGAGTGGAGATGACATTACATTTTGCCGCTACTTTGGTCGTGGAATTTTAGATATCTGGAAGACCTCCATAAGCTTTGTGGAGGGAAACACTTCTAGTGAAAAACACATACTGACACCAGATCACAGAAAAGTCAAGTGTAGATGCATTCCCACAGCAATACAACACAGCAGAAGTTCCCAGGGTTTCACTTATGGATTACTTCTGGCATGGGTCTTTCTGATGGGAAAGTTCATTTCATGGTCTTTGCAAATGAATCATTTGTTTCACTTCAGCAGGTAGGATTTAAACACGTACTAAATACCTCAAGCATCCTTACCAGTTTGTCTCCTCTGTGGCCATTGTTAGCAGAGGATAAAGTGAAGTGTGGGAGGAGAGAAAGCTTATCATGATCCTCTTAATGGGTTCAGAGGACTAAAAGTTCCAAAGCATTCATTGGTTTTATATTAAGATTTGAGAATGGAAGAATACCTATAATATCTAGAAGGATTATTTTCCAGGGTTTATATTTTTGGAAACCTAATACTTAGGTTTAGAGAAGATTCTTTCAGAATTTGCTTTTTCTCCCAGGTTCTACATTTTAAATGAAAGCTCATCTCACAAAAATACTCAGTGAAATCTCCAGGCATTTAAATTATTAAATTTAGGGAGATTAAGTAGAGCTGTCCTACAAATTACTGAGTGCCATCAATTCCTGTAGAGGTCATATAACGAATTTGACACATGGTGTGGGTGAGGCCTTATTTGCCAACGTTCACATTCTGGCATTTCCTCACAGATGAATGATGCAACAGCACAAAGTTGTGCTACAGAAAAGAAAGTTCCAGACAATCAGACAGTCATGGATTTTGGATGAGGTATGTGCAGTCTCAAGGTCTATGCAGCTGCCATCCATTCATGATAAAAATGTATGCCCTCACAAGAGATTGTCAGTTGTGGATCTGCATAGAGGCTGATCTTGCTACGTCTATGTCCAATGGCTCCTAGAAACATGGAAGAGTCCTACCAAAAGAAGCTCATACTTTCACTGGAAAGAGCCACTGAGAAATTTCTATTTCCTTGCATTTTGGAATATTTACCATTTCCTGAATGACACAGAAGCTACCAGTGTATGCAGATCATCTAAATTAGACTCCTGGGAAAATAGGAAATGGAAATGTAAGTGCTGGAAACTGCTTAATCTGCCCAAAATCTTTTGATGTGTAATCAAAAGTTACGTTAATTCCAGTAGCATATTCCAGTAGCATATCCTGACCTGGGCACTCAAAATCACCAGTGTTAAAAAAACTACTACGACCAAAATAAGATTGGAAGATTGAAAAAAATCATGTACTGCTGCTTTCTGATTCATCTTTTGCTCTAAATCAAAAAGAAAGAAATTCTGATACAGCTCTTTGTGAAACTGTTGCTAAGAAATATGGTTTGTTATCCTGAAGGGAACATAAGGGTGCTTCTCTTAACAAACTGGGAGAAGATAGCTGCACAGAAATGCATTCGACTAGCATAGAGACTTCCTTTCCAGTGAAGTCCTTGGAGAGCTACCAGAAATATATTGAAAGGCACCGTTATCATCCAGGTTTACCTGGACCATTGTTTAGTTCATTGATCTTCATGTTCCCCTAAGCAATGGACCTTGTCTTGTCAGTGGGAACAAGCAGCTGTCTCTTGTGACAGCATCAATCCAGGACCTGCATATATGCAGGGAGCTTCCAAGCCCCTGAGAGTCAGTGTGCTGTGGCACCATTCTGTGCTTGTGTGAGAGCAGGTAAGGTGGCATGTGCTGCAGCCCAGGTGAAACGCTGCTCTGTGTCACAACAATGAGGAAGGCAGATTGCTGTCACAATGCCCAGGCTCCAGACTTGTTACTCAGTGGCCCTGGGGTGCAGCAGGACCTTGGCTGCATATGGGGAACTGCTTCTGGGTCACTTCTGCTAAAGCAAGTTGTTCAAGTCAAGTGGAATGGGGAGAGTAATAAATGTCTTTATTGCTGCCCCCTCCCTCCCCCTCCAACAAAACGGAAGTGATCAAACCACAGACCTTCACAACAGAAGTATTAGGTTGTGTCTTGTGTTCAGTATTTTTCCTCTGCTCCCTCTAGCAGCTTCTCCAAAGGAACAGCTCATGAATGCGAAGTGCACACTGCTTTCTCTGTGCTTAGGGGGAGAGCCTGTTAATGGTGTTCTGAATTACTCAATCAGCTGGTGGGGCAATAAATAGAAATGAGCAACAAAGGATGTTTGGCACATTACAAGAACTATAAGCTGCTCTGGGCTGTTCTTCACTGAAGGGCTGCAGCAATTCTTATCTGCTTAAGGTCTGCAAGATCCAGAGGTCCTAGAATGAGGATCCCTGTTGGAAATTTTCCTGGACAAATTTATCTCAAAAGTCAAAAAGCAACTGTTCCCGTGTTTCAGTAAATGCCTCTTGGCATCCAAGCATGAAAAGGAAAAAAGCATAAACAGGGCAGAACTGTTGATTCATTCATAGTTCATTAATTTTTCATCAAGGGCAGCAAAAAGACAAACATTAGTGTCAACATCTCAGATTCAGAGAATTGCTTCATTGTAAGAGGTTTTGAAGCTGACTGATAAGGAAGCAGCAGAAAGTACACCAAAAGAAAATTGATATTTCACAATGCTACTGTCAGACCATTCATAATGTTAGCAAAGGCTAACAAGAACATGAATTTCAGCTTACCTTATACATTCAGTTGGAAGTGCTGCAAGTCTCCAGATGATATTCAAAAACTTCTCTACATTACTAGACTAGACTTGCAGTCCAGTAGCTTCTGTGTTCATTGCTACATGTTGGGAGTTTTCAGTTCTGTGTGTGTGTGTGTGTGTGTGTGTGTGTGTGTGTGTGTGTGTGTGTGTGTGTGTGTGTGTGTGAAACTGTATACACTCATTCCAGGTATAAAATTAATCTCTGAAGCCAAACCTGACTCTTCTGCCGTCACACTCCATGGGGGGCCCCAGTGGAACCTGCAGGTCTGTGGACAGGAAGACAGCACCGCAGTTTTTCTCAAGAGAAAAAAGGCAAGCTGGGTACTCTTCAGATCTTCAGCTTCTCACTTTACACTGCAGGCCCCTGAGAGCCTCAGCACCTCTGTGCACCCAGAGGTGTGCGCATCAGGTCAGGTGCCAAAAGAAATGCCTTTCTTCACTAGAGGAGGAATAACTGTCACAAGAACACACAGAAAGGGGACTAAAGCACTGCTGCCCCTAACTTACAGAGTTGTGTAGTTTGAGATAGAGAGGGCCGTGGTGCTGTCCTGTGATCCCCAGCCCCTACAGCTTATCACCTGGTGCACACTGACACATGGGGAAGCAGGGGGAGCAGAATGACAATTGCATTTAACCAATTAAATACTGGTGGACCAGCCAAGGGGCAGATACAGAGTTAAAACACACAGAGGCAACCTAATCCTCATCCTACCCTCTTATGGGCACATACCCGGTATTGGGTAGGGATTTTGTGAGAGGAAGATGTAGTTGCATCAAGTGGAAAGAACACCCGTGTCTACAGTGGAAATACCAGGGTATTTCCCTCCCCAAAATGGTCACCTTGTTACCGCAATATGGAAACCCAAAAGAAATTCCCAGGAAAGGTAATTCAAATGGAGAAATCCAGCTAAAACCCACGTAAACAGAGTAGAAAATGATCTCTTAAAATTTCACACCTCTTCTTCCTTTTGGAACAGTACCATCATTTTGTTCTTTATGTTTTCAGCTCCAGCTCTCAGGAAAGATAGAAGCTGGTAGGAGGCAGACACTGATAAAGGCTGTACTGGCAAAGTGTCAGGTAAAGGGAAACCATTTTTACATTTCTGCTCTGACAAGAGAGGACAATATATTCTAGCCTGAAAGCTTAGATGGCAGAAGCAGCAGTGATTAATTGCTCTAATTAGGGCTCCAAATAGGAAAGAGCGAGTTTCCTGAGCTATTGCGTGCTAAATTTCCTCGCTTCTATGAATAACTGTATTGCTCAGAGGAGATGGGCATCAGAGTGCATCATCAGAACAAACATTTTCCCACTTCAACTTAGAAATACCACTACAAGCTCAACACAAATACCTAATGCAAAGAGACAACAGTCCTTTTTGGCACCTGGGAGGCAGCATAACAGCCCAGTTCATCTTCTTCGCTAAAGAGATCGTAAGTCAGAGAATCACAGTATCATGGAATGGCCTGAGTTGGAAGGTACCTTAAAGACCAACTAGTTCCAACACCCCTGCCATGGACAGGGACACCTTTCACTATACCCAGTTGCTCAGAACTCCATCCAACCTGGCCTTGAACACTTCGAGGGATGGAGCAGCCACAACTTCTCTGTTTCAGTGCCTCACCACCCTCATAGTAAAGTATTTTTTCCTTATATCTAATCTAAACCTACCCTCTTTCAGTTTGAAGTCATTCCTCCTTGCCCTGTCACTACATGCTCTTGGAAATATCCCTCCCTTTCTTTCTTGTAGGCTCCCTTCAGTTACTGAAAGGCCACAATTAAGTCACTTTGAATCTGCCTCTTCTCCAGGCTGAAAAATCCCAATTCTCTTAGCCTTTCCTCATAGGAGAGATGCTTCATTACTCTGATCATCTTGGTGGCCTCCTCTGGACTTGCTCCAACAGGTCCATGTCCTTCCTGTGCTGGGAACCCCAGAGTTGGATGCAGTGCTCAGGTATTCAAATGCTTGTGTGAGCAACCGCACTGAAAATGGGTGAGCTGCTGGCCTGCCACACCACCACTTGCTGGCTTCAGTGAACTATGAATTTCTGCTGGCCACCAAAACATTAACAGGAGATTTTTCTGTAACAGCGCTGGTATCTTAATCCTTTTGTGTTCTTCACTGATGTTTATACCCTTCCACCTGCACCTGCCTTTCAGCCACCAGTGGATAAATGTCAGGTCCTGATTCTGACCTCTCTGATGTGAACAAATGGAAATAAAATCACTACAGTCAATAGAATTACACAGAAAACTACCTCATATCACCAGAAGGAGAGAAGATCACATAAAGTGCTGACTGTCAGCTTTGCAAAATGCATTATGGGAAATTCTGAGTACATTTCTTCAAAAAAAAAGCTGGAAAGTGTTTAGCAAAAAAACCCCCACAACATTATTGTTGGAATATATCCTACACAGCCCGGGAGTCAGCCAACTTTAGCAACACTCTTCTGTCATATGCAGGAAAAAGCTTTTGCTTCAGCTGAGTCCAGCTGCTTCTTATTGACAATCAGATGTACTGGCACAGAGAGCATCTAATCTGGATTGTGGCCATCTACAAGTAGCTAGAAGCACACAAATAATAATGGCTCATCATTGCACACTGATTTATATGAGGAGGACAGCGAGATGCATATGCCCATTATTTTTCTTTCAGTCTTTGTGTGAACTCCTCACTCGCCTGACTAATAAAATGCACTGATAGAGGCCACCAGGAAAGGAGGAGCTTAGCATAGATGCATGCCAGCAGCACCTCATATTCAGTAAGTACAAGGCTCCTTTCACTGCCTGTGCCTGTCAGAGGAGTTTCTACAGTGCTACACCACCAGAGAGCCCGCCATCAGGGCTGCAGAGGAGTGCAGGCTGGTCTGAGAAATGTTCCTGCTGGTGAAGCAAAGCAGAGCAGAAATACGCAAAGCAAGCCTCACTGCTGATTGTACCCTCTCATTTGTATGCTTGACACTCTTCCAGTAATGAATCATCAGCCCAAGTTCTGCTCAGCTCACCATGGCTAGAAATGCTGCAATAGCACCAAACTGGGTGGTGGGACACAGATTCATCTCCAAATGACTGAGCAGAGGAGATGGTGGATGCCTATGAAGCTGGCAAAATCATACCCTGCTGATGTTGAAAGTGTCATAATATACAGGTATCCATAGCAGAGTTGAATAGAGGAGAGATGCACCATGACAAGGTGTCTGCAGTGCATCAGTGGTGAAGTAGATGTTATTCCCCTTTAGTCAGAGTACTCTAGAGAAGAGAAAAATGACACGGCTGTGTCCATGCTTCCTTTAGTGAGGAAAACTTTTCATGTCAAGACAGGGGAAAGCAATGTATGCAATGTATGGGGAAAGGGAGTATTCCATCCCTTTCCAATCATCCAAACAATCTAGGGAAAAACTACAATGTTTTAGACAAAATGCTTCATACATTCCCAACCAGAAAGGCACACTGTTCCAAGTATCTGCAGCTCTTACCTTAACATGGTGCCTAGAAATTACACCCTGGTGAGAAACAGAAGGGAACTACCAGTCCCATGGACACCTGGGACCACCTTTGAACTTCTTCCTAGAGATCCCATCTCTGGAAAAAGATGCACCTGTGCCTCCCAAGAACAAAGCTTACACTAGGAGAAAACAGAGAAACAAAGTAGCTTTTTTCAAGATTTTTTGATGAGAGGGTGAGGGAGTTTTTTGTTAACAGCTCAGTTTTGGCTACAGAGGTTTATGTGTCAACCTAGCCAAGTGGAACAAAGCAGAGAGCTGGAAGAACTAGAGGGACACACCAGGTCTCAAGTACTGCCTTTAGCTAAAGTTGAACTCATGCAAAATTCACCCTGTCTTGGTACGTTTCAGGGGAATAGCATCAGGTGAAAAAATCCCAAATGCAGAGGAAATTAAAGATGCACTGATGCCCTATATAATAAAGGGGAGACACGTCTAAGCACAATTTCAAAATTAAAAAATCTGAAATCAATCTTCCAAGGTGACATTTTGACATGGAGCCATTTGTCTCCAGTGTCAATGGCCTCTCAGTTCCTAGAGGATCTTAGTACCTTCTTGTTTTAGAGGACTACATTAGGCCTTTGAAAGCTTTGTAATCAAGGAAATTTGGGATCCATTATGAAGCCAGTCCTGAGAGAACATAGATAGTATGGTTTCCTGTTTTGTCATGATCCACTTACAGTAGAGCAGTAAGAGGAACAACAGCAGGATCACATATGTCATCTTCAGAAACAAGGAAGTATTAGATTTGGATAAATGGATGATTAAATGGTGATTGAAAACGAGGAAAGGAACTTGAAAAGGTGGATTTTTGTGAGACCAGGGGGAATGCGGAGGTCACAACATCTTTATTCTATAAAATATACAGACTGGCCATGCTTCTCAATTAATGACCAGAGAAGTTATTTCCTTCCTCATGGATCGACCATGGGGCTCTTTAGACTATGTCTGCTCCTCTTCCACTCTCTCAGTTCCAGAAATTTCTGCCTTTGACATTTTTGCTGCCTGGCAGTTCCGTGGAAGGAGGTGGCAGGTCTCCATACCATTACAACCAGGACAGATAGTGCCCACGGGCCAATAGCCTTGCACAAACACATTAGCTCCAGGAATTAAGACACTTCCTTTTCCTGCTATATTGTTGCTAGGGAGCTCCTGAGGTTCCCCTGGATACCATGCAAGGGATAATAAAATGCTGTCATCTGTCTGAACTGAACAGTAACTGCTACCAACAGTTTCTCTTGTGTTCTCTCCTTTTTTTGTTTGCTTTACCCCTCATTTGTCCCCAAAACCAAGGTATTGCCTAGGATTGGTTTGGCACAGCCAAGAGAGCAATAAAACCACGTGCATTCAGCCTTGCTTATTGTGCAGACACTGAAGCAACACTGAAGCTGCTGTGCATGTCAGCAGCTTAGTCCAAACCTGCTGGGAGAGGCAGGGATGTGTTCAAGGCTGTGACCTCAGGCTTACGTCCAGCCCTGGTCCTCATTACACAAGACAGCAGCATTTCCAGGGTGCATCCACAGCACATCCTTGCCTCTTAGTCACCCTCCTTGCTTGCCTGAGGTATCTGCTGATGTGCACCTCAAAATCCATGCAGCAAATTAGCTTGTGAGTTGAAGCCAAAGAAATAAATGCCTTCTTGTGAACCGCTGCGACCCATGTGTTGCCTGTGAGGATGCAGGCTGGGGAACAGCAGGCCTGAAGCAGAAGAAGAAATGTCAGATTGGCTGGAATTTGGAAGTAAAGCCAGAAAGGGAAAAGTGCGCCAAGTACAGCTGTGATTCCTCTGCCAGCAAAATTTGAAGAAGATGGTTTCATCTGTTGGATTTCCAAATGAGCCAAGATTCAAACATGAAGCATCACTGAAGTCTTGCTCATGTACCTTTCAGCCTCCTGAAAATTTCATTGTTTTTCTATACCCCCAGTATTTCATGTTCAAATCACAGCACAGATCCTATCTGCAGAATCTGCACAATGGAAAAAGCTGCATGACCAGAACAGTAGGTACAGACAGTCACTGTATCAGATCTAGCTGAGACCAGGTACCAACAGTGATTCATCATGTCAGCTTAAGCAATAATAAAAAAAATCTGCCCAAGGCTCTCAATGGCCTAACACATCTCAAGTATACTATAATCTCAGCAATATTAAAATAATTGTACCAGCCAGCTCCAAAACCTCCTCAATATTCATCCATTGTTACTGGGGCCACCTACAGCCCTTTCATGAAGGCAAATAAGAACATCTCCAGCCTTTCAGTGAGAGGAATACTGCCTATTCTCAGCAGGTATTGCTACTGGCATCCCTCGTGAAAACTAATATCCTGGCTCCCTTCCAGGAAAAATGGGCCTTGGAGTCCCCAGGATCAGCCGGAGGATAGTGGGGGGACCAAGGTGGTGTGTCTTCTCACTGGGCATATTTTTCAAAATCAAGGCAGAGATGCTGAGTGACTGATACTTGAGCATGTTTTCCTCTGCTTTTCATATGCTTTTCCTTCACCTGTGAGAGGAGTCCCTGTGGTTCTCCTTTTGCAGCAACTTGTCCTGCAGAGGAATGACATCAATCCCCACCTTGGGACTGCACAGAGCCCTTGGAGCAGAAGTGGGATGCAGCAGAAAGTCGTGTGCCCAGCTTCTGTCTAGTTATTAACTACTGGCCATAACACCGCTAAGCTCCCGCTGGTGCTCCAGGGGTGCAGGCTGGCTCGTCTGGTGCAGAAGGAAGGGAGTACAAGGTCAGAGATCCTAGCCGGTCCTGAGCTGATGGTGTCTCTCAGCAATAAAAAGCAGCTGCTACAGCAAGATTACAAGCTCAGAAGGGTGTGTGGGGTGATACCCTTCCTCCTCAGAGCCAGCAGGTAGACAGCAGCTCTGAGCTCAGCAGGAGGTATCTACCTGCTGCACTCAGGTCTGCCTCAGTCACTGCCAGTTGAAAGACCCAGAGCAGCAACTGGATAAATTGTCCAAATCCAGCTCAACAGTTAGTCAAAAGCCAAGGGAGATACTGGGGGGATGTCTTGACTCTGTCAAAGGCAAAGAGGCCCCATAGGGAGACCTAACGAATAACAGGGCTGGGCAATCACCAACTGTATGATGTTTAACAAGGCAAGGTGCTGACTCTACATGTGGGACTGGGCAACCCTGGATGTATGGACAGATTGAGGCACAAGAGGCTGGAGAGCAGTGCCATGGAAAGGGCCCTGGGGGTCCTGGTCAGTGTCAAGTTGAACATGAGTCAGCAGTGCCCTGGCAGCCAGGAGAGCCACCTGTGTCCTGGGGGCATCAGGCTCAGCATCATCAGGAGGGCAAGGGAGGGGATTTTCCAGCTCTGCTGTAACTCAGCACCAGCTCATCCTTCGTCCCTTCAGACGGCTTCTGGGCTGAGCATTTGTTTTCACCATAAACCATACATAACCACAAGTGTAAACTACACAGGGACACCAGATACAGCAGGATGAGATGGCTTATTCTGTCACCACAGGTGCCCTGTGATGCTGAAAGGGCCCGCTCTTATTACAATCTTCCCTTTTAGGTTGTGGTCACCACATTCGCACCACTCTTAATCTGTAGGGGATGAATCAGCTCTGCCGCCTCCTAGGGCACCACCAGCAACAGTGCAATAACCCATGCTTGGCAAACCATGCAGGCCCAGCAAAGCCCGGCTTTTCATAGGCACAAGTTGAACTGCAAAGGATTATCTCAATAGAGAGACATGAAATCCCCATCCTTTGTGGCCCCCTTGTGTCCACCCTTTGTGGATAATAACTCAAAAATGCAAAACCAAAAATTAAACCTGATGACCATGTTTTGCATAAAAGATACAATCCTGGCAGTGGTGAATTACCTGCTACATTTCACCTCCTCTTCTCTTCACAGACTCTTAAAAAATGTGATGTCATTTCATCCATTTCTTCTTCAAACACCAGTTCCAGGGTTGTGATGAAAAAAAATTAAAGTAAAAAAAAAAACAAGTAACAAAAATAATCTGTACAACTAACTGACTTTTTATACTTCCCCACAGACCACCATCAATGCAAACAGCTCCTGAGAATACAACACCAAGAATTTACTGCAGAGACGGAAACCCAGGCCTTTGTAACTGTTATTAACACTCATGTCAGGACAGCCCTGATCTTCTCTCCCTTTATCACCCTCAGTCTTACACATCACCTCCCATCCTATTTGCTCAGCTAGGCACGTCCTTGATCTGTATTTCTGAGACAATGACACCTCACAAGGCCAGAAATAATCAGTAGTATATACACAGCATCACCTAAGTGAAGCATGTGAGCTGGAAGCAGGTACTCTGCAGTCATCAGACAGAGAAAAAGGCTCTTTGAAAGCACAAAGCAAGGCAGGAACCTAATTTAGCTGCACTGAATTGCTCTCTGGAAAAGAACGACGTGCTTGATGATAAATCAGGAAGATAATCTCTCTAGATAGTTGAGGATTTACCAAATATACCCGAAATGATGTGGCATGCAAGCTCATAGGCACAGGGACTGCACAGAGTGCAGAAATGGAGACTGGCTGTGCTGCACGAGGCTGATAGGGAGCTCACCTGTGGGATGGAACACATCGCTGCTCAGGCATAGCTGTCGTCTCCCAGAAAGCAAGAGGGGAGAGCCACTTGAAGCCCTCAATGCCCCAGTCCCCTGGGATGGCCAGCAGGTGCCCAAACATGGCCAAGTCCCTTAGCATTTTCATTTTCCTGAACTCCAGCTCAGGGGAGGTCTGTGCTGCAGCACATGCCATCACACAGCGCCTGGAGATGAGCCCGACCAGCAGGCAAAGCACAGCCCTACTCCTGCTCAGTGGCTGCTCAGAGGGTGGTTTCCATTACTGCCTGACCCCCGCGGGCAGGGAAGTGGAGTAATTCAGCTGCTTGGCTAAAAATAGAAGGAGAGACTTCCCTTTCTCCTTTCGGCCTGTTCAGTGAAAGCTCTCCACACTGATTCAAGCCACTTTAACTCTTGTCTGCTTCTTTGCTTCCCTAGCCTTTCCCAGATCTGATATTCTCTACCCCTACATTTCATACCCAGTCTACCCACCTCTTCTCTGCCACACCCCTTCAGCCTTTTCTGTCTTCTTCTGCTTTTGCAGCTGCATCCTACCTCTCTGTAAGTTCCCTTTCCCCATCAGGATTTGTACTGTCATGTTTACGGGGTCACAGATGCACACAGAAGGTATATGAAACCATAATTTTGAGTACAGCCACATTGCTACCGTGCCCTCTGATGGTGACAGCTGGCAGGAGTCGAGGTCTGCTGCAGGCATCTGGGCTGGTGGATTCAAAGCTCTGCAAAGCCAGAGAGCAAACAAAGAGCCAAGAAGTATGATCCCTCACACAGCATCCATCCTCCTGTTACAGCAAAACAGCATCAGGCTAGCAGCTGCCTGAGCACTGGGGAGAAGGCTGAGGGGATGGACTGAGGCATGCGGCAGCTTGGAGCAAGCTGAGACTCAGTTTACAGTAGCTGTACATGAACTATATTTGCTTAAATTCTTGCATTTGCTCTACATTAAAGCAAATCCAAATGAGATCAGAATCTGGCTTTACTTTTCATGTGTTCCATGTGCTATTACATAATCCCTTCCAAAAGTCTTTAATTGCACTTGTAAACACAGTGTCCGTGGTACTAGAAAACTCCAGTGGTGTACCCAGGTAAGATCCTTTGGCCAGCATGGACTGCTCCATGGAAAGACACGAAAGTCTTGGACATTAGGTTATTGCAAACTGCTTGTAGGTTGCCTCCAATGAAGCTGAAGGATAATCTCTGCCTGAAAGCCCAGGACTGAATGTGCCAATTGCTTTCTTGTAACTCCTTTTTGTCATTTAAGAAAAATACCAGTTTTGAGCCTGTTTACAAAGGTTGTGGGCTAGACGCTAATAAACAGCTGGGAAAGAAGTCATCATAACAATACAATGCTCTTCTCACCAGCTTTGGCGCGAAGGAGTCATCATGGAATTTCACTGTCGCTAGAGCACCCAACATTAAAACTTGTAGGTAGAAGGATAACTTCACAGTATTCTGGTCTCAAAGCAGCCGCATAACATTTATGTAAGATGTGGACTACTGACCACTTTTGTGGAAAGTAGTCCACACTTCTACTGTTTTTCAAAATACAATATTGTCAGAACTGGGCTATACAAAAGAAAAGGAAAAAAAAAAAGAAAACAATAAAGGCAAGTTTATTATAGTAACATTGGCAGAATATAATTATTCTACTGAAAATATAAATCACTGCATATTTATTTTAGACAAACATGGCAGAATCTGTCCCACTCCTTTGCAAAAATTGCAGTGAAAAGCAGAATTTCAGTAGATGAAGCAAAGCATCCCTGGTGTAGGAGATGCATAACTACATAGATAATGTATCTCCCAAAGGGAAAAAATAGCCTACGACTCCTCATTAGGTAATTGCAGATACTGTCATGAGACGTGTTATCTACCCAGTGACTAAATGTCATTCATCCCTCCCAAAGGTAGCTTAATAGGTCACCACCTACCAGGAGAAAATGAAAGGCTACTCCTGTGTGGTCTGTACTGCTGACTCCCTAACACAATTTCCTGGAGTCTCCTGTACAAACTCTCCTTCATGCCTGATGACCATACACAGGCTGGCGCCTGGACTCATGCAAAACATGTAACTGTGCAGCAGGTTTTCACTGATTTTGGAAGGAAAAGAGTTTTCTGACAGAGGAGCTGTTGGCTGGCTTGTTTTTAGTTCTTGTGAGAATGAAGGTGTCCTGGGTTGCAGTGTATTCTGTTACCATCCTCATGAGGTGTTGAAATCAGGTAGGGCAATGTTTCCTTGCCTCCTCCCCCCAGACTATCTTTCTGTTAATGACCCATCATTGTCCTGCCGCCTGACTCAGAGATAACTCCCTCCGGACTATCTTCTGTTAATGAGCCTAATCAACACTTGGCCTCATGACTCATTACCCCATTGTGAGATGCGCCACCCAGAGGGAGGAACCAAGCATCCCATCCTGGATATAGTCTGAGACTGAACACCAGAGACACCGGCTTCCCACTGGATTTCCAGAGAACAGGAGCTACACAGCCACCACTGGACCTTCTGAGGAGGAGCAGACCCTTTTTCTACAGGATCGCCACTTCGGGAGGACTGCAGCCACCATTCTCCCAGACTGCTACCACCACCCTGACTAACAGGGCGCCAGGTTGTATCCTAACTCTGTCAGTTTAACCCAGTGTTGTCCGCTTTTATTTTTTTTTTCTTTCCCCCTCCTTTTATTTCCCTATTAAATTGTTATTCTGACTTGGTGTCTCCCCCTAGTTTGTTTTCAAACTAGTACAGAAGGAAAATGAAAGTAAGAACTGAATTTGGTGTCCAAATTCTTTGTATTGTTCCAGAAAAAGTACAGTGCTGACAGCAACAAGTTCTGGTGCAGCACTTTTGCAGTGATGGTGGCAGTCACAGACTGTCTCCAGGCCCTGTTTTATCATTTTTCTCCAATGCACTATTTCCTTTGCATCAGGTGGGACAGCCTGGGCAGCACAGGAGACTAGTCAGACTGAAAAGGAGTAATGTCCTCACTGGAAAATAGGTACAATCCAGCCAAGGCTTCTCTGAGCAACCAGAGCTTTAGCAAGGGATCAGGTACTAGGTGTCTGGGGAGAGAAGTCTCTTCAGCTAGAAGAGAAATACTGCATTAGAGATGAAACCACAGGCAATCCCAGCCAGGGCACAGGAGACTAGAACACACTGGTAATAGGACAAGGGGGTTTTTCACTTTGGTCTTTGCAGCTATTCTACAGCTGTGCTTTGGTTGTCTACAATCACCTCACAGCACAACCTGCAAACCTCAGGTCTTCAGCAGGTGAAAGACAGAATTCTGCTTTTGGAAAGTTGTCAAACATTACTCCCAAGCTCTTACTTTAACAACTGAAAGCCTGAGTAAAAGATTAATTTAAAGAAGGATAGTTAATCAACATGAGACTTTTCTTTAGTTGAAACCAAACAAAACAACACTTTTTGGGAACTTGCAATATGATACCTCCTGCACAAAAAAGGTATTTTTACTGACACCCTTACAAATCCTGGGATTTTGTCAGGAGATTAAATGTTTATTTCATAGTTTAAAATTCAGGAATCACACAGATACAGATCTTGGTCTCAAAGTTTCTAGTACTTGTGGTATACATGAAAATTTTAAAAGCTCCATAAATCTCTTTCCC
>NW_008238355.1:4756023-4771399 GCF_000691975.1 Corvus brachyrhynchos
CTCCAAGAATAAAATAATAATAAAAAAACCAGGCCCACTATGATTTTTACATCTCTGCCATAATATTCAGATGTCACTTTAACAATATTTTTTCATGGAAAATTTTCTGCTATCACTAAACTTACATTCCTTGATAATAATCTAAGCTATTAAAATAGATTTTTCCTTGCATGAAAAAGACTGGAGCATTTAAATTAGCCTTCAAGTATTAGATAGAGATAATTTTCTGTAATTAACCATTCCAATTTCTTCCTAAATGACTTCCCCCAGTAAGTCAAAGATATTTCCCTTCTTAATTCTGCTACTACTGTGTCTAAAATAAGTCTACACTCAGTTTTACATTTCATTTTCTGCTACAGTGAATCTAATAAAGCACCTGATTTACAGAACAGAATGCACAGTGCTTAGGGACTGCAGGGCGAGGTTGTCCAAGCCATTGGTTTCAAAGAGTAATTAAAATTTACCCTCTCTCCAGCTCACAGCAAATAAGAGACATTTTGCAAGCTCGCTTCCCAAAGGTCAGCAAAGACAACCGTGACTGGAAGAAGATGCTTGAGGTGATGTGCTCTGAGGATCAGTGAGTCAGAGCTGGGAGAGAGAGTGAGAAGTGCTTGTGCTCACACGAGGTGACCTGCTTGGTGCTGCTGGGGTGGCCCCATCAGGCAGAATGGCCAGAGGCAGGCAGTGGGGCCAGCGAAAGGACATGAGACAACAAGGGGCACAGACTTCTAACGAGGAGGGATAGCTGGGGGAGGTGAGGGCAGTCCTGGAGTGACAGAAATCACTACTCTCACATCACAGAACAGCAGCCATCACTGAACTCTGCAGCAGCCTAAACACAAAATGGGAAACAGTTTTTTCTCAACCTAACTTAGCTGCCAGAGGTGTCAAGAACAGGATTTGGGGTGAATTGTTAAATTGTCTCCAAATATTATCTCCCCTATTATCCTTGTCCAGAAGAGCATTTGTCGCTGGTCATATCCAAGACTGGATACTGGAGCTGGGTGATTTGTGGTCTCTGGTTTCAATCAAGCATTTCCTCCATTTCATTTATAGACTTCTCCAGCAAAAGGGAGATCTTAGTCTCAGGGGGAAGATAATCTCTTTTATCTTGTGAAGTAGAGGTTTTAGATATCCTGTTAATGATGAAAACATTTTAATCATTCATTATCATACATATTCCCCCCAAACAGGCCTGCCATGTTTCTCCTCATGGAGGGTTTTCTGGGACAGAAATCACGCCCATGCATGGAGAAACTTTCTATAAGGGCATGCAGTGGTAGGATAAGGGGGAACAGATTAAAATTAAAAGACAAGAAATTGAGATTAGATATTAGAAAGAAAATCTTCCATTTGAGGGTGGTAAGGCACTAGAACAGCTTGCCCAGAGAAGCTGTGGATGCCCCATCCCTGGAAGTGTTCACAGGCAGATTAGATGGGGCTTTGAACAACCTGGTCCAGTGGAAGGTATCCCTGCCCATGGTGGGAGATTTGCAACTAGGTAATGTTCAAGGTCCCTTCCAACCAACACCACTCTGTGATTCTGTGATTCTGTGACCAGCTGACTGGCACAAGTCCCATCACAGACAAAACTGTGCAATGAACCCCTGGGATCCTGAGTGTGTTCCTCTGCATTGTGTACAAAAGGTTCAACACATCCATTTCAGTGTGTAGCAAATACGGCACTTGCATAGGACACACCAGTGTGTCCTTCCTCTGCAGTGGAAGTGTCCAGCACTTCTCTGCTGTGCTTGGACTACAAATTTCTGCATAACAACTCTCATCAGGACACTGAACATCTGGAATTACAGGCAAACATCCAAATACGGCAGATTTCAACCAAACATTGTTTTCAGCAAAGATGGTATATGTGGAAGAGCTGGAAGCATAACAGTTTTACGAGCCCAGAGCCAGCCCATCCTGTCAGAACTGAAGTCTCCTACTCACTTGTCATAAAATCAGCTTTTTTTACAAAAGAAAGCAAGCCTTTCTGGCCTTTTTTACAGAATTTTATATTGAAGACATCAGAAAAGCCATCCTGTCTCCCTTTCTCTTCTCCCTGTGCTGCTCAGGTACAAATTCTCTAGTTTCCCTTGTTGTCACTATTGGCCTGACTTTATATGCCTTATTCAAAGCATAAGGAGTCACTGAAACTTCTTCTGCTGATTCAAGCCCTGAGCACACATGCAGACTCCAGAGAGATTGTCAGGGAAGGATTTGCCTTTATCCAGTCCAAAGCTGTTTAGATTGCAAACCCAAGAGAGGCCTCTGGAGTCAATAGGAAGCTGCAAGAGTCTCCCAAGGCTCACTTGCTGTCTCCTCCCTGCCTTGTGAAGAAGTGCAGACATGAGCAGGACAGTGGGGGAAGAAGGTTGCCACCATGGGAAACACCAGGAGTCAAGAAAGAGAAAGAAAATCCCAGGAGCTGCAGCCAGTCTCCCCACAGTCCAAACACCAGGGGAAACCTGGACAACAGAAAGTATGTTTTCCTCCAAAACACAGATTTGACATACACAGCTGTGAGGCCACTGGACATGCACATGCAGAGGACACGTCACCCGGGTCTGCAGCTTCTAGACTGAAATGTTTATGAGGGAGAACCAGCATTAGACCTCTGGCTAGAAGAACATTATAACTTTGGGTAATAGATAGTCTCTTCTCGTTACCATCTCCATGGAATGTGTTAAAACAGGATAAAAATTTAGGTATAAAAGCAACTTGTATCACGCATACAGTAGACTTCTCACCTTCCCCCAAGGGAAGAAAGGTTGAACCCAACTGACTCTTCAAGTTTTTTCCTGGCAAATAAAAAATTTCATCTTTAGAGTACTTCAGTGTTGCAGTGCATATTTCATGAAGAGCAGAAAATCCTTTGCTAGGGAGAAGCAGTTTGCTATTAACAAATGCAGTGTGTTACTGCCCAGTGGAGCAGAGCAGCTCACAGAAAATCTCTGTGCTTTCCCTTTTTATACAAAAAGTCATACAGTGTCTCAGGGACAGTATCTATTACTTTTGTAGCTGCTTTCATAGCCAGGACAGAACTTTTTATAGCTGCCTGAACACTAGAATTAGTCCTTGCCGTAACAGTGAGAATTTGGCCATTCAGCTAGCAAGGAAACCCTCTCTGAGCTTTTGTGCAAGGTCTTATAAAACATTAATATATTCAATAGCAGGACTAGCAGCAAAATAGTACTTCAATACAGCCATAGACAAAGCCACGTTAACACCCCAAGTTCAGGCTCTATCTGTTTCACTCCCAGACTGATTCCAGATTGATAGCAAAGACTTCATTCAATCTAACTCCCTCTCAGAATAAAAGTGCACAGCTGACAGGATCATTTTCCCATTACCAGACACAATCATCTTATAGACCTGCACCCCTAAAAGTTATCCTGTTTCATGGTACACACAACAGAGCATGGAATCTAGAACATAGGAGAGTTGTCTGCTGTGAAATGGGGGTGTGCTAGTCCCAAGCAGGAGAAACACAGGTCTCAGTTAGCCTGAGATGCTGTTTGTCTTCTGCAGACCATCTAGAGTGGTGGCAACACAGATGGCCCAAACATACATGCTTTGACTTTACACTCGTAATTCCATGTGCCTTTCCAATTCTTCTGTCCATGGCCTTCCTTGTCTAGGGTAAGGAAATACTTTCTGCATGGTCTCTCCATTCCTGAGGTAGCACAGAGGAGAGGGTGATCTGGCATCCAGCTGTGGCCCTTTTCCCTCAATTCTTCCCTCTCTCCCTTGTGCTCTCAGCAGCGTAAGACAAAGTAGAACAGACTTCCCTTGCACTTGGATCAGCCAGGTTTGGGGCCAAAGAGGAGTTGGGGGAGCAAAGGATTATGCTGAGATAAACGAGTGAAGGGACATGGTGTGAGATCCCTGAATCTGCAGGCAGTCCCCTCTCCAGTGTTCAAGTGGCTGGGCACCCTGGGCATTATCGACACAGAGGCAGCGCCTTCACCTCAGACCCCCAGCCAAGCAACCTGTGCCAGGGCAGTGCTTCCTGCAGCACCAGCACCATGGAGGTTGCCAGTGGTCCAGCCTGCCCCGTGCCCCCAGAGAGCAGTAAAGCAAGCCCTGAGATTAACTGGGGGGTGAGGTACGGCTGCTGCATTCCTATGTGATTACTCCACTTTGGAGGATGCAGCACCTGCAAGTCACTCTGGGGAAGAAGACTGAGCCACAGTGGGGGTTAAAGCAAGCCCACACTGCCCTGCCAGCCTTCCCCAGATGAACTGCAAGGTGGGGATTGCTGCTCTACTAAATCCCCCTTCCATGTGGCAGCAGTGCTTATGTTCAAACACAGCCTGTAGAACAAGTCTGAGACTCCACTACAGCCCGCTATTAACCCAGATGGGAAAAACTACCCTTCATTTCTGCTTTGAATTTGTTTTGTTTTAAGCTGCAGCAACTGGGTCTTATTATCTGTCTGCCTGGTTTACTGAAGAGTCCTCTGTCATCACACCCCTGTTTCCAGCACGTACTTACAGAGTTGGATCAAGTCAGCCACTGGCCACCTGGGCGATAAGTCAAATAAATTGAACTCCCAACTCTTTCATTACAAAAGCAAGTTTCCTGGTCTCCTACTTGTTTTGCTTCCTCTTCTCAGAGCCTCCTCCAAATTATCAGCATGTTTCTGAGCTGCAGGCTCAGGGCTGGACACAGCATTTCTGCTGCAGTCACCCCAGTAGCAAGCACAGAGGTGACACTGTTGCTCCCCTTCTATCCCAATGCTGCTGTCTGTGTCCCAGCCTCACTCTAGGATGCTCCTCTGGGTGAATATCCAGCATAAGCTCTGTCATACTGAATATGGGCTGCCTTCTTCATTGACAAGACCTTTGTCCAAATGATTTTTCTGCACCCAGAAAATGGGTTCCAGGTCCTTTTCTAGAGTAGTGACATACCTCAGTAATTCTTTTCCAATCTGTGTTTATTTCAACCTCAGTATTGCAATTTCTTTTATTCTCCCCAATGCCTTGATCCAATCCAGCACCACATCCCACCATTACCTGTCTCCTTAAAGTGGACAGGAGGATCCCTTCTCTTCTTAGAAACAAAGGAAGATTTACCGATCAACGGGTGATGTTGGCACACATCCCAGGCCATGTCAGCGGGTCTTGTCCCATTAGCTGTCAGTCTGAGAAGGGCTCCTGGCTGTGTGCACACCCATGTCACAGTTGTCTGGAATATGGCAAACGAGCCAGAAGAACCTCCTGGAGGAGACAGTTTCTCCAGGGCAGAGTGGGACTCAGCCCCAAGCTCTGCACCTTGTGTAGCAAAAGCCAAGGGCAAGGAAGGAGGGAAGTGGTTCTGTGTCCATGGCCTCACCACCACAGAACAGCAGCATTGCAGGTAGGATCCATACTCTGGTCCCCTTGCCATGTCTGCTGTGCCAGGCTGCAGCTGTTCCCTGAGCAGTGACACAACTCAGCAATTTCACATCATCATGTGAAGGGAACAGATCCCCCAGATCCCACCATTTTATATTCCTGCATCATGGCCAGTGTGGCTGCTAGTCTCCAAACTTGTGTTGTTCCTTCCTCCAGCATCCATCTGCAGCAATGTCACAATCACTGCTGGAAAGTTCAGGGTGGCCCCCTGGAAGGAAAAGAAGGAGCACTAACATTGCCTCTCTCTGCCCAGCTGCTAGAGAAAAACTTGAAGGTATTTCCAGCTGTTTCAGAGAGAGTTTAATGCATGAAAGGGTCTGTCCCCACTCTGCTCCATAGTTGCATCCTGTCCAAAGGAACAAGAGGGTGCCTGCAACTGCTGTAAAAGTAAAGCTATGCTTGGAAACCTGACCTAAGTCCCCTGGCCTGTCATCAGGGAGTGTTAAAAAGAAAGGACCACTCCATGAAGACAACCAGGGTGTTTCTTCCTCATTATGTTTTCTCCAGGGTACCTATTTACCACAAATTTAAAGATTTTGCTTAGCAATTGTGTGAGCCCAAAACACTCTGAGGCACTGGGGCATGAAAGGCACTGGGAAATGTTTTCTAAACAAACAATTGTTTAATGTCTTTTCATTTAGAAGGCATTTTGATGACAAGTTCCACAGGGATGTATTCAAACACTCTCTCAAGATTCATTTAATGTGGGCCAGGTAAGGCATGAGCATAATGGGTTTAAATTTGATTTGGATTAATTTTACTGCCTTTTCAGATCTCTTGTTTGTTAACAAATGTTTGCTGTATGAACTTTTCGAACTAGAAAAGTATTTTAATACCCACCAGAAGCTGTTTGGCACAACTGTTACTCAAGACACTCTCAAAAACCTCACATTTCCTCTGATAAACATGAAGTCACTGTTGCAAGGCACTGAACACAACACAAAGGAGCTTGAGGCCTGAGGTAATTTTCTGTAAGGAGAAAACCTCAAGTGCAGACATTATCCTTCATTTCTAACAGCATATTTGTCAGCTCATTGCATAAGAAAAAGAAATTAACTCACTAGACTACAGATCATTTTTTAGAATGAATGCAGATCAGACATGTTTAATTTTGGGTTTTGGATGAAGAGCCATGCAGAGCTGGAAAACTCTGTGTGTGTGATATGCTTGCAGTGAATTCACTGACTGAGTAGCAGCCACTTCTGTAAGGAGGTAGACTGAGACAGAGCTGCAGCAGTCCAAGCAGTGGACAGAAGCCTCTGTCCCTCAGGACTGAGAAGTCACAGAGTTATGCCTAAATTGATGGCTACAAGCAGCAGAACAAGCAAGGAGGAAGAGTGTACAGCTTTTGTCATGCTGTGGCTTATGCCAAACTTTTTGTCATGCATGTCTAGGGTTTTGGGGAGAATTAGCACTTTATAAGCACACATTACAGGAAAAGGTCCATAAATGGGGACATGATTGCATAAATAGAGGAAGGTCCATTCTGGATGCTGCAAGAAGAGCTTCAGGGGTGGTCCCATGACTTACCAGAGAAAATGGGCACTAGTTTTATCATGCCTACAGGTTGTCCCTACCTTGCAGTACTTCCTTCTTTTCACAAAATAGCTCCCAGAATCTTGCAAGAATACTCCACATTGCTGATGTTCCAGCCTTTAACACAACTACCCGCCTCTCTTTCTCCCAGGACTCCTTCACCAGATCAGCTGGGGATCCTGAAGCTACCCGAGGTTTTCAGAGAGAAGCAAATATTAATGCTTCCAAAATCACAGGGCTCCCCAGGGGCAACAGGGTGGCCAAAGCTGTATCTGACAGAAGCTCACCCCTCTTCATCCCCATCCAGTATCACGTGGCTTTCTCTAGCACATAGTCTTTCATCCAAAATAAAGGCACAGGCAAAGGGTTGTTCTCCCTGCTGTGGCAGCAGTGGTAATTTTCCCACGGAAAGGAAAATTTCCTCCAAAAAGAGGAACAGTAACACCAGCTGTATGATAACAAATAACACTATTTGCTTTAGGTTGGCAGAACTTAGTTTAGCATCTCCATGTGAAGTTCTCAGATCACAGAAATCAACTCTTAGAGTGAATAACTTTTAAATCTGTTATGTATAAATGGATATTAATAATGCTATAACAGTAGCATTGTGTGAGAGTGCACACATAAACACGTAATCCTAATCCAGAACACATACATGCCTCCAGCTCTCTACATTTCCCACTCTATATCTTTCAACGGCAAGAATTTCACATTATGATCATTTCCAACTCTAGGTATCTTATTTTGGAAATAATCTCTTCAAAATATGTTAATGCTTTAAGCATCCCACACAGAACTGTGAGCTCTGAGTTCTCCATTATTCTTTTAGCATAGTGAATGCACACTTAAAATTTCCTAATAGGTACTAAGAAGCTCAAGGCAGAAAAAGATTTCTAAAATAACTCATGCTATTTTCAGAGAATCCAATTTAAACAAGTGCCAGCTAAAATATTTCTGGATTGAAAAGTTTTCTATAGTAACTTGCAAACACAAAATCAGTCACCAGGACAGTTCTAGCTGCTATCTTTTTTGTCACAGACCTAAACTTCTGTCCAGTTAAAAATTCCTAGTTTGAAAATAGGAAGGTGTGGGATGAGCAGTGATTTTTATCTAAGCATTTCAAAAACAGATTCATGTTTCTAAACCACAGATTAGGTCACAGGGTAAGCCAATCCAGGGGTTAGTACAAGGCTTGCTCCTGAAGCCTTGGGGAGGAGCTATAGCTTCTGAACACAGGATTGATGGTCAGGCTCCTGCCGGGGCAAGTTTGGGCCGGTTGCGTTCAAACACAGCCTTCTCTGTGGATCTCACAGTCCCTGTGTCGTGGCATCCCAGACAAGTGCATTTTCAGGATCAAGACCAGAAGACCCAATGAACCTACCCTATTTTTCATCCTGGCTCCCCCTTTAAATTCTCACTGCAAAGAAAAGCAAAAGCTAGTTTGTGGCATAAAAGGGGGAAGAACTGGAGCTGGACACAAAAAGGAGGTGAAAACTTGATGTCAGTTACACAAGCCTATTGGGTAGTTCTGTTGTTTGGTTTCCAAATGGTTGCTATTAAAGCCTTTGGGATATTCTCTGCCCACCTGAAAGTCAGGCTGCAGATCTCAGCCTCTGTGTGAGGTTTTAACTACCTGCCTTTCATCAAGTAGCTTCCAGACTCCAGGCTCTTGTCACAAACTCCTGTGACCCTTACTGTCTGCACCTAAGTCAAAGAATCTGTCAGAAGAAGGTACCGGCTAAGAAAGGTATGAATCATGCGCTTAAATGCCATGGGGGGCAGGGAAACATGGCACATCCTCTTCGAGATGTGGTGCTGCTGTGGACCCTCCTGTCCACATTGGTGCTGGGCTGGGGAGAGGGCAGCCCCTGCTCAGTGCATTCAGGTTCCTGGCCACACGCTCCTGCTTCTGCTCTGAACAGCTTGGGGACAGCTTCCCTCACACAGCAGCTCCCCGTGTCACTGCACCACTACCCAAACTCCCCTCCCACTTTTTCATAGCTCGATCTTTCTGTTTAGCTTCTTTACTTCCAACACCAAAGCCTGGTCCCCTGGGACAGCTCTGCAAGTGGAAGCAGCAGATAGAATTGACTGTGTCAAGAAGCAAGCAGTGAAAAACAGCTGCTTTACCCCCAAAGAAGTGGCTGGCAAGCATCTCACCGTCGTAGAGAGATCAAGACTGTACAGGTCTCTAGCACAACATTAGCTGCCACACAGCAGACCCCAGCACACAGGAAGATTTGAAAGCCTGCATCCTAGAAACTCAACGAGATCAATCCCACGGGGATGGGGGAGCCAAGGCAGAGCACTGAATAGCACCCACACGCATCACTTCTTCCTCTGTCTCAGTAGGACAGACAGCACGAGCCATCAGGAAAGTTCACACACTGCTGCTTTAAATAGCAGCTAATCCCCAAAGCCCAGAACTCGACAGAAAGCTGCCTGAGGAAAAACATTCAACAGCCTGAAAATCCCAAATTAATTCATTCTGATCACTGCTGCCAAATAAACTGAAGTGGATTAATGGCAGCAGATAGCAGACAACCGAACGTAAAGGCTGGTTTTTGGCTTGTTGCTCGGCTCTCCAGGAGACATCACAGCACATCTCTACGCGGGGAGTTCCAGCTGCTCTGCCCCCAAGCAGCCTTTGTAACACAGGAGGCCAGGGGCTGGGGCCTGGATTCCACAATGTGTGTGGACATGCATCTGCTTTCAAGGACATGTTGAAAATACACCAAAATCAGGCTGTGGAGGCCCAGGGCTGAGCTTACACATTGCCCCAGCAGGACCAGTGCAGCTGCTCACCTTCATACAGTCACAGTGCAACTGCCTCAGCATAAGCACTGAAACCCCCTGGCCCATCCACCTCTGCAGAGGGTGGCCTCCTCACCAAGGATCTCACATACTCCCCTGACCTTCCTGCCACATTCTGCATATGTGAGGCCCTCGAGGTAGACCCTCTTAAGGCAGAAGCAACAGTTACCTCCAGGCAGTGCTGGTGCCCACATCATGGATGTGGGGTTTCTGTCTTCCCTCATAACCCAGCTGTGCCAGAACTTCATACCCTCAAGAATGAAATCTCCCAGATCAGCATGTACACTCCTGGGAAAATGGTGGTGTCTTTCTGTAAAGCAGAAGCTAACCACAGAAATCAAGAGCTCTCCATCTTCCATTTCATTTGGGAGTCTCATCCTTGTCACCCCTTGGCTCCTTGAAGAATGTCCCCAAGGAGTTCCACGCTCACCTGTCAGTACCTCATTAACTGACTTCTTGCTTTTGCTGGCTGCACCCGAGAGAGCAACATGCCCAGAAAACTGCTCCCCTCTTAGATTAGACTCTGGAGATCCATGCACACCTTCAGATAACTCTGTTCTGGACAGTACACAAGTCCCTTGAAACTCTGTGATGCTTTTCTTTCAGGTTTTTCATCTGGACAAGACAGCACTGCTCACTTCACTCAGTTTAAGAAAGTTTTTGCCTTTTCTTCCCAAATTCTCTTTGAGGTCTGGAAAACAGTTGGTCTTCAGGTCAGTAAAGTCTCCAACAGCTGGAAGGAGCCATTGAAATGTTGTTTCTCATACACCAGAGGAGCAGACTCAACAGAGATGTCATTCCTGTCTAGATCTTAAATGAGCATGGACATTCACAAGTCTGGATGGGACTGCTGAGCCCTAGCTTAAAGGACAGCAGTCTCAAACAGCACCAGTTGAAAGCTTCGCACAGAGCTGCAGGAATTGCCAAGGCCTTTCTTCCACACATCAGATGGGAGTGAGATGTTTCCAGGGCTTTGCCCAGCCACCTGCAGTGTAGTAAGCTGCCTTCTTTAACAAGCCCTTGAGGATGGCCATATCAGTAAATGTCATTAGCTGGGGTTTCTGGAAGGTGGGACATGTTTTCCTTTGGCTTTTCTACCTTTCATCACTGATATTTCCCTCACATGCATATTCTTTGTGCAGACATGCATATAAGAAGAACTTGCTTGATTTTTGTCTTAGCTAATAAAATTTATTCTCTCCCCCTGCAAGCCCTGCCTTTACAAGAAGTCACGTCCTTTGTAGATCTGACCAGCGGAAACTGTCTTTGTGCACAGTGACATCTCACCTGGCTCCCTGCAGGTCACACTGCAAGCTGTGCTGGGGGCAGTGCTCCTTTTTTTCCCTCTCGGTTCTTCAGCTTGCATAATTCATGTAAATATTCATAGCATACAGAGGAAAACAACTCATTAACTGAGGGAGGGACCTCAGCTCCAACACACGCTCAGCTGCTTCATACAAAGGAAAAGAGAGTCAGCAGAAGGGGGTTGTATTGGGTTTGTGTGGACAGCTTTTGTAGCGGGGGGACTACAAGGGTGGCCCCATGTCCAACAGAGCCAATGCCAGGTGGCTCCAGGACGGACCTGCCGCTGGCCAGCGCTGAGCCACTCAGGAATTACAGCAATGCCTCTGTGATAACATACGTTAGAAGGAAAAAAAAGTTACTCTGCAGGTGTAATTGTGGCCAGAGAAGGGTGGGGTGAGAATATCTAAGAGGAACATCTCTGCAGACACCAAGGTCAGTGGAGAAGGAGGGGCAGGAGGTCCCCCAGGTGCCAGAGCTGGGATTCCCCTGCAGCCCCTGGTGCAGCCCGTGGTGCAGGCCATGGTGAAGCAGCTGTGCCCCTACAGCCCATGGGGATCCATAGGGGATGCAGAAATTTACCCACAGCCCATGGAGGAGCCACACGCTAGAGCAGGTGGATGCCTGGAGGAGGCTGTGACCCCTTGGGAGGCCATGCTGGGGCAGGATCCTGGAAGACCCATGCAGAGATGAGCTGGAGCAGATTTCCTGGTAAGACTTGTGACCCTGCAGAGTACCCATGCTGGATCAGACTGTGCCTGAAGGACTGCACCCTATGGAAGAGTGACCCACATTGCTGCAGTTCATGGAGAACTGTCTCCAGTGAGAGGGATGCCATGCTGGAGCAGGGGAAGGACTCCTGTCCCTGAGCAGCAGCAGAAACAACATGCAATGAACTGACCCCCATTCACTGTCTCCCTGCTCCTCTGGGAAAGGAGGTAGAGCTGGGAAGGGACAGGGGGAGAGGAGGGGAAGATTGTTTTTGAAGACTTACTTTATTTCTCATTGTCCTGCTCTGATTTTGCTAGTAATAAATTCAATTAATATCCTCAAGCTGAGTCAGTTTTGCCCATGACAGTATTTGGTGAGTGATCTCTCCCTTATCTCAACTCATTAACCCTTTGTTGTATTTTCTTTCCCCTGTGCACTGTTGGAGTGAGAGAGTGCCTTTGGTAGGTGCCTGGCATCCAGCCAGGGTCAAACCACTACAAGGGTAAAAACACACTTCAATTAAAGCTCCTGACTGCCCAGAGCTGAGGGGACTCAGACAACTGTCCCCTCATCTTGGCCATGTTGAAGCTCTAATCAGAGGGCTCTGGAGAAAGACTGCCAGTTTTCTGTTCCATTTTGTGATTGATCGCCAAATTTTCCACTTTAACCATAAAATCAGTGCTGTGAATTCAGCCTGGACTGGGGAAGCTAAGCATGGGTAGAAGCTCATTTTCCTGTGAAAACACTGCAGAGCAGAAGAAAGGATAGACTAAATCTTCCCCTTTTACCCTCCTCATGCCTCCTCCTGCAGGATCAGAGCTGGACCAGCTGCAGTTTCCAGGCCATAGCATGCTGCCAGCCTTATCAGTTACCAGACTGAAATACTCGAGTTTTCGTAAGTGTTGTTTCACACAATAGACAGCAGTTATGGAGAGGTATGCAGAAGAGGATGAGTTTGATATCTGTCATTTTATTTGGGAAAGAATTTAATTTGTCATTTAAAGGAGTAGAATCCCAAAACTTCCCCCTGCTGCATTTGTCTACATACCAACAAGGCAGAAATCTCCCTGTGAAAGTAGAGGCACAACACTACTAATCTAAAAGAGCTTCTTCCCTTCTTGAAGCGTAGTTTAGTTTCTCTCAACACAGCGATGTGAATTGCAGCAGATGGACAAACACATACACAGAAAGGCATGCATAAAGTTTTGAGATGCACCCTGAAAGAAGCACATGATACTGATGTTCCCACAAGCTGGCTTGTGTGCAGCTGAGTGGTGCAAGGACTCAGCAGCTGCAGTAGTTAAAGCAAGAGAGGGTAGAAGTTGCCTGAAAGCTAGAAGTGATGACACAGAAGCAAGCAAGACAAGCAAAAACAGGTGCTGTCTTCCATTTGGAGCAGTCTTACATGTTCCTGTAAGAGGCTGTGTTCAGAAAATAAGGGATTTCCAGATATCTACCTATTCACAGACTTGCTGTGTTTTTCTTTCACCAGTAAAACCCTCTCTCTTTAAAGCAAAGAAATTCTCAACCGCTTTCTAGAATTTTGGCTTTTTCCTTCTTAACACAAGCTTCCCTCCTTCATTCACAAGCTGTGGAAGGACCTTTCTTCAGATGTTACTGTAAGGAAGCAAGCAGCTCTGTGAAGTAGGAGCCATAAAATGAGTATTTTGTAAAACATTCATGCATGAAAAAGGAAATTGCTCAGTACTATCAATTCCAGCAATGCTCAGGGTGCAATGTCTATGGATATTTGTACATGACATTTACAGCTTTCCCGCCCTATTCCTGCTTTTTCATAGCATCATCGAAAGATTTCGCTTGTAAGGGATATTTAAAGATCCTGTGGCCCAAGACCCCTGCAATCAGCAGGGACATCTTCAACTCTACCAGTTAGCTCAGAGACCTGTCCAACTTGGCCTTGAAAGTTTCTGGGAATGGGGCATCCACCACCTCCGTGGGAAACCTGTGCCATTGTTTCACCACCCTCATCATGAAATATTTGTTCCCTATATCTAGTCTAAATCTCATAGAGTCATAGAATCATGGAATGGTTTGAGTTTGAAGGGATCTCAAAGATCATCTGGTTCCAACCCCCTTGCCATGGGCCTGGACACATTTCAGGAGACCAGATTGCTCAGAGTTCCACCCAGCCTGACCTTGATTGCTGCCAGGGATGGGGCATCCACAGATTCTCTGAGCACCACCCTCACAGAGAAGAATTTTTTCTTAATCCCAAATCCACCTTCTTTTTGTTTAAAATCATTGCTACAGGCTGTACTAAAATGTTTGTCCACATCTTTCTTACAAACTCCTTTTAAGTACTGGGTGGCATTGTAAGTCTTCTTAGAGGTTTTTCTTCTCCAGGCTGAACAGCCCAAACTCTCTCATCCTGTCCTCCTAGAAGTGCTCCTCTGATCATTTTTGTGGCTCTTCTCCGGACCCACTAGGTGGATCTGCTTAGGTCCATGTTTTCTTGTACTGTCTTTCTGCCTCCACTACCTCAAGACACGCTGCTCTGTGCAGGTCTGAAGCTGCGAGGGTGATCATGACAGGATCCCATGAAGTGCTTTCTAGTCAGCAAGCAAGGCTGAAGATAATGAGATCTCAGCACTCTAATATTGTACTGTGGGATGCTGCTCGTAAGAAGTCATCCAGCATGGAACAGAATGAATGTTCCATGAGATGGAGGGGGAGAGTTCTCAGTAAGAGCAGGTAGTTTGAATTGGCAGTTCTTAAAAATGCTACTGGTCTTCAAACTAGACTGATTTTCCAGCACTGGTCATTTTGTCCAGCCTATGCTTTCAAGCCCCCTTTCATTTTCTCTGCATTTCAATTCAGAAATAGAGTGGATTGAAGTTAGTCACAAGCCCTCAAGAAACACCTTGAAAACAGATTTCAACCTAGCTTTTTCACATTGCCACCGATAAGTTAATAAGGATCCAATAAGGATTGCTGCCAGACACTGGATTCACATATTTTAGTCTTCCTCTTTTTCCTCTGTTCATTTGCCTTCCTGGTGCTTTCTATGTCCCATTTGGCTACTTCCATCTGATTCCAAACACTCCATCCACACTGCTCTTTTCCTGCCTGCACTTGTTCTCACCACTTCTCTCCTGCCATGTCTCTCCCTCCAAAGACCAGCACTGCTCAGGGATAAGATGCAGATTGCTTCTCCTAGTATCAGTCTGCTACATGCAGACCCCAGCCTTGAAAACAAGAGTAGCTGGATGTCTGTGTCATCCCTTGAGAAGGCCTACTCCACATGCTTAAGCGTTTTCAGGAGCTGGATCTTTGATACCCTTGAATGAATGCACCATTCTCTTTGCACAATCAACAGCACTTAAGGCAATTACACTCAGAAAATAATACTCAATATGCATATGCCTACATAAAAGCAGCATGGCATTGACATTTCAAATGCAGAATTAAACTGATTTGGTCTTTATTTTCTAAGAGTACTTCATAGATCTTAAGCAATACAGCATCAGGCAAGTAAGAGATTTCAGTGATGGCAACTGGAAATGATTTGCACATTAGGGGTCTCTTGGTATGAGCAAAATTTCCCTGATTTCAGTGAGAATGAGCAAGGCTCAATTTAAAAGCCCATTCCAGGGAAA
>NW_008238355.1:4771409-4772880 GCF_000691975.1 Corvus brachyrhynchos
GGAAAGAGTATGTTTAGAGGGGTTTGGGGGGGGCATGTCACATGTAAGCATGTAAGATAATCTAATTGGTCTGATGAAAAGAATCCAGCAATTTGATTTCAGCATCTAACAGCAGGTGAAACCCTTCCAGGGAAGTTACACTTGCTCTGTATTCAGCTAAGACATTTTCAAACCATCACATACCAAAATACAGACTAATTATAGTCTTTGCATAAAAGAGGAAAACTGCCCAATCTCTGTGCTTTTGTTTCATCTAATCTACGTTCATTGCACTCCTCATGCAAATGAGCACATTTGTTACAAATGGAGTAAAATTACTTTGCTAATCAACTAGTATTTTATCATCTGAGTTTCAGGCTTTAAATATCTTGTTTGTGTATACCTGTCTGCTAGCTGTGGTACAGCACATGGTATACTTTTGGTATCATGACATTCACTCTGCAAAATTCACCCTAGGGCAAGCAAGCAGGCTCCACACAAGTTTTCCACAAAATGCAAAGGAAAGTCAGACATTTATCTGTCTATCTCTGCTGATCTGTGAGCTAAGAGAGTGTTGCATGTCCCTTCAGGTAGCAGACAGCCCCCAGTCATGTCCCTACAGCATTCAGTGAAGAGGAAAAAGCTTTCATTCCCAACTCACAGTCCAAGTCTCAGGCAGGCTACGTGACACTCCTGGCTCCCTTTCTGCTGAAATGGGAATCCAGAGCAGACAGTGTCACATACCCTGACAGATGCAGCAGCGTGAAGGAAAGAGGGAAGGGGTGACTCATTTCTATCCTGCACTTGTACTCAGGAATCAAAACAGGCAGCAGCTGTCCAGACTCCATCACAAGGATGCTAAGGCAGAGTTGCAGGTGTTGACCATGGCTGTAGATGAGAGCCTTCATCAAAAGCCCGGTAAAATTCTGATACTGAGGCATGTTTGTCAGATGACAGTCTCTTTAGAGTGAGTAAGGAGGAACTAGTAGGAGCTTCTTCACTTTGCATTTAAATAAGGTTGCTCCAGGACCAGGAGAATGAGCAAAGCCAGGTTTCAACACCTGTTCTTTGCCCAAAGCCCATGTGCATGGACTGGTCAAGCTGCTGTTATGTGGAATGGACACCAGCCAAGTCTTGACTGCCCAGTCCTTACAGAATCACAGAATTTTTAAGGTTGGAAGGGACCTCAGAAGATCATCCAGTCCAGCCCTGCTGCCAAAGCAGGGTCACCCTGAGCAGGTGACACAGGAACATGTCCAGGTGGGGTTTGAATGTCCCCAGAGAGGGAGAATCCACGACCTCCCTGAGCAGCCTCTTCCAGTGCTCTGCCACCCTCAATGGAAAGAAGTTCTTCCTCATGTTGAGGTGGAATTTCTTGTGTTTTGGTTATGGCCGTTAATCCTTGCTCTGTTGCTGGCACCACTGAGAAGGGTCTGGCACCATCCTCTTGGCATCCGCCTTGGAGATATTTGTATGTATTGATGAGATCCCC
>NW_008238355.1:4773297-4779266 GCF_000691975.1 Corvus brachyrhynchos
GCTTGGTTGTCTCCAGCCCCTCCCTCCAGTTTTGTATCAGCTGCAAACTGGCTTAGGGTTCTTTCTACCCCTTCACCCCAGTTGTTGATAAACAAGCTGAGTAAGACTGGACCCAGTATTGATCCCTGGGGAATGCCACCACTCCAGGCCTTCAACCGGCTCCCACTCTGCTGATCACAACCCTCTGAGCTCTGCCATTCAGCCAGTTCTTGATCCAGCTCACTCTCTGTTCAGCTAACCCACATTTCCTGAGCTTACCTGCAAGGATGTTATGGGAGACAGTGACAAAAGCATTGCTGAAGTCAAGGTAGCAGAGGCCTGCCCTGGGGACTTTATAATTGAAATATTGTGGATGTTTAGCCAAGAGATATGGGAACTCAAAATATCCTGAGACCTCTGTTTTGCTCCAGGTTTGATTCAAACAGGTCAGCAGTACCAGAAAGGTCACACACATTTTGTTTCCTTCTGTTCCCTTTTCTCTCCACTACCAAAACTCTCTGAGTAGGATGTTGAAATGAAAGTCTATTGGAAGTCAGCTGTTGTGAATTCATATGTAGTTCCAGTCAGGGAACTGTCTTGATTATTGTGGTTGGGTTTCTCTAGTTGAGTTTTGGTTTGTTTTGGTTTTGGGTTTTTTGCTTAGTTGGTTTTTCTTTTCTTTTTAATTCTGGAGTTTTCATAAAAGGGATTCATTTTGGCTCACTCTGAGATGCTACATGTGTTGAAAGGGTAGATGGGATTGACAGCAAAGCCCACCCTACAAAAACTACCCCACAACAGAAAAATTAATCTCAGTTGCTCCCAATAACTATGATTCTGTTTTGTCCTTGCACATCCCTTACCACAGCTATACTTTCCCTTAAGTGTTCTTCACATCCCATCAGGATATCATCTCAGTCTCAGAGCCTTGGGAAGGAGCCCCAGTGCCCTCACAGGGGTTCCCCAGGCTGCCCTCTGTGCACCCAGGCCTGCCAGGCATCAAGCTTCTAATCACACACAGCTGAGAGTGGCTCTCCACATATTAATCTTTCACACACTTCACACATCAGACTGTGCTTTGCAAACCAAAGCCGTGCCCCATGCTGCTGTTCACCAAAGGATTTATCACATGCAGGAATCTCAGTGCAAGTGCCAACACTAAGTGTTGTGCTGTGCTGTGGTCCCTGAGGCAGTGCCACCCGTTTCCCTCCCATGGTGGATCTCCACAGGGTTGCCCTGAACGCTTGTGGCAAAGCAGGAGGGAAGCCAGTATTTATGTGCTGTGGCACACTGTTGGGCAGCATTAAACAGGCAACGTTGGAGACTTTCTGCCTACACAGAGCAGAAAGGAGGTGTTCACATTCCCAGAAGCATGTCTTTGTCAGAGCTGTGGACAACAAAACCCCCGTCATAACTGTATCTCCAGCTGTGGAAATCCTCTCTATCCTCTGTCTTTTCTCAGGAGCTGCCTTGTGTTCCAGTTGTGAAAGGGAAGGACTAAGGATTTTAGTCCACTGACAAGGCCCCTCCAACATGGCTTTTGTGGAGGAACTAGGCCTTCAGTGCCACTGCCAAAAGTCCTGAGCAATGATGTGCAGGGTGAGTTCATGTGCAGCCAAGATCTAAGAAGCTGTTCACCCACTCCTAAGCAGTTTGCTGCTCTGGGCTGTTGACTCCACTCATGTTAGTCTATTAAGGATTTATTCAAAACAAAAAGTCACCCACAATACAAACAAATATTGCCTCAAAATTTCCTTTCTGTTCCCACATCTTACATTTCTCATCAGTCAAGCACCTCTGGGAGTCTACTGCCAACATGCTAGGACCGAGGCAGAACTGGAACCAGTGGATCCGTTTGTCCCTTTTCCTTTTAACTCCCACTTTTTATTTTCTCCAGAGAATAACATGTTGATTTCTACAGCCCAAGGTATGATTCAGCAGCATGTTTTCTTTAATGTGATCTTGTGCCCAGCCACTGAAAGATCTATGGACTAACCCTGCTCAACAACTGCTGTGCACCAATGGTGACAAACCAACTCGTACCAAACCAGCAAGCCGGAACAACTGCAGGCACTACACTGCTTTCCAGTGCTGTCCCTGTGACTCAATGACCCCATACAAACAGCCCTTGCAGGTCAGCAAAAGCTTAAGACCAAGAAGGGCTATCATGTGAAGTCCTTCAGCCTCCAAAGACAGCAGCTTTCAGGAGTTTTTTTCTATTAAGAAAAGCTGAGCTCAAGTCTTCCTGTCTTGACAGATATAACCAGCTCTCAGAATAACAGGTGCAGGGTCTTCTGAGTGTTTGGAACCTCATGTCTTCCTGCTGGTGAGCAATACACCAACATGCAGTACTGGGAGCACATTTGCTGTGTAAGTGCAGCTGGGTCAGGTTCTCCATCACCAGTGGTCTTTGCAACAGACATCACCAAATACAACACATTGCAGTAGTAAAATCAGAGATCTAAAAAACGCATAGGGGATTAAATTTTTGCTATGTATAGTTCTTCTTGAGACTAAGTCTGATGCTTAAGGCCCATCTCTAGTGGCTAGCATCCTTAATTCTTCAGATGATAATGATGTCATGCAAAAACAGTGGTGCTTTGAGCAACAGATGGAACATCCCACCGAGTTACACCTTAACCTAGTACCACCTTAACCTAGTACCACACTGAAAATGTGTCCTCAGTACCCTGCAAAGGAGGGGAGGACAATGGTATTACACTGAGTGGGAGAGACAGATGCTGAAGGAACAGGGCTATTTCTCATGGCAACCCAAGCTTTTCATCAAATGTTGAGAGACAGATAACAGGTCCTTTGGGATGACCCTCTGTCCCCCATCAGGCAAAACAAATGGAATTAATGTCCACAAGCCTATTTCTCAATCTGAAAACAAAGAAACAACTTCAGAAAGTTAGTCACCTATGTGTGTCCTACCAAACATACCCAGCATGGACCTGCAGAAATCACAGCCAGGCCATAACTATCACTTCAGTCCTGATAGGCAAGCTGAGCATTTTGGGGAACCATCTGAATCATAACAGAGGAAATGGCAGAACAGGACACCTTTTGTCATCAAGTCTGGGAATCCTCAAGCTATGGAGGCACTGAAGGGCAGGTGACATTGCAACTAACGTGTAAATGCATGGCTACAGTAAATAAAACCAAAATTAAAAACAGTTTCCAGCTGTGATGTTTATCTCTTTTAAAAAAATGACACAGACATTTTCTTTTTTTGTTGGTTTATTTTTTTAATTTTTTTTTTATTATGAAATCAATTACAAAGCTTTTTTACTTCAAGAAATAACCTGTGAAATGGTCAGTAACAAATTGCAGAGACAACTTCAAACACAACAAAACCACAGAATCCTTGCCGAACGCTGGCTGGAAGAGATCTTTGGAGCACACACAGTACAACTTCCAGCCCACAGCAGGGGCAATTAAATGAGGTTGCTCCAATGTTGGAAGATCTCCCAGGGTGGAGGCCTGGGCCCCATCCCCACAGTAAACACTCAGGTAAGAAAAAAATCTGACCTGGAAACGTATTGTACTGCAGCTTGCGCCTGTTGCCTTTGAGGCTCTCCCCATGCCCTTCTGAGAAGAATTCACCTCCACTATCCCCATGCCTCCCCTCCTTGGAGCTGACTGCAGCCAACAGGTCTCTGATGCTTCCTCATCCCCAGGCTGAAACAAGGCACAAATCACTGTCAACTTAGGTGACAACAGACTGTTCATGATTGCACAAAGGTCAGAAGGGCAAGGACTTGCTGAGGATCTCTGCTAACCTAATTGCTCAATCAGCAAATTATAGTCATTTATTTAGATGACAATATAAATAACCACTTACTAAGCAACTGGACAATTACCCCTGGTGTGAAGTGCACCAAGATTAGTCAAAAAAAGAAACACCTCCCCCTAAATATCTTGCAGACTCAAGGAATTTACTTCCTGAAGGAGCATAGGACTCATGGGATGCACAGGGAAAAGCACTTCAGGATTCAGTAAAACTTATGGCATGTGTTTAAGGGGATTGATGGAACATGCGAGTCATTACATAATACTTAGGGAAGAGACAAAAGGACAGGAAAAGGAAAGACCAAGATGGCTCAGAAAGGAATAAACATGGGAAAGCAGAGGAAAAAGTGGAGAAAAAGTGCTGGCTCCATATAAACAGGCCTCTAGTGTGTGTGTTTCTCTGTGTGAGTCCTTCACTTCATCACTGCTGAGTGCCTCATCCTCTCATTAAATCCTACTTTTTTGTGAGTGCATCCTCTGCTCTTGGTAGGTGTGTGTGAACAGCAGTGACCTTCAAACTGGACTCATTCGTAAGAGAAGAGGTCTGGATACCAGCAACAGAAGCTGGAAACCTCTGGGGTACCCTTGTCTGGGTGACAGCAGTAGGGCAGGCCACCGGGATCTGGGCCAGGTACTGAATAAACACACGGGGGGATGTTTTGTCCTTGAACAATGATGAGCAGGGCAACAGGATCAGGCTGTCAGGGCTGCTCAGCAGCCCATGGGCACCATCCTGCACCATCACCAGCCAGGGGCATGTGCCTAGGCTGTACTGCAGGTTGTCAGCAGCCCATTTCTCCAGTGCTCCCTCCACAGGGTGGTCCTCCCCTCCAGCATATACACCACTCCTCCTATTTTTCATTTCCAGATTTGCTCTGGTCTCTCCCCTCATCCAGCTTAAGAATGATCCCAAAGGGCTTTGTCGTAGTATCACATCACTTCTTCTCAGCCAACTAAGACTCAGACCACTGAAGTCAGAGCCCAGAGATCCAGCCCACCTTCAAGCCCACTCATCTATTAGCTCAGCGTGTTGTGGCCAAGTACACCCTGCTGAAGACCTTGCTGAAGTTGTCCAACATGCAGTGCTCTTCCCTTCTCCCCAGAGTCTGTCATCTCTTAAGTGAAGAGATCAGGTACCAACAGGCCAGGCACAAGTTGTCCTGCAATCTCCCTCAGTCATTTTCCCTCCACCTAGTTCTTGACTAAGTCTCCCTATATATTATCTGCCTGTGGACTGAGGAGAGGCTGTTTCCCAGACTTTCCTTACTTCTGCTGGATGGTGCAATGCCAGGCTCACAAGCACCTCCTGATTACAGTCTTTCATAGTCAGGAGAGTGGGAGGCCTATAATGACACCAGCCAGCTTCTTCTCCTGCCCCACTGATCAGTGGGATCACAGCTTCTTTCCCCTCCTTCTGCTGGTGAAGCAGCCAGGGAAACCTTGATTTTTCAGAGGAAGCCCTTCATGGTAACTTGCAACGATGGCCCCTCCTCCTGCAACTATGCAGTTGTGGAGCTAAATCTTGTTTCGTTTGCAAATGCCTTATGTGAGGGATTCCAGAAACTGCGCTGACCCTTAGAGAGAAAACCACAGAGGAACAGTGGCCTACTACACATGCCCTGCCTGCTGGAAAGGCTGGGGTTCACGCTGTGGATTTTCTGCTCACTTATGTAGAGGCAAGGAAAACAGAGGCTTTTCTTCCTAGAGAGCAGAAATACAGGTATCTAGTATCTGAAATACAAATAGATTTAATAATTTTTTCTTAAACATGAATTCATTTACAAGAATGAAGCTCAAGTTTCACCACTGCGAATCTGTGGGACCATACTGGACATAGTTACAAGCTTTGAGCTGTGCTGACTGATGGTGATCTAGCGAAATCTAGCAGAGCAGGCTGTAGACCACAGTAACTGGATGAACCTGTCTCTGACCCACCGTGAAGGTGCTGAGCAGAAATATTTAACATGGCAAAACTTTATCCAAAGAGAGAAAACATCCCTGCTCAGAAGGTATTTAAGGACGAGTTTGTGCCCGTGCGCATGGCACTACCGAGGAAGCTGCAGCCCAGGCTGATCCCACACTGGAGCAGGGACTACAGATGACTTGGACAGAAGAAACTGGTATGCTCAGTATCCCCAGTACCATTCCTGGTATCCCCAGTACCATTCCTGGTCCTGGTATCCCCAGTACCATTCCTG
>NW_008238355.1:4779392-4794184 GCF_000691975.1 Corvus brachyrhynchos
GTACCATTACTGCTTCCCACGTCACTTGTCTCCTTGTCTGAGGGTTTGAAACATGCTAAACATGACAAGAAGTGAGGTGGAACAACTAACTAGTGAGATAAGAATTTGTGTTCAGCATTTGCTTTCTCTGTACATTCAGATCAAATGCCAAAATTTTATGTAGATTTAAAATAAAATTATTGTAACATAATCCCCCAGTTAAAGCCTGTTTGCCTGCAGCAAGAACTAATTCATTTCTTCACTGCTTCAGCTTTGCAATGCTACAGCCCATAAGCTCATGAAGCTAAAATATTATTTCATTGCCTACACCCAAGGGGAAAGGGTGAAAAAGAATAAAAATGTCGATTCTGAAGTTGAAAGCACCATGTTTCTTTCACATATCATGCAAACTCATGAGTCTCCTTGAGACAGACATGCAGTCTCTTCTTCTTCCTTCCTTTCCTGGTCTTGAAGACCTAAATAACAGGTTTCCCAAGCCATTTATTTTATCCTGGATCCAATCTGGACATCTTTCAACTTCAGAGGAGAAGGGGGACACTGATTATTTAACTAAGTAATCTGAAAAAATGCAATTTTAATACACACACAGTAGTTTAGATTCCACTATTGGATAAAAGAGATATACTAGAAGAAAGAAAACAAAAAAAACCCAAAAACCAAAACAAAACAAAAAAAACCCCAAAACACACACAAAAAAAAACCAAACCAGAAGGAAGGAATAAAGGATCTTGTGAATGTCATCCCACATTCATTTAGGATACTCTATACCACAAGCAACTTCTGCTCTATTCCTTCCACCTCTTTATTAGCACCCTTTCTCTCTGACTCAAATATCTTATAAACATACTCTGTATGAATTATAGGGAGGACTGCTTACAAATTAACCATGTAAGTAAACAGAGAATATGTTGACAATGCCAACACAGCTGCTAGCCAGCAGGTAACCAAAAAAATACTGAGAACTGTGAAAATGGTAGATGCACATTCACAAACACAAACTGCTTTAAATAACCATAGTTGGCAGTAAAAAGTGATTTATTAAAAGTATTTAATTTTCAATCCTCCAGCAGGTCACAGTAAATGACATTAAGATCCAGTAATCTCTCCTTCAGGTAAAGAGCAATATGTTGCCAGTGTATTGAAAATTTTGGTTGTTTTATAGCTGAAAAAATATTTCATTATTAGTAATCAAGATGGAGTATTATTAATGTATAAAAACTAAAGGACTACATTTTGAGATTTCCATTGTCTGAAACATGAAACAAAAAGTGCACCAGTAAATTTAACAACTGTTCTGTCAGCTATATAGGTCTTGAAAGCTTTATTTTTTCATATTTATAACAAAATTTAAAAGTTCTCTGTATGCTTCTCTTCTGATATACCTTGAACACATTTAGACTAACTCATATTAGCTCCTAACATGGACAAAACTATCAGGCAAAAAAACCCCACATGAATACTGATAGTATAGTCATTAACATGTATCTTCTTGACAGAAGCAAGGAAAACAACATTGTTAGAACTTAATTACAGCATTCAAGTGAGCTGGCTAAACAGGTCACTAGGGGGATGGTGATGCAAACTGCAAACACACCTTTTGCACCTTTTATTCTGCTGGTAACTTAGTCCATTAAACTGTTTTCCTCTTCACTGCTCACAACCCTCTACCCATGTGTGGAAAACATGATCAAATGTTCAACGTGGCTGCCACCGACCTGATTTATCATTTATACATTGATAAGAAGAAACAACATTTTAGCAGTGAATGGACTTCATAGAAGATTCATTACTCTGTTAGACAATAAGTGTTTCTTATTCAGTGTCTGAAGTGCAGATCGAAATCCATTACACAAAATGACTGCACTCGTCTTACAAAGAAAATGCTGCTTTTAAATAGAAATGCTTGCTGCCTATGCAAAACAAACAAAATCTTTTACCTGGGACGTGTGTACAATAATAATTTAATAATAATTTCAATGCATCCATTAGAAAGAAAACAAACACAAAAACCCCCTGAGGCTAACAGATTCAGGATCTTGCGAACAGCACCGAGAAATCCTGTACATTTTTAGGATTCTGTAGTCTAAGAAGGTAAAAAAAATGTATGCACAAAAGATTTTTTCTGTGCCCATGAGGGACTGGTCTGTATTTATATTAAGATGTATATTTTTAAATTCAAAACATGTAATATCACCATTCTGTTATTTGGAGAGTGCTATAATGCCAGCTGCAGAACAAAAGGTATCAATGAAAAAACAGTTTATTTCAATTCAACACTTTAGCAAACTCAGTTTTAACACAGGACAGACCTTTCAAATCCTGATCTTGACTAAAATAAACAGCCCTTTTAACAATTTACTCTTCAAAATCTGCACAACAATTTAAAGCTGGTATTTTCCTTCTTCCATTCCAGTGGCACACTGGACATTGCAATGCAGAACCACATACCACACACTTATTGTCAGTCTTGCACTCTGTAGGAGTGGTTCTGATCCATTGCTGTGAAGAACAGGCAGACAGCAGCTGTGATGAACACATGCACTCCCTCATACAGCAGCTTTGGCGAGAAGACGCTCCATATGAACAGGTGGTAGCGCAGACCTGTTACCAAAACAACGTAGATGGCAACTGGAATTGAACGCATTAGGGCGTAGCAGAAACAGCCATGACCCACTGCTGCAGGATTCCTGGTAACAAAAACAGAGGAGTTCATTCTCAGGCAAACTCAGAAAAGACATTGGAGTTCCCCCACTCTTTAGCATTATTTCACAACACAAGGAGTATTCAGAGATCTCCACTTTGTGTTAGAAAACTGAATGTTAATGCAACAATGAACTAAGTAAGTTTGTTCTTGTCACCTCTATATATCCTAGAATGTGTATGTCGGTGTAAGCATAGCAACTGTCATTGCAATAAAGGTGCCCCCAGTAGTTCACCTCACACTTCAATTGTTCTGTGCTTTAATATATTTTATTCTAATTGTCAAAGTCTCTATTAAGCAGTTTCTAGACAGCTTTGTCTCCTGTTGGCCTTACAGTGCCTTTCCAGAGAACCTGAATGGTAAGAGGAAGAGAGGACTTCAATACTCTTCACAAAGCTTCCTAGCCCATTCAACAGATAATCAGAGGGAGTCTGCAACCCCTTTGTAAAGAGCATAAAATTTGTCAGAGTACACTGCTGTCCATAGCCAGCAACACTGTACAAAACAACATAGAAATGGTGCTATTGGAAAACTTTGCAAAGCTAACTAACATAATATTCTCCAAAGAATACCATATTCTCAGGCTCACAGGAGTGATACACTGCATTCCTGTCACAGCCACTTAGCTTAGCTGGGTCCACTGCATCCCAAGAAACGTCAGCCCCATATGTAACCTACATGGTCCAAATTTGCCACACTGCTTTATTTTGGTGGGTGACAAGAATCAGGTGAAACTGGAAGTGAAAAGGTTTTCTGCACTTTGATTGTCCTCCCTCTCCTGAGGCACCAACTTGAAGCAATGATGCTGGGTTGGCACCTGTTCAATTTCCCCAAAATTCATGTGCAGAGACTAATTTACACCAAATTCAGATGTTTACCCCTTCAAACAAAAGGAAGGAAGAAACTGTTTCACTGGAATAATAAGCAGAACATTTTCCTCTCCCATCAAAATATTTTACAACATCAGTTCCCAAAAGTACACACTGGCAAAGAGTGGAAATGTTTAACAGTGAAATCCTGATCTGAGAATCTGTTCTGCTCCTCCCAGTTTTTAATACTAATCTTGTTCCAAGTAATAAAAATTTAACATGGCTAGCACTTCTGCAAGATGTTAATTAGTCACTTATGACTAAGTAAGCTACAGAATGCAGTATTTTACATAAACCACTAAACTTCTTACTCTTTGAATAAAAATAACTGGGATACAGCCCTATTTTCCAGCAAAGTCAAGATTTAAATTACCAAGGCTTTCAGTAGAAGGAAGAACAGGTCATGAAAGCAGAGTTATAAAATCAAGAACAGCAGGCATGAATGACTGAAAAACATACATTCAGTTCACAGAAAACTATCTCCCTTGCTGCTTAGCCAAGGAAACTGAGACATGGGACTGAACTAGACTGCTTCCTGCTTCTGCATAACTATCTTAATCGTCAGTGAACTTGTATAAATAACCAGCTTTATGTTTAATAACTGAGTCTGTTGGCAAGGATTAAACAAAGTGCAGTTCACTCAGTCTTAGCTGTTTTCATGCTGGTAACGAGTAAAAATAGTATTTGTAGTAAAAATAGTATTTGTAATAGTCAGATGACCACTGAATAAAGACAGGAAATGGCTTTTCACTCAGACAAACAGGCATTTTTTAAACCATTTTCTAGAGTTAAAAAATGCACTTGATAGACCACATAGATGAATCCCCAGGTCAATGATACAATTCCTTCTGTATTCTGGTATCATAAAAATAGCTAACTGTTTTTACTTATAAGGTACCTTTACTTACAAAAGCTCTCAGTACTCACCTCAGCTCCCAAGATAACATCACACCTACCCTTCAGAGGGAAAACTTGGGCAGTTTCACAGTATAATGCAGTGTGCAATTTAGAGAAGGCAACAAAAGCACACTGTATCCACAAAGTTAAACTGTTAGTGGGATTCAACAACAGAGTAATTGGGTTTACTTCAGAGCTGGTGAAAGCGTTCACACATGCATTGCTGCAGACAGATCACTGGAATGACTGAGCACAAGCAGTTAGATCTATTTGGCCATTCTGATCCTAAAGCAACAACTTAACTCTTCAAGCACATCATCATTCTTTCCTCTTGCTTCGTCCAGGGACAAAATTTGAACAGCTAAGAATTATGCCTTTGTGTGCTCCTTCTCCTCATCCCACAGACACAGTAACCACAGCATCTCCAGGCCACAAGGCAGGCAGCAGCCAGGGATCAGGCAGCTACCGATGACCATGACAATCCGAGTTATTCCAAATGAATTCATCAGGAGAACAGAGAAGGCTGGATGTGGGATGCCACTCATGAATCCTAACATTTATGATCTGGATCAGCCAGTAATGAATAACCTTGCAAATTCTCAGTGCTGTTTCAATTAAAATAATGGAAGACTACAGGATACATCTAAAGTATCAACCTGTAACTAGTCCATACTGAACTGTCTCTTCAGCAATTAATACCTTTCATTATTTAAAGGAGAAGAGCATAGAGAGATATAAACTGCGCACACTACCTCCATGTTCTGACAACACCAGCCCACTACGAAGGCCCCTGCACAATGCACGAGTAACAAAAAGGAATATTCAGCCTCTAACATTCAGCTCATTTAGGAAGTTAGCTTTATGGGGAATTGAAAGAGAAATCCATATGTGTTACAGCTGACAAAGCATATCCAAACTTCATGTGAGATACAGGAAAAAACGATGTCTTTGGAGACTTCTGAAGCGAAGAACACTACAGACACAAATCATTAAACATGATGTAATTAGAATGCAAACATTAAGCACGGCCTAGAGAACATACTGGCTTTAAACAAAAACTGCCTCTTTTAATGGAAGATATTTAATATGTACAAAACTATGGCCCAGAAACTGTTACATTAATAGGTTTGCTGCTTCTTTGGATATCCTAAACCCTAATTGTCGATGTTTTGTCAACAAATCTTTCACCTCTCAATCCATCTCTAAGGTGCCGCTAAAATGAGTAAATACAAGGCGTGCAAAATGAAAAATTATGATGCAGAAAGAAAGAAAGAAAGAAAGAAAGAAAGAAAACTCTTTTCTTGTGAAAACATGTCTCCTAGTTATATAGGATACTTGGCAGCTGATGGCAACAAGTTTTGTAGCTTAAAAATCAAGGAAAAAATCTCCACAGACAGCCCTACAAGTGCATCCATGCGGATTTTAAAATACACTAGTTTACAGTGTTCCAACCCTTCTTCCAACACACCATATCAAATAAACAGTTTAGAAATATGCGAGTATATGAGGGAGGAATACCCCAGTATTGTCACTTTCCTAGGTTGGAGGAGGAGGGTCATGTCTGGAGGGTTTCAGTATGAAAAGTGCTGAATCCTTTCAATGCAAGTTACCCTCCAGCATTTTTGCCCTTCCATCCCCCCTTTTCTAGATGAATATCACTGCCTAAGTTATCTCCTACTGGAGATACTGAATTTGCCTAATTGAAGGCAATTTTTACCGTATTAACATTTTCTACAGTATTAAGCATCACTTTTTTTTCTAGGCATTCTGCAGTTTCAAAGATCTCCCTGTTTAGTGCCCTCTGAAAAATACTTGGCATTTTGGTCATCTGCCCTATATACACTTATGAAGGGTTGCACTCAGAAACAAACTCTGTAGCACACCAAATGTTTCCAACATCTTAAGAGTATCTGCAATGTGTAAGAAATTTCTCTCATCTAAGCAAATATCAATCAGTTCAGCAGCAACAATAAATTTGCTATGTCTCTCCCACATGTCCCACTCTCACCTAGTATAATTCTACAATACTATTTTAGATTATAGAATGCAATCCTGGATTGTCATGGAAAAACACTATATTTTTAGCAGTTTCAAGGGAATCAACAGTCCTCTGGAAATTTACATAACCAACTCTGGTAGAGATTACCAATCAGAACAACATTTATAATGCTATGAAGTCACAATTTTTGTCACCACACCCTATCAATGGATAGATGCCAAAAATGGTGGTTGCCAGCAAGATAAAAGGGCTGTAAAGTATATTCTGTTACCATGGAAATTATGGAACTTGGGGATGACTGATTTTTCTCTGCCCTCTCCATTCTCTCTCCCAGTAAGAAAGGCAGAGAAGGTGCAACTACCCAAGCAAGGTCGTGTCTGTGGCAGTTAAGTTATTGGGGACTGTAGCCCATGTGGACTGCAGGAAGGGTTCATCAGCACCAAGAGTAGGAAAAATAGAATTGTATCAATGTTTTTTCCTGTTCTCACTGCTGGCATAATCAGTTGCACTGTGGGCTTCATGTCAGCAAAATAAGCTAAAAAAGCCATCCTAACATGAAAAACACAAATCTTAAGTACTTCAAAGCCCAGCATTGGGCAATTTTTTGTGAGTACTCTTCCAAAATTCACTTAACACTTCCGAAGTCTTCCAGTAGGAAAAAAACCCAAAGCATTTTACACTGGTGTCATACATGCAAGGAATAACAAGGAAATTTATAGCTTGATTTTCTGTTAAGGTGCATCTGCAGGCTTTCCTGCCCATCTTTGTAAACAAACAGTTATTCTTCATGATCATAGCTAAAGGGGTAAAGAAAAATTGCATCCAACAATTGTTACTGACAGATGGGATCTGAAGAAATTTAACACAGACTGTTAGTGTCCACGTTATTCAATTAAATTCAGACTTAACAGGTTAAAATATACCAGTATAACAAGATACATCGACAGTGACACAAGGCATTTCTAGAAAGATGAAGCACAATTTTTAAAGTACGGGTAGGAAACTGGCCAACAAGGCCACAAAGGGTGGTGATCTGTGTTTTTTACTCATTGTGGCACCCAGTCACAGGTGTAGGGTCCCACAGTGAATGTTACTGAACCCCAAACTGCTCAACACTTCCATAAATTATCTAGATGGTAGGACTGAAAGCACCTCCATTGATGTGCTGTTGACACTAAACTGGGCGTCAAGGTAGAGACATCAGAAGCTGTCTTACAGTGAGATCTGGTCAGGCTACCGAGACCTGTATGAAGCTTAACAAAGACAAATGCAAAGTCTTGCACCTGGTCACAATGTCCGAAGGGCCCAGTAGGAGGCCTAGGATGCATGTGGCTGGGGAACAGTGTTGCTGAAAGGGACCTGGGGGTATTGGGGGACAACAAGCTAAATGTGAGTCAGCAGAGCACTGCTGCAGCAACAGGTATCACGTCCTGGGCTGCATCCTCAGGGGCATGACTAGCAGGGAGAGATGTGATTATCCCACTCTATTGAGTGCTTGCTGGGCCATGCCTGTAGTACTATGTTCAGTTCTGGTCCCCACCCTTCCAAAAAGACATGGACAGGCTGGAGAGGCTCTCAAGAAGGACTGGAGAGGATGAAAGAGCTCTGGTAAGACTGTAGGAGTTAAGTCTCTTCTTCATGGAGAAGGCTCAGAGAGACTTCATCACAGCATTCCAGTACTTAAGTACTTAAAGATGGCTACAAAGGATAGAGGTGCTCTCCTCACCAAGTAGTACATGGAGAAAACACAGGGCAATGGGTAAATTTGCACTGGGAGAGGTTTCAGTGTAAGAAAGACATGTTCTAGAGTGAGAACAATCAAATCACTGATACAATCTTGCCAGGGATGTGGTAGAGTCCTCATCACTGCAGATTTTCAAGAAAAGACTGGACAGCATGCTAGATGATCTCATGGAGGCTCCTGCTCCCAGAAAAGGTTGAACCAGATGCTCTTTTAAGGGCATCTCCAACCTGGGGTGCCTTCTTTGGTTCTGTGAAGCAATGCTCACTTTTCTGCACTGAGGGCAGAGTCAATTCTTTCTTGTATTTTTCCACTACAGTAACTATTTTTAAACTTGCGACTTAAATAAAATAACAGCTCTCTCCTCAAATTACTCCTGCCATCCCACTAACACATACATTCAAGAAGATTTTGTTAACTTCAAGAAAAGGTGTGAGAAAAGATAGAAAAATCCTAGATAAATGCAGAAGGACAGTATCTCATGTACAGTCCTATCCACAGCTACCAGAACCAAGCAGTCAGTTATGTTGGCCATACAGCAGAGGAGAAAGAAAACTAATGGGGAAAAAGGAAAAAACTGTAATAATACTAGGACTAGGCCAATACCAGCAAAAGTACAGGTTACATCTAGAAACATTGCTACAATAAAGAAGTATGTAAGCAAAAGCCTACAAATATGACCCTCTCCTTCCAGAAGTGTTCTTCTGAATAACTCTGCTTCTGCTTGAGCAGCAGCATAAACCACTCAGAGTCCAACATCATCATGCAGCTCTTGCTAATTTAAGAGGGGAAACAAAGTTGGTACTATGCTCCAATCTGTGTCAGAATAAAGAGGAAGGAATACGCAAAGTACTGAAGAGAAAGGGGGTAATTTCTTCAGTGCACTGTGTATACTTCATGCATTGTATCAGAATATTGCTCCCAACTTTCTTCACAGCTTTTTCTAGCACAATGCACAGCACATTCATCTTCAGAGACTCTATTCCTTGTGGTGCAATGAGATATCTTCCAGGATTACACAGGAATACTCTTACTAAGCCCAAACATAGCATCATACACACTTTTTACTTTGGTAAGTTTATAGGAGTGTTGGACTTCTTAGTAATTCAGCTTTGTGCAAATTACTTTTAAGAACAATACTCAATTAGGATAAAGACTGGAGAGCCCCACGTACTTTCTCCTGAAGACAAAATGGATTACAGCATGACCTGTAAACCCATACCCTAAGATCTGTGCAAAGGATGAGATGATGCTAACACCATTACGCATAAAAGGAACAGTAAACAAAAATGGTTTCATCTTGGGAAGTAATTAATCGCAAGACCAATCTGATTTTTGAAGAAGATACCTTGATTTAGTAGCTGCAGACCCTCTTCCTCCCTGGACTCTAGCTGAGAAGACAGAAAAATCAGCACAGGATTTTTTATGCCATAGTTTTGGTGATACTGTAATTGTAATCCTGGCTCTGAGACAGAAAACGTAAAGCAGACAGGATACAACTTTCAGAAGACTGCAGATGTTAATTTGCACTTTGAGTAAGGGGACGGACAGACGGACGGACGGACGGACGGAAGGAAGGAAGGAAGGAAGGAAGGAAGGAAGGAAGGAAGGAAGGAAGGAAGGAAAAGAATGGAAAAGAGGCTAATACAAAGGTGGAAAGTGTGCATGAAGGAAACTACACATGCAATGGAAGTAAGATAAGGAAAGTGGAGAAACTGGGCAAGTGAGAGGGTGGGGAAGAGCACTGGAGGGAGAGAGGGGAAGTTAGATGAGCAAAGGTTGGCATGAGAGGGAGATGACGTGGAGGTGAGGTGGAGAAAGAAGGGAGTGCAGAAAAAAGGGAGAGAGGGACAGATAGGAAGAGAGTGAGGTAAGGAAAAGAATGGATGGCTGTGGGTGACATGACAGTGAGTAGAGGGAGTGTGAGAGCAATGAGGGGACTGAGGGGAAAGGAGGAGAGGAGGAGAGAAAACGGGATTGAAAAAGAAGGCACTAAAGAGGAAGATACAAAGGTATAGTGGAACAGGAATGGCAGAAGGAGCAAGCAAAGACAACAAGATATGCAAAGGAAAGAAGGAAAGTGAGAATGAGAATTTCAGAGACTTGGAAAGGAGCATGTGGGATAGACAGACTGACTGAGATCCAAAGAAACATAAATACAAGCAGGGCAAAGAAAGCCAGAGTGGAATTGGGAGAGAAAAAAGATCAGACAGAAAAGAGTGAGAAGGGAATAAAGTCAATCAGGCAGAGGGGAAGAAAAGCAAAGGTAAGAGAGCAAGCAAGGTGGAAAGGAGAGTAAGAGGGAAAGGGCAAGCATAGGCAGAGACTGACAGGGGGGAAACAAGAGTGAAGGACACAGAAAAGAGGTAGCAGGTAAGACAGCAAGCATGACATGAGGTAAAGAAGTAAAGTTGCATGAGGGAGACATAAAAATGCCCAGAACAGCAAGAAATAGAAGCAAAAGAGGATGTGCACAGGAGAGAGGAAAGCCCTCACATGCAAGAAGAGGCAAAGAGCTTGACAAAAAGAAGAAAGAGGCACAACAGAGAGGGAGCACAAGAAAGAAAAAGAGGAAAAGTGCATGTAAGAGAAAGGGACAGCATGTGTATGTGCAAGAAAGTGCTCAAAATTAATGAAAAGAACACACAAGAGAGCAGAATTACACAAAATCTGTAAGAAACTATAAAGCAGACACAAGAGAGTCAGAGAGAGCATGCATAAGGGGGGAACAATGCAAGACAGAAAGTACAAGAGGTAAACATGAGATGCAAGGAAACTCTGACAGAGGAAGCATGTAAGAAGGGAAAGTGAGACTGTTAACAAAACAAAGTGGAAGGCAGACAAAAAGTGAGACATCTGGCATGTAACACATGCGAAGTACAGGGGAAGGTGCAGACAGAGCAGGGAAACAGGCAAAGGAAAAAGGGAAAGCATGATGAGACAGCAATTGTAATAAGGCATGTGACAGAGAAAGGATAAATGTGCCTTAGAGAAAGAAATCATAAGAAGAAAGTGCAGGAAAGCACATCAATGAGCAAGCGATGGTGCAGGAGAGAGGACATGTATTGTGTGCCAAGGAGGAAGGAAAAGCTGACACCTTAAAGGAATCCTGCATGACAGAAAAGTGGTTAGAAGAGAGAAAGCGGAAAAGAGAAATCAAGAAATTATTGGAAAGTGTCAAGAGGGTCTGAGAGAGGAAGAGATGCACAGGACAGAGGTAAAGCACATAAGAGAGGACAGGAAACCTTTCATTACAGGAAAGTAGAGAAAGCATGCAACAGGGACTGAAATAGGATCAGACAGACATTGAATCAAGAAGGAAACTATGTGAGAGGGGAAATAGGCACAAGAGGGGAACATATGTTGAATGAGAGACACCAAGAGAACGCAAAAGTGATAAATATCCACAGGAGAGACAAGCGAGGCTTGAGCAAACAAGGTAAAGTGTGTATGAGAAAATGAAAGAGCCTATCAGAGAGGGAATGTGCACAATAGAGCAAGAAACCGAGGAAGGGAAGGCACATGAGAGAAGTATGAAAAGTATGAGGGAAGATGAAAAACATCAGGGAAAAAGAGGGAAAGCATACCAGCATACTGAATGTGTCTGTGGGTGTGTGCATATGGGGAAGCAAGAGAGAAAATGAGAGTGTGCACAAGAGAGAGGAAAGGTGCAACGGAAAGAATGAAATGGTGTCAGAGGGGAAAGGCGGGGGGAAATGGCTGAAAAAATTAGAGGGAATTTATGTATAGAAAAAACAAGATATTTTTATTAGGAATACACATGTGGAAGATCACAAGCATGTGACAGAACAGGAAAGTACACAAGTGAGAGGGAAAGTTACCAAGTCAGCACAGGGAGGAAGGAAAACAGCTGCATAAGGGAGGGAAACTATGCCCAAGAGAGGGAAACTAAAAGCGAGAGGATAAAAATAATCAATAGAGAGAAAGCAGAAGGCTGTGAGGTGGAGAAAGTGTACCAAAGAGGAAAAATACATGCAGAAGAAGGGGGACATGCTATAGAGAGAGAAGAAAGGCATGGATGCAAGGGAGTGGAAACTTGAGAGATGAGGAAACCAACAACAGAGTATGAGGCAAAGAGGGAGTGGAATTATAAACAAGGGAGAAAAGTGTACAAGGGCATGGAAGGAAAACTGCAGTAGACAAAAGGAAAAGTACCTGCAACAAAGTAAAGGCATGAGAGAGGGAGTATTCTAGGAACTGAAAACATTAACTAAAAGGAAAGCATAAAAAATAAACAGGCATGGAATGTGTAAAAGAGGGACAGAAGGCACGAGGAAAGAGGAGAAGAAGGGAAGTGAAAGAGCAAGTGAAAGCATGGGGAAGAAAGGGGCAGTGGGCATGAACTTAGAAAAGTACAAGCAAGAGAGATTGGGATATTGTTCAACCGAAACTAAACATGGTAAAGGGAAAGCATTAAAGACAATGAAGCATAAAAGAGAAACAAAATGTGTGAGAGAACCCACAAGAAAAGGAAAAAAAAAAGTAATGAGTGCAGTAGTGATAAGGAAGAGCATATGCAGAAGAGTAGGAGCCAAGGAAAGCATGGTAGAAGGGGAAGCCCTGTGAGGCAAGTGCGAGAACGCAAGCAAGCGATAGAGGGAAGTGTGTGAAAAAGTAAAAGAGGGTAAGAGTGTGAGAGATGTCTGATAGGGGGAGCCAAAGGTACAGTGGGTGGGAGGGAAAGGATGTCCAGAGGGGGGTGAAGGGAGTGCAAGGGAGAGGGAAAGACCCGAAGACAGACAGACGGGGAAGGAGCATGTGGGTGTGACAGAACCTGTGTATGCCAGTGAGTGCCAAGGTGCGTGAGAGGCAAGAGTAGGGAAGCAAGAGAGGGAGTGTTACAGCGAGTTTTGGAGGGGAAGTGAGGGGGCATCAAGATGAATAAAATTGTGGAGGAGAGGAACACAAAGAGAGAGGGAACTAGCAAGCAGACAGTGAGAGGAGTGCTACTGAGTGAGAGACACACAGGAAGCACAACCAAGAGTGACAGCATGTGCAGGGGGTAAAGTGCAAGTGAGTTACATGAAGCACGCAAGGGAAAAAACTACAAGATGGCAAAGTGAGAGAGCATGGTAGGGGGAAGAGTGTGGGAAAGATGGGGAAAAACAGGAAAGCATGTGAGAGAGGGAAGGAAAACAGGAGGATGAGAAAGAAATAAAGAAGGGAGAAGAGGAAGCAAGTAGAGATAATAAAAGATCAAAAGAGGCTGCATGAGAGAAAGGGAGGAAAGGAGGACAGGAAATTGAGAGTATGAGTAAGAGAGGAAGTGCAAGCAGAAGAGAGGAGAACTGTGTGCCTTGTACAGCAATGCAAGAAAGCGGGGCAGCAGAAGAGCAAAACAACAGAGAGGGCAAGGGTGTGCAAGAGAAAGATGACACACAATTGAGCGAAGGCATGGAAGTGAGAGATAGCAAGCAAGAGAAGGAGTCAAAGTGCATCCAAGAGAGAGAAAATGCACATTCAAAAGAGAGGACATGAACATCCAGGACAGCAGTAAGGGCATATGGCAGAGAGGGAAACATACTGTGAGAGATGTAAAGCTAGAGGAAGTGTGAAAGGCAGCAAGTGGGACAAGGACAGAGAGCAATAGAGAGGGACGTAGCAAGCTAGAGGGGGAAAGCATTACCCAGAGACTAGAAGCGTAAACAAGAAGGAAATCCAAGAAAGAGAAAAAATGTGAGAAAGGTGGGAAAGCATGAGAGAGAAGGCTAGTGAGAGAGAGTGATTTGACATGAGATAAAAAAGGAAACAGTAAAGCACAGGGGAAAGAAAAAGCATGCAAGGGAAGCGACGTATTAGAGAGTGAGCACGAAGTGCATGCCCAAGACAAAAAAAACACATGCCAGACAATAAAACTGAATGACAACAGGAAGGAAGATGTGCATGAGAGAGGGAGTATGAAGATGGGAAAAGGGTGTGAGAAAGTGCGAGGTGAGGAGAACATGACATCAGTTAACCACGGTAAGTTCAGGGGAAGCACATGACAGAGAGAGGCATGGCAGGTGAAAGGGAAGCAAATCGTGTGCTGCTGGGAAAGTGTGTAAGAAAGATGAGGCAAGTGACAGAGAGGGTGGGAGTTGAAGAAAGAGAGAGGTAAGGGGGAACTGAGGACAATAAGAAAGAGGGAATGATGAGAGAGAGAAAGCTAGAGAAAAAGAGAAGGAGCAAGATAGAGGGATAGTGACAGCAAGAGAGAGGGAACAATGACACTAGACAAGACACCACAAGTGGCATTGGAAGTGCAAACACGAAGGGTAATTTTGTGAGATAGAAAGCATCCAAGAGAGAGAGGAAGACATAGAAATGAAGAACAGTAATACACGTGAGCGAGGGGAGTGCCAGAGAGTAAGAACAGCAAGCAAGGAAAAGCATGCATTGGAGATACTGTAGGCATGACAGGCAGAATTCATGTGAGAGGGGAAACACACGAGAGTGAGGAGGATGCATGTGAGAGAGACAGACAGGCACAAGGTCCACCACACAGGGTAAAGGGCACAACAGAGAGAAGAAAAGGGTGTGGGAAGCCTGTGAAAGGGAAACTGAGAGGAAAAAGAAGTGCAGAAG
>NW_008238355.1:4794241-4798100 GCF_000691975.1 Corvus brachyrhynchos
GTACAAGAAAGGCAAAGCAAACAGGAATACCAGGAGGTGAAGGGAGGAAAAGAACAGGTAAAAGTGGAAGCAAGAGGAAAATGAAATCAAAAGAGAGAAGTGTGTGAAAGAGGGATGAAGTACATGAGAGAGGGGGATGCGAGATGAAGAGATTAGAACAACAGACACTGAGACAAGGAAGCACCTGAGAAAGAGTAAATATACAGGACAGCAAAGGCAAAAGAAAAATGCCAAATGAGAGAGGCAAAGTGAAAGTGAGAGGGAAAACACTAGAAAGAGTGAGGTAAGGCCTCTGAGAAAGAAGACAGAGAGGTGAGATTCATGAGAGAGACATGCAGATGGGATGATGGAGACATGTGAAGTGTGCCAGTTAGAAAGGGAATATATGTAGGACAATGAAGGGAGAGAAGACAGGTGGAGGGAAAGGAGGAGTGCTGGTGAGCACTGGGGGGGAAAAAGGAACCAGAGAGAGCGTGGCAACAGATGCAAAGCAGGAGAGAAAGAAGAAAAGCACATGTAAGAGACTGAAAGCACAGGCGACAGGGAAATCACATCAGGAATGCAGGAGCAAGCAGGAAATCACATCAGAGAGAGGGCAAGTATGCCAGAGAATGCAACTGCATGAGAGAGAGGCGAAGCAAACCCAAAAGAGCAGGGAAGCATCTGAATGAGGCAAGGCAGGAGCACAGCAGGCAAAGTGCATACAAGAGATGAATCATGTCAGATGGGGTGACCAAGACAGGGGGAATGCTTGAGAGAGAAATCTGTGAGGAAAGGGGAAAACAAGCACATCGAAGAGGAAAAGCATGCCTGAGGCTAATGGGCAAATGATAGAGATGAAAAGAAAGGGATAACAAGGAGAAAAGACAAGGATACTTAGAGAGAAGTAAGGCTAGCAAGCAATGGGAAGAGATGGCAAGCAACAGGAGTAGGGGAAGTATGAGCAAGAGACTGTAAGCATGAGCAAGAGGAAAAGCGCACTCATCAAAGTAGAAAAATGTGTCTGAGGTAGAAAAGCACCCAAAGGGGAGGAAAGAATGACAGAGAGAAGTAAGAGTGGGAAGAAGGAAGTGCAAAAGAAAGTAACAGCACTCAAGAAAAGCAAAGCATGTGAGAGAGGGGACAAAGGACATGTCAGAAGCAGTGTGAGAGAGGCAAAGAAAGTAAAGAAGGAAGACCATGTGAGAGAGTGAATGCAAAAGGGAAAATGCCTGAGATGGAGTAAAGGGTAAAGAGAGACACAGAGTGGGAATATCAAAGGAGGGACAGAGTGAGGGGGAAGGGAGGGGAGGAAAAAGAAACAAGAGATTGAAAGGGGGAAAGTGAGAGAAAGAAGGGGGTTGAGAAAGAAGGATTGTGGGAGAGGGGGATAGCATGAAAGAAGGTGGGGAAGCACAAGAGGCAAAATATGAGAGAGGCAAGGTACTAGCAGGAGAGAAAGGGATTGTGCAATAGAAAGCATGTTAGGGAGAGGAAGAGGGAGGAGTAGCAAGGGCAAGAGAAAGAAGAAGCACATGCAAGGCTGGGAAACTACAAAGAGATGCAAAGTGCATATGACAGAAAAAAAGCACCTGAAAGAGGGTAAGCTAAGAGAGAAGAAAGCAGACAACTTTGGGAAAGTATGGGAAAGGGAGCAAAAATAAGCCAGGGGAAAGATTATACAGTTGAAAGGTAAGCCAGAGACACAGAGAGAGCAAATGAGGGGGGTAGTAAGAAAAAATAAAAATAAAAGGAAAATAAATCAAGCTGGGAGAGAGAGAAGAGTGTGGGGGAGAAAGGAAGAGAGTGGGTGAAGGGGGGAAGCAAAACAGATATATGGATATAACGGTTATATATAAGGGTTAGCAAGGACTCATGCAAGAAAGGGAAGCACAAAGGAAAATCACCAAGTACAGGAAGCATGAGCAAAAGGAAAACTGAAAGCAGGAGATAGGAAAATTGTGGAACAGGGAGAAAGCATGCAACACGAGGAAAGTGAGACTGGGCATGCAAGGCAGAGAAAGACAAAGCAAAAGAGTGAGAAGGAAACGAGAAAAAGAAACATACAAGAGAATCAAAGCACATGAGACGCAAAAGGAAAGCATAAGAGAGTGTTAAAAGTATGTGCAAGAAAGTGACAATGCAGCCAAGAGACACACGGATAGTGCGGGGCATGCATGATAATGGACCAAAGAGAGGGCAAGACATGAGAAAGGGAGACTAAAAGTATAAATGAGGACAATAAAGGACGTTTCAGAGATGGAAAAGTATGCAAGGGACGAGAAAAACTTAAGACTGAGCAGCAGAGCAAAAGAGGGAGAGGGAAAGTGAAGCAGAACAAGGAAGAAAAATGCAAAAAACAGGAAAGACAAAATGGGGGGAAGAGTGTGTCCAAGGGAGAAGACAAGCGAAGGGAAGGGGGTCAAGAGAAGGAAAGTGCATGGAGATACAAAAACACACACCACGATGATGCAACATTCAGAGAGGCAGGTAACATGAGAGAGAAGTGAGCCACCTATGAGAAAGGGAATGTGTGTCATGGAGAGGTACAACAGGAGGGGAAAACATGAAAGGGAGCAGAAGCACAAGTAAAGGTGAGCTAGCTGGAATGCGTGCATGGAAGAGAGGAGAGAAAATATGCAAGACAGGGAGAAAGTGAGAAACCATGAGAAAATAAGCATGCTAGAGGGAGTGCTGGTGAGTGTGAGTGCCTCAGGGAGATGAGGAAAGCAGGACAGAGAAGAAAAGCAAAAGCAGGAGGGAAAGCTTGCCAGAGAGTGGGAAAGTATGTCCAAGAGAATGGCAAAGCACATCCAAAAGAGAGGGAAAATGTGTCTGAGACAAATGGAAGGCTCAGGAGAGAGTAAACAAGAGAGGGAGGAAGTGAGCAATTGAGAATGAAATAGTGAACAGAGGACAAATAAGAAGCCACAAGCATAAGTGTGAGAGCATGCACAAGAAAGCAGAAAATTCTCAGTGATGGAATAGCACGTGAGTCACAGGCAAAGACAGTTTGAGAGAGAGGTACAAGGAGGCGGGGGAACAAGGCAGTTGAAGACAGAAAACCAGGCAAAACAAAGTGGAAGAGAGAAAAAAGGGAAACATGAGAGAGGGACAGCAACAGATAGTAAGGAATAGCACAAGAACAAGAAAGCACAAGTCTGAAAGTGCAAGTAAAAGAGGAAAACAGCCAAAGCAGGAACACATTAGAGAAAGAGGAAAAACCTATTCGAGAGAAGGAAAGCACATCTCAGAAAGAAGGGGAATTTGGAGACAGAAGAGAGAAAAATACATAGGTAAAGTGAGAGAAAAAGAAAGAGAAGTCCATGGGATGACAACAGGGAAGAAAAGTGAGGAACACAGAAAAAATAGAGAAGAAACATACAAGAGCATGAATGTTCACAAGAACATAAGAGAAAAGGAAACCAAGAGAAAAACAACATGTGTGTGAAAGGCAACATCTGTGAGAGAAAGCAGGTGTGTTTAAAGTTGTAGGAGAGGGGAGGGGTCTGTGAAAGAGAAGGCTGATCAGAATGGGAGAGAAAGCACACCTACAAGAAGGAGACAGAGTTTCTGTGAGAAAGGGGTGACATGGCCAAGAGGGAGGCAAAGGTTGAGAGGTCAGAGGGAACTGACTGAAAAAAGCACACTGCTAAGAGAGAAAACAGGGAGGGAGAGAGACAAGCGGAAGGGCAGAGAGGTGTCCAGAGAAAGCCTAAGACAAGAGAGACAAAGGCAAAAGCTACACAAAGAGAAGAAAAATAAGAGTGAGACTGGGAGGTCATTTGTGAGGAGGGGAGGGAGAAAAAACTCATCTAAGACAAAGGGAAAGCCCCAGGGACAGATGGATAGAGACCAGAAGATGGGATGCCAAGAGCAA
>NW_008238355.1:4798112-4817647 GCF_000691975.1 Corvus brachyrhynchos
AGGGAAAGCACAAGGGAATGAAAGCATGAAAGAGAGGGAAAGTGCATGCGAGAATGTGTCAAAGAGGTGAGAAAGCACATGAGGAACGGAGAAAGTGAAAGAGGCAAAGCAAGGGAGAATGTAAAAAGGCAAGCACAGGAAAATACATCGTGCGAGAAGCAAAGTGAGTGAGAGGCAAAACATGTCTGGAAGACAAGAAAAGCTGTGGAGCAGGGACACAAATGAGAGAGGAAAAGCCCATCTCAGGGAGAGGGAAAGATAAGACAGAGCAGAAGAAATGAAGGAAGAGAAGGAAAGAGGCCAGAGAGAGATAGATTGATGGGGAAGAGGGAGGCAAAAAGAGATGCAGAGAGAGATGGAAAGTTCAGGAAGGAGAGGAATGGTTGGGAGGTGTGATTGAGAGGGAGGGACAGCGAGCAGAAGGCAGAAGTACAGTGAGGCAGAGAGTGGGACAGCAAGTGAGACAAGGGGGATAGTGAGAGACAGAAAGCTGTAGTGAGAGAGACAAAGTGCAAATAGGGAAAAACTGGAAGATGAAAATGCATGAGAGAGAAGAATGTTAGACACTATAGCAAGAGAGACTAGGAGAGGAAAGTGCCTAAATCAACACATTGACTGCAAAGCACAGAGGACAGAGCTGCAAAATGCATATGAGGGAGACAGAGTGGCAAAGCACGCACACAAGAGACAAAACTCACATGCACAAGAGGTAAGCAAGAGCACAAAACACTGAGGAGAGAGAAGCAGAGAGAAAGAGAGAAAAAAAGAGAGAAAGGCAAAGTGCATGACACAAGAAAGCTCAAATGAGGGAACAGCAGAGCATGTGACAGGTAAAGCCCACATGGAAGACGAAGTGTGTGAGAGAGAAGCAATGTGCACATAAAGATGACAACACGCAGAAGGGAATGAAATGTATGTAAGGGGAGAAGTGTAAAAAGGAGGGAAAATGCGTGCAAGAAGAACAATACAAGTGGAGGGAAGTACACACAAGACGCAAAGGTCAAAGCACAAGGACAAAGTGACAGAATGAGAAAGGGAAGTTTGGAATTAGAAGAAAAAAAAGGCACGTGAGAGAGGCCCAGCACAATACACAGGTGAAAGGCAGGAGAGGCAAAACATGCAGGAGAAAGCAAGCATTGGATAGCAGGGAAAGCATGAGAGGGAACATTTAAGCAAAAAGCATATAAAATCTCTTAGGTCGGAAAAGACTCTTAGGATCTTTGAGTACAACGATGAACTGTCAAGTCCACTCCTAAACCATGTCCCAAAGTGCCACATCTGCACATCTAAATACCTCTAGGGGTGGTGACTCAGCTACTTCCCTGGGCAGCTTGTTCCAATCCTTGACAATCATTTCAGTGAAGAAACTTTTTCTTAATATCCAATCTAAACTTCCCCTGGCACAACTTGAGGCCACTTCCTTTTGTCCTATGACTTGCTACTTGGGAGTAGAGACTGACCCCCCCCTTGTTACAACTTCCTTTCTGGTAATTGTAGAGAGCCTCCTTTCCTTTGGGCTAAATAATCCCATTCTCTCAGCTGCTCCTCATAGGACTTGTGCTCCAGACCCTTCACCAGCTCCCTTGCCCTTCTCAGGACATGCTCCAGCACCTCTATGTCCTTCCTGTAGTGCGGGGCTCAGAACTGGACATAGAACTCACAGTGCAGTCTCACCAGTGTCAAGTACACTGGGACAATCCCTGCCCTGGTCCTGCTGGCCACTCTAGTGCTGATACAGGTCAGGATGCCATTGGCCTTCTTGGCCACCTGAGCACTCGATGGTTCATGTTCAGCTGCTGCCAACCGGCACCCCCAGGTCCTTTTCCATCGGGCAGCTTTCCAGCCACTCTGCCCCCAGCCTATAGCACTGCATGGCGCTGTTGTGACCAAAGGGCAGGACCCAGCACTTGGCCTTATTGAGTCTCATACCACTGGCCTTGGCCCATCAACCCAGCCTGTCCAGATCCTTCTGCACAGCCTTCCTGCCCTCCAGCAGATCAACACTCCTGCCCAACTTGGTGTCATCTGCAAATTGACTAAAGGTGACTTGATCCCCTTGTATAGATCACTGAAGATACAGATGAGGAACAGGCAAAGCAAAGCACATGAGAAAAAGGCAAAGCCTATCAGAGAGAGGGAAATATGGGTGCAGAGAGAGAGAAGAAGCCTCACAGTGAGAGGGGGAAGAGATGTGGGAAAGGAATAACAGAGAAGAGGAAGAGGAACAAGTGGAGAAAATGAGAGAGGGGAGAGAGAAGAAAAAGCCACTCTGTTTTGGGAAGGACTCAAGAAAGATGAAAGACAAATAGGAAATCCCCAAGAGAGAATAAATGCAAATCTAAGAGAGAGGAAAAGCAGGTTCAACGCAAGCCGAAAGCAGCGTATGGCTGGGGGAAGCTCTACAGATTTAGAAGAACTATAGAGATAGAAAGGACAGAGAACAAGTGGGGAGGAGAAAGCACAAGTGCAAGCTCAGAAGAGGCGGAGTGCATGCAAGAAAGTATGTCTGTCAAGAGACTGGAAAGCATATAGAGGAGAAGGTAGAAGACAAAGAGGCAAAGGGAATGAGGGAGGGAAGTGCTACAGGAAGAAAAGGCATGTGAAAGAAGAAGGGTGGGAGAGGAGGACCCAAGTAAAATATTTACCATTGGACAGAGAGGGAGAGTGCAAGCAATTTGCATATGAAAGTATTTGAGTGCATGTGAGAGCTGGAAAATCTGTGAAACATGGCAAAGCATGCAAGAAAGGAGAAAAGCCACAGAAGGGAAAGGAAGACACAAAAAGGAAAAACAAGAGACAGAAGGATGCACAAGACAAAGACACAAGAGACCGAACATGTACAAGAAAGCAAGAGAAAAACAAAGCACATTGAAATGAGAGAGGGAGAGAGCATTTGCATGCCTGCAAAAGGGAGAAAGTGCATGAGCAAGGAGAGTTGCATGCATGAGACAGGGAAGCACATAAGGGGAGAGCTGCAAGACGAGAACACACAAAAGAGAAGAGAACTGGGCCAGCCAGGGGAAGAGCATAAAGGTGAGGGAAGCAGATGAGAGAGAGGGAGAAAGGTATGTGAGAGAAGGTAGAAAAAGTACATAAAGCAGGAAGAACATATATGTGAGAAGCATATATGGGAGGTGGAGAAAGTGACCATGAGAAAGGGAGAAAAGCCATGATGGAGAGTCAGGGAGCCATGAAGTGTGAGTGAGGAAGAGCACGGGGAGGAAAGCTCGTGCAGATGCACAAGACGGGGAGAAGCATGCTTGCAAGGGGTCAGAAGCATGAGAGTGACAGGAGTGCACAGAAGAGGAGAACACAAGAGTGGGAAAGCCCGTAAGAGAGAGGTAAGCATGGCAAGGACCGGAAGTTCATGCACAAGAGGCAAGAAGCACACACATGTGGCAAGTGGGAAAAGTCTGCACATTAAAAAGGTGGGAAACCCAACCACGAGGGGTGATGAAAGCATAGCCAGGAGAGACAGGCAAAGTGCACAAGAAAGGCAAGCATCTGACACAGTAGGAAAGCAAGAGGGAGTAACAATTGAGGGGGGTGGACACAAGACAGGTGTAGCACTAGACTGAGAGAGAGAGAGAGACTGGGACAGTGAGAAAGGAGCATGAACAAAGGTGTTAAACCACATCCAGGTGCCTCAGTTTGACTGGGGCACCTCATATGCATAACTAAATATTTACTCTTGTAATTCTGTGCCTTCCACCTTGGTCTCTCAGTCTACATGGAACAGTCTTGTTTTGATGCAAGTGTGAGAGGGAGAGAGGTGATGCACATGCAAGTGAGACAAAGTAAGAGAAACAGGTACAAAGTGTGTCCAAGAGAGAAGGGAAGTTTGGAAAGGGATGGTGTGGTGGTGGCAAGAGGATAACAAGAGAGGGATAGGAAATCAAGGTAAAGAAAGGGATAGAGAGGAATGAGAGGAGAGATAGCAAGCAAGAGATAATGAAGAACAGTGAGTCAGAGACAGTGGGAAAGCACACAGGAAAATGAAACTTCATTTTACAGCAGCACCAAGCTTCACAGTCCTTCATCTACTATCAGCTGGGCTGACTAATCAACATTTTCTTACATGGCAGTGTAGAAAAACCTAATCCCTTTCATAATAATTTACTAAAATTCTGTTTATTGTGGAATGATGTGGTTTTTGAAAATAACACGCTGCATTACCACCTATTATCCTGCAATTTTGATGAAAGTTAGCTTTCCTTTGTTAAGTTTCAGTAGCCATAGTTCAGTAACAATAGGAAGGACTGCCATAAGTTTATTTACAGACAAAAAACCAATGTTTCATTATTATCTTTTCAGCTTTTCAAGTCTTTTTAGAGTCCTGCTAACAGTTTCTGCTGGACTGTCATTATTCTTTGAGGATACTCTGTATGCTTACCATTGGAACACAAAATTTCCTCTAGGTTACCCATGTCCAACATTGTTAATACTGATTGTCTTAATGTATTCAGTACGCTCTGCATGTATTAACATTTTATGAACTCTTTAAAATGTTGCTCTTTGTAAGCAACATTTGGAAATCTAACCATACAGGATGGCAGAAAAACACTGTCTCACAACACAGAGGTTCCAAACAGAAATAAAGGACAAATACTATCCTTTTGCAGAGCAAAGTGGTACTGCATACCTGCACTCTAGGTAGCTGCAGCTTTACAGGTGCAATGAGAACTGACAACTCAGCTATGTGCTCTTGAGCATAAGTCACATGAAAACCAGAAGAACAAGAGGAAGAAGACAATGTAACCATGACAACCTCAAATCAGAGCTTGGGCAGAAATCAAAAAGACTTTCAGAACCCTTTCAAATCAGTATTATCCACAAAGAATAAGTGTTAGACTACTTAAATTATGAAGTACAGCTTTTTTGATGTTACTCGAAGTGGTCTCTACCTCAGACTGCAGTTCTGCCAATGAGAATAAATCTCATAGCAATGGCAATAAATAGCACCAGTAAGAGCATTTAAAAGCCAAGTGGATAACTCTACAACAACCTGGGCAGTAGCTAGCACGCTGGAGGACAAGTTCTCAATTAGGGTCATCAGTCACTACTGGAAAGCAAACCTCATGCTGGATATGCTAACTCTACTGAAAATTAGATCATTATTTTTTAAGTTCCGAATCTATTTGGATGCTTACTTTCATCTACAGAAAACAAAAATAACCTAACCTACCCCAAATCTGTGTTTTTATAAATTCTGTGCACACACAACATTCCTTAATATTTACACAGAAAGTGCTTCAGTGCCTAAAATTGGTCCATGGAGCAAAACGATGACATTTATGTTGCAAAAGGCTTTGAAGCAATTTGTTATTTATTTATAACAGAGGGAACCCTATTTTGCTGGATCACTTTCCAATTAGAAAATACTTTCCAATACTGAGAGTCATGGCTGCCTGGAGGAAGTCTCATAGGAAAAGTCAGGGTCTTGACAACATGAAAAAGGAATGAATGAACAGGTATCCATCATAGAGCAGTAACAAAGTCCAAGAGAAATCTTCAGCCATTTATACAATGACAGCATCTCAGGAAAAATCTAAGTGAGTAGAATACTCTTCCAGCTGGTGGCAATAAAACCCCAGCCCAGTTTTAGCCAATCACTTCCAAATTTCCATGCATATCAACAAACAAGTAGATGACCTCTGTATCTTTTTTAAAAATTTATTTAGAGAATGAGACTGCTGGCAGTACAACAGATAACAAGGATTACAATTCTAGAGAATGCAGCAGCATACACTCTTAGATGCAAACATTTTTTTCAGCTTTAGTTGACCAAAGTAAGACAGAATGGGGTTAAATAGAAGAATTAAAATCTACTTGTATAAAATACTGAAGGGTTCAGTGGAAAATGTTTGGATTGTTCCTTTGTATTTAAGGAAGGCTGCACTTTCTACCTAGGACTCAAAAAGAAAGGTATATTGAAACACTCACTGCATGTCCAGCTTACATCAGAAAGAACAATTATTAATGCACTAACATGGGTAGTGAATGGGGGACTCGATCAATCAAACACATTAGGCTGAAGATGGCAAAAGCTGACGTTAACTGCTGAAATTCCTTTAGCTAGCACACCTTCCTAATTCTGTTTAGATTAGCATTATAAAAGAATTCACAGCAAAATTTAAGTTTGCTGTGCTGGAGTTCTACATTAACAAAGTCAAGGCATAACATTAAAGTTATGCAACTATTAACACCCTCCTGTTGGGCGTGCATTCATTTTCGGTATCTGAAAGCCACTTGCTAATGTGAAAACACTGTTACAACATTTGATAACTGAAGAAGAAAAACGAACAGGCACACAGCCTTCTAGTGCTAGGAAACGCCCACCAGTTCACCCTGACACCTAACTAACGAAACCAACTAAAACACAGATTTTAATGTGCTGGTAACCTGAAAACTATCACGATGCCTAACTGAAGAGTGGTAATTACACAACACTGTGAACATCACCCACATGACAATTTTGTTTGGGTAGGAGCTTGGAAACTGAATCCATCTGGAGTGTACGCACAGTGAGGTCATATAATATAGGTCAAATTATCCAACAACATGGCCCTTTTCCAGTCATAAGGACCCAAAAATCCAAAATTCTACTTCAGACCAGAGCAATAGAGTGGTCACTGTAAAAACTACCTTCTACATGAACCAGGTGCTCACGGGAATTTATGCAAGTCACACACAGAACACTTGGTTAAGTTCAGGCATCAGTTTAATCAGTACTCCCCATCTCAAAAATAGTTTCAAGAGTTATTGCACAGTTTCCATGGAGACTGAACCTAAAGAGTTCTTTCTATTTCTGTCTGTGAAAATCCCTTCACATTTATGCTGCCAAGTTTCTCAGGAGAGCCTGAAGGATTAAAAGTGGCAGTAATATCCATGTTAGTGTCTATCACATGCCACTTAATTATTTTAGAAACACATTTACCTTTCCATATGAGGAGAATATCTTATAGTTTCACAAATTTGTTCAGATGAAAGCAAATTATTTAAGGACTTCCAAACTACATTTCCACAGCAAATGTATTATCCAAAAACCTCCTTACGTTCTATTCCACCTTACCATACCGGCAAAATACATACGGGCTACGTGTACCTAATGCACTTTCATCTCACAAGTAGGCTCTTAATGTCTCTCATCCCATCACAGGCAAACGGATGCAATCCAGGCTAGGAAAAGTGGACATTCAGGTGAACTGAAAAACTATTTAGATGCTGCAGAAATTCCATCTGAAGGCCAGTCACCGGTGATCAACCACAGGATGTCACACAGAGGCCAGTACTGCTTAATGTCTTCACTAATAAACTAGGCAATGGGGCAGTACGCCCTCAGCAAGTCTGCTCACAATGCAGAACTGGGAGGAGCAGTTTGCACAGGAACTGGGTCTGCAGATGGGTCTGCTGCTACTCAGGGGCATCTTGACATGCTGGAGAAATGGACCAACAAGAAACTCAGTAAGTTTAACAAAGGGAGACACCAAATCCTGCACCAGAACAGGCTTGGGGTTGACCATCTGGAAAGTAGGTAAGTAGAGAAGGACATACGTCACTCCTGCTGGACAACAAATTGAGCACGAGCAAGCAATGTTCCCATGAACCAACCTAGGGCTGTAGTGCAAAAGGCAGAGCCAGCAGGTTGAAGGAGGTGATCTTTCCTCTCTGTTGAGCAGTTGTGAGATCACATATGGGGTTCTGGATCCAGTTTTGGGGTCCCCAGTACGAGACAGACATGGGTGTCCTGGAGCAAATCCAAAAGCTCACAAAGATGTCTCAGGGATTGGAGCATCTGACAAAGTGAGAGGCTGAGAAAGCCGGGATTGTTTAACTTGAGCAGAGAAAGTTTGGCAGGGTTCTCACCAATGTTCACAAACGTCTCATGGGCGGAAGTAAAGAAGATGTACTCAGACTCTTCTCACTGGTGCTCAGTGAAAGGATGAATGATATACAACACATTCCCCTTAAACACCAGTGAACAACTGTAACTCCACGTGTTGCTATATGCTGGAGCAAGTTGCTCAAGAAGACCCTGGAGTATCTCTGCTTGCTCTGGCTGACCCTCCTTTGGACAGGAGGCTTGGACTCCAGTCTCAGGTATTCTGCGGCTGCATAAATGCAAAGTGCCAAAAGGGGGAATGGTATGAGTGCATACTTGCCCCTAGGCAGTGATGCCCAATACAACGTGGCTTTAAAGAATTTCAGCAAGAAGCTCTGGTAAGCCAACCCAACTGAAGCAGCTGTAAATTACATGGGCTCTGCAAGTGGCTGAAATTAACAAAGACAGCCCTGAAGCCAGGCCTTCCTATCCAGGCCAACCTCCTCAGATGCAACAGCTCTAAAACAGGCTGCAGAATGCAAGGCTTTTTGCTAAGAGTGACACTGCTGAGTGGCTCTGGGCACATCTTCATCTTGCTCTCAGGACCACAGTAAAAAGTAGGGGTTTGAATTCCCCTGACCAAGGCACATTGCTATGAAACAGTTAATAAGAAGCTTTTATAAAGAACATCCTAAAGCATCTAGCACATTTTTTTTTAAAGTTCAGTCTCCCATATATTTAACAAAACACATGAAGCAGCAGACCCCCCGCCTTCTGCAGTTTCAGCTTAGGTTCCAAGAAGTAACAACCAAGTAATAAGACAATTATTTGGACAGCAATGGCAAAGCACAAGAGTAAAATAAAAAGCATACAGAGTTCTGAGCAGATTAACATACCAATTTAAGCAAGTCCCAGCAGCTAGAGATTCCAGTCCATATTTATGTAGTTTTGTTGAGGAAACAGCCTAACCGCTTGACCCAAATGAACCTTAAAATGGCTACAGACACAAGCTGCTTGATGGAATCTATTTACATAAGTGATGTGGGTGTTACAGGCCATAGCTACCCACTTGAGAGCAGGTTAAGCCAGCACTGTACCTGGCAACACTACTAGCTGAGGTTTAATCTGCAAAAATTCAACCAGGAAAACATCAGAACAACAACCAGCACTACTGTAGAGGCATATTATTTGAAGCACTATTAAACAAGTACAGATACTCAAAGATTTTGTCTCTGAAATTTTTTCATTGTTTTGTTAGAAGAGCTTTCCAAAAACATGCTGTATGTTATAATTTTCTCTTCATCATTGTATGGTAGTGTTCATCACTAGTGTTCATGCAGTCTAGATTTTAAACAACAATAAAACGGCAGTTCTTTAAATTACGGGAGCTCATTTTTTTTTTCTTCTCCTTCCCCATACAATGCCACCAAGGCATTGTTCTCTACAGTGCTCAGAAGCCTCCAAGCTCAAGCAAAAAGTGTCAGTTCCAAAGTACCTACAGTGTAATGATGAAGAACAGAGAGGGGGACCACTAAAAAAAGCCACCACAGCAGAAACACTGATGTAAACAGTTAAATGGCACCATGCTATTTGAAACAAATCATGGCAGAGGTATACAGGAATTGGGAAAAACAGGACATTCATAGAATGCAAGCAATACCCAGATTCATGGGTCACATATTTACCAGAAAACAAGTAGCAACACTTTTTATATGTACATGGTCACACTTTTCTTAAATAGAGCAGAAAGAATGGAGAAAACTTGAAGAGTTTGGATACTGGAAAAATTTATTGACTGAGCAAAGCAGTAACTAAAGCTAAATTGGGGAGCATTAGAAACAGAGTTAAAACTCAGTTTGGTGTCAAGTCAGCAGGTAGTAAGGAAAATTCAAGAAAGGGCTTTCTGAGATTACACAAATCAAGACATCAATAACTAGTGTACTCCACATCTACTCCTCCTGAAGCAAAAAAACAGAGTAAAGTCTGGCTTTCAGAAGTATTATACTCAAACACAAGTACTTAGACCGTATCAATCTATTTAAGACCAAAGATGACTTCAGGGTAACTGGCCTCAGACTAAGAGGTAAAGTTCTACAGGGCATCTCAATTTACACTAAGGAGTGCATGAGTAGATCAATGGCCCAGCACTAGGCTGCATAAATCCACAGCAACCAAGCAGAGCGCTAGACATCTTTAGAGAGCCATGTAGCAGACAGGCAAATCAGTAAACAAAGGTTAATCACTGTGAATACCTGTTAAATGAGCCTGTTAATACAGAAAGTGGACACAGTGACTGTGCAGGAATTAGTCTGTTAGAACAGGTGCCTCCTGGCTCAAAAACCTCCACTGGTCTGTCCAGCTTGGTCAGCTGGTGATCCCATCTCCTTACACCATTAATGAACACAACCGAGCTAACACAAGTACACAGTGCAGGCATAGCCCAAAACAAACGAGCAAGAGGAGAAGAGAGAAGCCAGAAAACAAGTCACTGACAGGGTGAGACCAGATGACACTGTGTAGATAAAAAGAGGTCAGAGGTTTAGAGAGGATGAGAATGTGTAAAGCAAAAAGTTGTGATAAACTAAATACTGTCTAAAATCCCACCTGCCAAGCCTACTGCAATATTCTTTTCATCACTAAAAAAAAAAAAAAAAGTAGATTTAAATTCCACAGATAATAGAGAAAAGACTCTGAGATGGCAAGAATTTAGTCACTGTCAAATGTTAATTCTGTGAAAATACATCAAGTTCTGGCATTTGTGCACTGATACGATACAATATGGAATTCACAACTCTTCTATTTTAACATATTGTATCACTCAGTTTAAATACCCCGAATGATGAGGTAAAAGCAATTTTAGAGAGTCAAATTGGATTTTATATGCATACTCTTAAATTCCATTAGTATTTTACAACTGTCTTCTTAAAATTCCAATGCATTAATTCATTTTACTTTAACTCATTCACCACACAAGACACCCAGAAGTACAAATATTTTAGCTACAAATGACTGCAATAACCAGTAACATACAATAATATTAGTACGTTTTATTAATTAAACCTTGCATGTCACTCTGTCAAAGAGGGACATTCAAAGAACATCATGTTAGTTAAATTTGAATTCTATTCTATTACTTTAAAAAGTCCTTCTCAGGTCTCTGACTTAAAAGGTTTCAAGAAAAATGTTTTTAGGCAGAACATGCTGTCATAAAAGCGTACGAAAATTTTAAGTAATTTAGCACAGCAAACTGAGAACTCATTAAGAAACAAATTAGTAAAACATACATGTAAATTCCCAGAGCAAAACTTCTGCAGATAAAATGAAACTGGAAGAGTTAGGTGATACAAACAAATACCGAAAAAAAGAACATGCATTTTTTTAATACAGAACTAACTTTCAGGGAAAAAGATTATGTGAACAAAAATTTCTTTGAAAAGGTATACATTTTAAGGATGGTATTTATATCTGCAGTACATAGAGAAGTATTACTTCAGTTCAAAAATTATTACCTGCTAACTTCAGAACTCAAGTAGCACAGCAGATGGATGGCCCAAAGCAAAGGTCCCGCATATGTTGCAAATGCTGTGAGGAAGATAGCTGGTATCTCCACATAGCTGTCTAGTCCCACAAAACCTGCTGAAACATCCACAGTAGCAATGCCATTTGAATTTCCCTGAAAACAGGGATAAAATAGTAAATATCTAAATATCTCCAAAGATATATTTAGAATGCATTAGAATAATATTAATTATTGCACCCATTAATGACTTACACTTTAAATTGCTTTAGTGTACACTGACCAATATTCTTTACATCTGAATTTCCATAAAACAGCTTACCAAACCAGTGCTTTTAGTAACGATTTACAGATTAACAAAGGCATAAACAGCATGCTATTTTGCTTGCCTTATTTTGTCTGCAAGCTAACATGTCCATTGTTTAATAAGTTACATTTTAAAAAAGAATTTAAAATAAACAGCTACACTTCAGTCACATTAATGAAAAGGATGCATTTTTCATCACACCATGTTCAAATACAAGATTTTAGGCCTGCTGCCTAAAATTACACCAGGAAATAAATATTTCTTGCCCTTAGACACAACAGGACTCTAAATTAGAGCTGTAATGGAACACTACATCGCCCACCTGCCTGCCTCACGGCACAAGTTCCCACATGTACACAGATTAAGACAAGCAAATTTAGAGAGGTTTCTCCTTCCCAAGTCTCTATACCACATAAGGTTGCATTGAAATAGACCAGAAGTCGGTCTAGATAGCCTGAATCATAAATAAAAGGCATTTAAACCTACCAAGAGAAAAATAGAAGGAACATACAGCAATTAAAGTATCAAGAGCTGTCAAAGTCCAGTATGTTTTACCTAGTTTTCTTTTCCAGTGACCAAGACCACTAAATAACAAGGAACAATGTAAAACTGAAGGAAGTGTCTTCCACTGAAAATCCCAAAGTATTTAACTTTACCCAAATATCTAAAGTAGCAAACACACCCTATGAAGGCATAAAATTTCTTAAATTAACAGGTAACAGATAGGTTTCCTCAGACTAGTGAGAAAGCTCTCAGATATTCTTGCTGTACCATGAGAAACTGATCCAGCACCGATATTCTAACAGCCATAAACCCCTCCTTTTCCACCTACAGAATTCCAGAACAACACAAATGTAAGGGCTGTCACCACCAATTGCCTCAGACTCAATCCCAGCAGAGCATATGAGGTGTGGTGGCTCCCCACTTTCTTCAAACCTGACCTCAGCTCACCTTAGTGGCAGCAGTCCTCTTGAACTGCAAGTTACCCTAGCAAGGAAGTGCCATCATCAAATACACACTTCTGTCACAAAGACCAGAGCACACAGGGAACCACAAAAGATAGGTAGCTTTTTCAGCTACACAGCTAACTAGGCACCAGCAAAAAAACTGTTCCTGAAACAGCTCTAAAATCTCAAGAGAAAAAAACCCATCTGTGTTGACAGAACCATTCAGAGCTCATTACAGGCAGCTACTGTCCCCATGAATCCCACCATGAAGGCATCCCCAGAATTTAAGTCGAATCTGAAACTGTAAGAGGGCAATATGGCATGGATTTTACAAAGATATCATACAATAGAAGAATCTTGACTTATGGCAATTAGTCTTCCTCACTTTGACTTTCATCATGCACCACTGTAGTAAATCACTGCACCAGTGTAACCAAATATTGTTAAGCACTTAATGTAATGTCCAGCAATGCCAGGGGAGCAAAGCAAAGCACAACTAAGGATAAGCAGCTAAATAAAAGCATATCTGCGCCCTAGAATTCATACTATGGGACTGGAAAAGAAAGCTGTAAGATAAGGCTACTCCTCAGGTTCAACTCCTCAGGTTTAAGAAACTGAGGTCATGGGAAAGAACAGAAAGTTAAGTGTAGCATTGAGTGCTGGGCAGGGTGCTGCTTCTCAACAAGCAAGAGTTTGACAGGGACAGGTAGGGAGGGAACCTGCTCTCTTTTCCCCCAGTCCCTGTCCACAGCAGCAGGCCTTTTGCCCATCATATCTATTTATTTTTCATTCCTCTCTTTCTCCTCTGCATGATGCGTGCAGAGTAGAAAAGCTGAGATATCAGGAGATCCTCCCTGCTCATGTCAGGAAGAGCTGAAAGGTGTCTTTACAGTTTACTCCACGGGCACATGCACATGGTTGATCTTTGGCACCTTGAGGCAACTCCCCATCATACTGTATGTGAGAAGACGCAAGAATAAATATAGCACTGCAGTGCATGCCACTGGTCCTGCAGAAAAAGTGCAGGAAAAAAGATGTACTCCTCTCTGGAAGCACGTCAGGACAAAGTAAGGAACCTGGAGGAAGGAACAGTGCTTTCCCCCTTCTCCCAACTCCCTGAGTTGCTTCCCCACAGGGTTCACTCCATCTGGCTTTGACATTGTTTAAAGTGACATAGCTGTAGAACAAGGATGCACACATTTGGATCCACAAACTTACAACTCCAGTCACACTGAGAAGTGTCCAAACATCTTACTCCTACCATGAATCTACCAAGCCTGATGGATACTACTGCCACCAATACTGGAAGAGCCCTGCTAAGTGGTAAGAAGCAGTTTTTCTTCACATTAGGTATCTTTCTCCAAGACAAATCCGTGTATTTACACTAAATTTTCATAGCTTATAAACTCTAATACTCCACACAATGCATAAATAACTGACAATTCAGAGTGCCTCCTTTTATTTTAACATATCACTCTAGTATTTCAGAAAATGTTGGCCAGAAAGGTTCTCTGCCTCTGGACAGACCTTGGAGGTTTCAACACCCTGTGACCTCACAGCTGATGCTGTTGTGAAAATGGGACTGAACTGTCAACCTGCTGAAGTCCTTTCCAATGTAAATTATCCTACAGTGCTTTGAAATCATAACAAAAAAAAGTTAACGTCACTTTAAAATGTCACTCAGTCCATCTCTTTTACCTAAAGGCAAGATGAATTAGATATAAATGATTCTAAAAATGTACAAATCTATTCTGGTTTCCTCCAGTGATAAAAACCACCAGAAACTGGAACTGTATTTTCCTTCTCCCGTTCTGCAGATACACTGCTCTAAGCATGGCAACAAGTCCCCACAAGACTAATAAATAAATACATGGCATTTTTGTTCATTTATGAGTTTTCATGCAAGGTAATGAAAATATTTTTAGCAATATTTACTGCAAAATAAATTTTTTAAGAGCTGGTTTATTAAAGAGGAACCACCAAGTTATTTATTTCTATTCTCACTGCATTTTAAGGACAAATAGTAATGATAAAGATACAACATACTTTTGGGAAATGACTGCTGAGTTATGAGACACGGACAACTCAGGGCTTAGGAGAAGACAATCAATTATTCAAGCTCATTGAAAAATTCATCAAGAGATTCTCAAGCTTGCAATAATATCCTGATAAATAAGTAGCATTCTGACTAAATGTATTAATTTCATCTATTTTTGACAATACTGGAGTATTTTAGACTTTGCTTCTCTTCATCAATTTACACAAAGTGATAAATAAAGCGAAGACCTTAATTACTAAAACAAGACTAGAAAACAAATTGGGTTTACCCAGCTTCCACATTAATAACACAGCACTTTATTCAGACAATCTCTAAAAACCTCTAAGCATGAAGACCGCACAACCTGTGTGAGCAACCTTTTCCTCTGCTTACTATTCACAAAAATCTTGCTAAAATGCTGGAAAAATGACATCATGCATAGTCTACCCATTTAAGTTAAAACCGTTTAATAAATTTGCCTTTTAGATTCAAATTGTCAGCAGAAAGGGACAGATGGTTCTGCCAAGGAAGGTAAGCTGGGAAATGAGTGTGAGAACAAGGCAGGTGAGAGCACTAAGTCAGGATTCTTCAGTGGCATGTCCAGGTCAGGGCTGGATCCAGAGACAGTGATCAGGGCTAGATACAGTCCAGGAACTGCAAGTCTGTAGTGACAAGGCAAGTCCAACACTAGGCCAGAAAGGCCAGCCACCAGGTCCAGGTCCAGGTCCAGGCCAGGATCAAGAAACAACAAGATAGGCACACACATACCTGCTTACATAGCTGGGATACAACACAGGCAGTAAAGCATCGGATTAAAGCAGAACGAAACAGAAAGAAGGGCGAGGCCCCTCGCTCTGCTTTTCTCCCATCAGCTCCTCTCTCAGTCAAGGAGATGACCTTGAAGTCTGCCAACTAAAGTCTGAGACAGGAGAGGCACTCAGGGTTCTGGCACAGTGAAGTGTAGAATGCAAAACCAAGTGTAAGATCAAGGCATTTGTTTTCAACCCACCCTTAATTTTTTTTTTTTCATACTTACATTCAAAATCAAAAGATTAGCTTCCACACCCAGGCACTTCATTTCTTTCCCCATGTTCATCAGCTACAGCAACTGACTAATGAAGAGCTGTATCCATTCCTATCAGCCTTGTACACTTAAGATTTTCACAGATGTACTTCCATAAAGTCTTGAAGGACCCTACAAAACTTTTCTGGAAGAACAGTGCCTCATTCATTAAATATGCTATCCTGAACGAGGCTATTTTTACTATCTTATTCAAAAGGCCATCACTTACAAGCCACACACAGCAAGACAGAGTTACTGGTTTAATCATTATGTACCGTATTGTCTACCAAGATTTAATAAAGGCTCAGCAACATGGGCAAGTCTCATTTTCTTCATAATCACACCAAGATATGTGCAAAAAGTAGTTCTCCAAACCTCTCTCCTATTTCCAGATGGAAGTGTTCCACATTTCATTTATATTTCTCTTCTCTTGCCTCATTTAGCTAGCACAGTTTAAATTTAGTATCCAATGTGATCTGTATCACCAACAAATTTCACTGGTTTTCAATTTTTGTATTTCAACCATAAGCCTGCTATTTTTTTGAATGCTACATTAGAGCTTTACACCTGTCTGGAAATTAAAACCCTAGTACCACTCTGAACCCAGGCAGTTTAATAGTGATAGCTCTAGTGACCACAAAACTTAAAGAAACAAAGTCAGGGAAGACAATTAAATCTATGCCACCAGTACACATCATGCCTAATAATACAGTTGTGCTTCCTTCACATCTCTCCTCTAGAATTTTAGCATGGATATTCTCGCTCCTGAGGAAGTAAACAAGTGACAATCTGTTACCAAGACAAGCTGAACAGAGGTCAATATGAAGGTGAGAATTTGATGGACTGCTCCAGCAGAAACAACCCAGATGTGCTTCCTTAATATTTATTCAGTATCTCAGAACAAATCATACATGCTTTGTCTGAAACACAACCCTGTCCTAAGTCAGTCAAAATGTAAGCACCCAGCACTGATGGTCATGGACAGGACAGGTAGTTGCTAAACCTGGGACACCTGAACTTTACTCAGTAAGCACAGTGTCACTTCACTGGAAGGCACAGAAGTAAGGCGAGAATCTGGAAGCTGTCATCAAGAAAAGACCTTCCTGGTTTTCCCACAACATAAAGGAAAAAGATTAAATGGCTTATTCAAACAATTAATATCTGTTACTAAACCAGTATGGGTACATCCAGAGCTCCACCATTCATCACTCACTTAAGGAAAAGCTGGAAAATGTACACAACCATGCAGAATCATCTATAGCTTCACCTGAGTCACTTGTCTATGGTACTCTTGAGATATATAAAGACTTAAAGCTTGAGTGCCTGCACTTGTCACAGGAGCTGTGAGTAAACAGGGAAATCTGCACTGCCATGAGAAGAGACTGAAACACACCTCAAGGGGAGAGATTACCTCCACGTGTTTGGGAGATGGGTGTCCCAGTGCAGGGGAAAGGGGTTTTTTTTGTGCATGTACACATTGGTAAAAGTTCACCTGTAGTGAAAAAGTTCTATCTGGTATGGGTCCTGCATCTATAGTTCAGTGACTGACAGTTAATTATCAATATATAGTTGTCAGTTAATTATGTGTTACTAATAAACCAAAGAAACATTTCAATCCTGATTTTAAGTTATACAAACTGAGTTTTCCCTTTGCAACAAGTCGTTCATACCCCAGACAGAACTCAAAGGAAAGGGAAGGAGATACTTAAATATATTTTTAAAAAACCAGTAATGAAGAATTCGGTTTTGTATGTTGTTAGCTTTTTGATTTTCCGAGATAATGCAGATCAGAATGCCACATACTGAGAAAAACAACATAAAAGAGGAACGAAATTATACATCATTTCTGGAAGAAGTTCCTTCAGCCCTTGGAAACACCACCCCAGACTGGAAAAGCTATTCTCAGAATAAAATGAGAGAAATTTATGAATTGAAGAGAGAGCATTAATTAGATTTTGAGGCACCTCTGTAGCCTCTGTAATTTATGAATTATCAGCTCAGCCATTCTACTTTTCTGTGCTAATATTTTGTATATCAGATAACTGCTTTCAATTGTGAAATGCAAAAAAAGAGGTCCGTGCTAGCTTTGTATGATTAGATTTGTTTCTTTCCATACCTTCAGAACAGTTTTTTCATCAGAGAATAAAAGAACAAGCTAACATCTAAAGACAGGTATTTTTGTCAAACTCTTAATCTCCATCCTAAAAAGGCATCTAATATGAAGGTACTTACAATAATTTTAAAAGAGAATCAAAAACTTGTTCTGTAAGGAGTGGGGGGAGGGATTGTGAAAGAAAATTCCATCTGTCAACTCTTAAAAGCACTTTTTTCACTAGTAGAATTGATTTCTCTATTTCTGAAACATTTCTAAGATATTCTGAAAATAGAAAAATAAAAAGAGAAATAAAGAGAGAAAATGGAAGAAATCCTTCCTGTTCTATTATAATTCATTTGTCATTTTAATCAGTCTTGGGCATGGTGAACATGCACACACCTTGATTTTTCAAGTGGAGAAACACACAAAAAAATTCTGGAAGACTGTTAGCATGTTCTTCCGCAACTGATACATTTTTAAAGGTCCTGTGCTAAAATGACTTCTCAGAATTTTTGCTAAGCCATTGCTAATTCAAAATAATCTTTTCAAAGCTGGAGCTTTGGGACATGTGATGGGACAAAAAAGGCAGCTTCTTATCTGGACCTTTTCTATTTCATACAAACCATCATGGGAGACAACATGGGGGAAAAAGCTTTGCTGTGCTTCTAACAATAGTTCTGGTAAATAACTATCACCCAGATCATTTTCCAGATCTTACAGTCTTACAAGATGCAGAAATCTGGCTCATAACAAAGCAATGGAAAATTTCTCATTTACAAGGTTTGGATGCTGTGACTTAGCAACACATTACATGGAAGAAATTCCCTTGTCAGAACTAATTTTTCAGATATCCTAAAGTTTATTGAAATCTGTATCATACTGGAAGTTATTATTTCCAAAGGAAGCACTTCTAGAAGAAATGTCAAAATTGCCAGCAGAGTGATGGGGCCTAGCCAGATGCTCTGAAACTGCAGGATATCCAAAAACACAATTTGTAGCCAAGTAAAATGGAAATCACTTCTTCCAGTCTTCTAAAAACAAAAAAAATCCTCAATTGCAAGGGTAGTTGAAATTGCAAAACATTAGTCATGAAAAAGGAAAGTCTTTCCAATAACACCAGTTTAAGACAACTAGAAAGCCAAAACAGATGTTACCAGATCCTGTTACCTTCTATTGGTCTTGCATAAATACATTTTTATTGGTGTAAGAAAAAACCCTTTGACACAGCAGAGTCAAATAGAAAGATGTATCAAGCTCTTGACAGCTCTAATAGCTTATTTCTGGAAAATGTTTACAGCTGCTTCAAAGTTCACGTAAATTTTTCCAGAAAATTTAGTACCACATTTTTGGCATCATTCAGAGTAGAAAAAACACATTTAACCTGCCACATTACACTTCCAAAACAAAACTATTTCTTCAAGAAGTTCTTATTTTCTATTGCATCACGCTGTACTGGCTGAAGATACATGGGCTACATCTATCTAACGCGCTTTCGCCTCACAAGCACTTTTAAGCATCTCCTCAGGCAAACAAACGGATGCAGTCCAGGCTAGGAAGCTGGACAATCACGTGGACTGGAAACTGCTCAATTGTTGAGCTCACAGAGCTGCCATCAGCAGCTTGAAGCCCATCTGGAGGCCAATCACTAGTGATTAGCCAGAAGGACTGACACTGGGGCTGATATTAACATCTTTATCAATGACGTGAGCAATGGGACCGAGAGTCTTCTCAGGAAGTCTGCACACA
>NW_008238355.1:4817666-4850436 GCF_000691975.1 Corvus brachyrhynchos
ATATAGCAGATGGGTCTGCTGCCACTCAGAGGCACCTCAACAGGCTGAAGAAATGAAATGACAAGACATTCAGAAAGTGCACCAAAGGGAAATGTCAAATCCAGCACTTGGGCAGGAATAAAACCATGCCTTTGGTCACACCAGAAATCAATCATATGAAAAGCAGCTTGGAAGAGATCAGCCAGTCACTGTCCTTTTTGTGCAAAGACCAACAGCACCTGGGATTCCATTAGGGAGAGCCTTACTAGCTGTTTAAGGGAGATGCTCCATTCTCTCTAATAAGCAGTGGTGAGATCCCCATTTGGGTGCCTGGGTCCAGTTCTGGGCTTGACACCACAAAAAACCCATGGGTGCATCAGAAAAAATCCACTGAAGCACCACAGATGATGATGGGAACAAAGCACCTGTCATACAAGCAACTCTCTGGGTCTGTTTACTCTCAAGAGGAGAAAGCTCAGCAGGGATCATAACAACGTGTATAAATACCTGATATGGGGAAGTACACAAAATGTAGCCAGACTGTGACTTCCTTGGTGACCCAATAGTGACTAGCAAAGGGATAAAAAGCAACACACAGAAACAGAAATACAAGAAGTTCTAATTAAAACTAGAAAAAGCTTTTTTTTTTTTTTTACTAGCTAGGGTGGTCAAGCCCTGGGATCATCTGCCCAGAGATCTTGCAGTCCTCACCCTTTCAGGTATTCAAAATAGGGAATGGACACAGTTCAGACCAACCTGGTCTGTTTGACCTGCTGTTTCATGGGGTCCACTTGGATTGAATGATCTCCGGAGACATCTTCCAAATTCAACTCACCAGTAATTTCAGAGTTCTGTGAAATTCTCGGCCAAGTGTACCAAGAATTCAGCATCTCTGAAAACATTTATGAACCATTTGCTGCTTTATGAAAACATCTGAACCATTCTTTATTAGTCTCTTTTCCATAACTAGGATTTTCTTGCCAGCCTCCCCACCATTAAATTTCTGGCAGCTGTTTTAATTTGGTACCTCAGTACAGAGGGCTCCATCTTCAGCATTTTGCCAACTGCACCAAGGAGTGCTCTCAGAAGGCTATAATCAAAGCTGGCTGCCTGAACAGTAATGTTCAAAACATGCAAAAGCCATTCAACCAAGACATGCTAAGCCCCCTGAACAGGAAAAGTGGGTAGGAAGGGATGAATCATATGATCTTACCTGCATTAGCAATTCCCTATCTGGACATACACTCTCAATCAAGCCAATCCTCAGTCTGCAGTTACCGGATCAGAAACAGAGTAGGAAGTGCCCTAAGCTTGACCAGAGTTTTAACATCCCCAGCCATGCCTCAGAGGTAAAGTCAACACAGGTCCCACACTGAAATTTTGCAAACCCCACCTCTTAAACCTGATTCTCAACTTAACAAATGCCCTCTTTAGACAGCCTGTTACGGTAAGGTTCCAACAATACTAGAAGCAGAAAGAACCTCTCCAGCTTCAATGCATAGTAAAATTTTTGTGGAATTGCAACCTTATTTGCAGTGCAGAGAACTACGTTATTGAAGCTAGTAAGGCTTCTCAGGAAAGAAGGTATCATTTGATATAATAAGAAAGAAGATTGGTTCTGGTTCTCATAAGAGGTATTACACGCCACAGAACTTTCCTTCAGTCTTAAACAGTATGTAGACCTACTGTAAGCCTCAAGAACCAGTGACAAAAGCCACCTGCCTTTTACTGGTATTAATCAATTCAGACAACATTTTTAAATTAATTATCACCTGAAAAGTACTTACAAGGCCCATTAACAGACCAAAATCATCCTGGTATAGGTCCCTGATCCTTGTAACACTTTTGGAAATCTACACAGAGGATAAGACACTAAGGTATGCATCTTTCCTCGATTCTGAAAACAAAACATTAGTAAAACATTTAGAAACTAAACCCTTCTGAGAACTCAGTAAAGTTTCCACTGTATAAATATTACAGTTTCCACTGTAATATTTAATTAGCATTTTATTTACAATGGACAATATTTTTTTGAAAAACTATTCCCTTTCCCTCCTAGGCAGCAGAGAGAGCATTCAGCTTACCTGAAAATAGAAGAAAGCTTGGCCAAACCAGTAGTGCATGATAGTAATCTGTGCTGCATCAAATTTCAAAGGTCTCCAAATATATTTTGTCATCATTGTCTGAATCAGCAGACAAAACAGCAAGACTGGTAAATTGTGAGGTCTAAATAGAAGAGCTGCTAGTAGAACCAATCCGCTATACACTTCCCATAATCCTGTGCTCTTCATGCTGGAGTCTGTAGAAATAACCTGTGACTTTAGTAAATCTTTAGTGCCAGTGAAGACTATGCCAAGAACAAAGACATAAACAAAACGAGCTTCAGTAATCCCCCTAAAGAGAAAATAAAATTGAAAAAAAAAATTAATAAATAAAACAGAAAAATTAGTTACTTACTAATATCTATTTCAGAGTCTTTCAAGAGAAGTCAAAACCAACCAGTTCTGCCTAACAGGTTAAAATCCAAGGCTAGTATTTTTCAAATCCCTAAGCAATTCCATTACCAAAAAAAAAAAAAAAAAACCAAACCATGTTTTAAGTTGTAAGAGTAATTAGCAGTTACATTATCTTCAAACCACCTATAAATTCATTTGCCTCTTCATTTCCCGTGAAAGCAAGCTTCTGAAGGAAACACAAAACATTGCCCAAAAAAGCTGACAAGGACAAGGACCAGTAAGCTTAAACACTGTGACCTCATATTCTAGAAGTGAAGGGTCTGAGAAACTAAGACTGAAATGGACTACAGCAAGTTACCTGGTCCAATCTTCCTGCTCAAGGCTCAAGCAGTGTCATCCTAGAGCACATTGCACAGGATTGTGTTCAGACAGTTCTTGAGTATCACCTGTGAGGGAGATCCCACAACATCTCCATGCAATCTCTTCCAGTGCCTGGTCACCCTCACAGTAAAGAAGTTCTTCCTCATATTCAGGTGGAACTTCCTGTGCACCAGTTTCTGCCCATTGTCTCTTGTCCCATTGCTTGGCACTACCAAGAAGAGCCTGGATCCATCCTCTGACACCCTTCCTTCAGAGACATTACTGAGGTTGTCTCTCAGTTGTTCTCTTCTCAAGGCTGAACGGGCCCAGCTTCCTCATAAAAGAGATGCTCCAGTCCCTTAACCACTTTCAGAGTTCAGCTCTGGACCCACTCTAGGACCTCCATGTCTCTCTTGTACTGAGGAGCCCAGACCTGGACACAGCACTCCAGATGTGCCTCACCAGGGCTGAGTGAAGGGGCAGGATCACCTCCCTCAACCTGCTGGCAATGCTCATCCTATTCCCCAGGATCCCATTGGCCTTCCTGGCCCCCAGGACACTGTTGGCTCACAGACAGCTTGTTGTCCACCAGGACCCCCAGGTCCTTCTCCCCAGAGCTGCTTTCCAGCAGGTCAGCCCCCAGCCTGTGCTGGTGCCTGAGGTTATTCCTCCCCAGGTGCAGGACTCTGCACTTGCCTTTGTTGAACTTTGGACACTTCTCTGCCCAACTCTCCAGCCTGTCGAGGTCCTTCTGAAGGGCTGCACAGATCTGCCATTCAGCCAGGACCTCAGCGTCCACTCATCCAGTCCACACTTCTTGAGTTTGTCTGTAAGAGTATTGTGAGAGACAGTGTTCAATTCCCTGCTGAAGTCAGGGTAGACAACAACCACTGCTTTCCCCTTGTTCAATCTGGTATTTGTTTCATTGCAGAAGGCAGGCAGGTTGGTCAAGCATGATTTCCCTTTAGGGAATCCAGGCTGACTACTCCTGATCATGTTCTTGTCATTCATGTGGATAGAGCTGGCCTCATTTCAGAATGAGGTGCTCCATCACCTTTCCAGGGACTGCGGTAAGGCTGACTTCTGGATCCTCCTTCATGCCCTTTTTGAAGATGGGGGTGACATTTTCTTTCTTCCAGTCCCGAGGCATCTCTCCTGATTGCTATGACCTTTCAAAGATGATCATTAAAAGCCTCACTGTGTCCATCAGCTCCCTCAGCACCTGTGGATGCTTTCCATCAGGACCCATGAGTTTGCGGATGTCAGGTTTGCCTACACGTTCTCTTACCCAATCCTCCTTGACCAAGGGAAAGTCTTTCTTTCAACATTCTTTTACCATGGTCTCCTGGGTCAGAGATCCCTGGCTGGTCTTGTCAGCGAAGATGAGTACAAAGAAGGCATTCAGTAATTCTGATTTCTCTACGTTCTCTGTTACAGGGGCCCCTGCTCCATCTAGTACAGGGCCCACACTATCCCTGGTTTTTCTTTTGTTTTTCATGTATTTGAAAAAGCCCTTTTTGTTCTCTTTGACGTCCTCAGCCAGTTTTAGTTCCAGATGAGCCTTGGACTTCCTTTCTCATTTCTACCTTCTCTGACAACCTCTCTATACTCATTCCAAGTGGTCTGACCCTGCTTTCACCTCCTGTGTATTTCCTGCTTACACTTCAGTAACGTCAGGAGTTCCTTGATCATCCACACAGGTCTCTTACCCTATTTCCCCAATTTCTTGCTCATCAGGATGTGTCATTCTTAAGCCTGGAGGACATAACCCTTGAATATCAACCAACTCTCTTGGGCCTCTCTTCCTGGCATGGCCTGTTCCCATGGGATACTTCCAAGAAGATATCTAAAGAGGCTAACATTAGCTCTCCGGAAGTCCATGATTGCTTGTTGCCCTGCTTCCTCTTTGCCCAACACTGAACTCCACAATCTCATGATCACTACAGCTAAGGCTGCCCCCAACTTTCACATCTCCAACAAGGCCTCCTCTGTTTGTTGTTAGGAAGTTGAGCAGCACACCATTCCTTGTGGGATCCTCCACTACCTGTGTCAGAATGTTGCCATCAGTGCTTTCCAGAAACCTCCTGAACTGTTTGTGCTTTGTTGTGTTGCTTATCCAGCAGATGTCAGGGTAGTTAAAGTCCCCCACAAGAACCTGTGACTTTGAGGCTGCTTCAAGCTGCCTGTAGAAATCCTCATCCACTTCTTCCTCATCAGGTGGCCTGTAGCAAACACCCACAACAAAATCATCCTAGTCTGCTCTTTTATCCTGACCCATAAGTTCTCGATTATCTCAACATCCACCCCAGATAGAGCTTGATATATTCCAAGTGTTTCCTCACATAGAGGGAAGCTCCACCAATGCACCTTCCTGGTCTCTTTGATAAGCAACGTGTGGCCCTTCATGACAATATTTCAGTCATGCGAGGTACCCCACCATGTCTTTGTAACCTTATCTCTGCCAAGTCTACGTCCACATCTGCCTTCAAATCTAGTTTAAAGCTCTCTCAATGAGCCCTGCTAAATTCTGAGCTAAGATTGCCTCCTTAAGGCAGGTGGACCCCATTTATCATCAGCAGGCTTGGCATCTTATAAACTGACCTGTGGTAAAAACCTTCAGAACTCTGCTGGTAATACCAGTTTCAAAGCCAGGTGTTCATCTGCCTGGTTTTCCAGTTTCTTGCTCCATCAATCCCTGAAACTGGCAGGATAGAAGAGAACACAACTGGTGCTCCAGAGCCCTTGACCAGCTGTCCCCAAGCCCCTGAGGTCCCTTTTGATCATCTGCATCCTTGTTGTTTGGACTTGGGTCATTACCCACCTGGAAAACCAGCAGTGGGTAATCATCAGTGGGCTGCAGCAGGCTGGGAAGTTTCTTGGTGATGTCCCTTACCCAGGCCCCAGAGAGGCAACACACCTCCCTACGGATTGGATCCAGCTGGCACATCAGGCCCTCCATTCCTCTCAAAAGGGAGTCACCAATGACTACTCTTCTTTTTCATAGCTGAGGAGGCTGTGATGTGGGGGGTAAGCTGCTGTGCCATAGGCAGCCTCATCAACCCGGATGGACTGTCACCCACATTCTCATTTCTCCAGTCCTCATTTCCCTGCTTCTCAGATTCCAGGGCCTCATATCTATTGCATATGGACACTTGAGGAGGTGAGAGAGGTCAGGAGGGGTTTCACCTGCCACCCAAAGCAGAAACGCATTTTCACTCCCCTCCACCCCGAGCTCCTTCTGGCTGGTGGTGAGAGGGTGGGGGGTCCATTGCTTCTTGTGAATTGGATGTCAGGTCTGTTTGTCTGAGGCACAGCAGAGTGCGCCTCCACCAGCCAATCTCTTATTACCAGTCTTCCCTATACGTGAGTAATGAGTGAACATGGTCTCCTACATAGTTAACATAATTCACTCAGAAGTGAGGATTCCTGAGTCATCTACACTCAGCAATATGTAGAGGATTAGACCAGGACTCTAAAAATAGTAAAAGCATAGTTATACTCACATAACCAATGTAACTAACTGACCACAAAAAGATGCCACTAGTCAAAATTTCTAAAAGAAGTTTTATAAATATAATTTTTTTTTTCAGTCTTAGGTCACGATCCTTCTCAACCAATTATTAAAAAATAAGCATGAATTCAATCTTTCTTTTCAAATACAGGAAAGAAAAAGCAAGAAGAGAAATAATAAACAAGAGCATTTACATATTCAATTTTCTTTTTGCATGTACAGAACCAAGAAAAAAGGCAAAACCATGACACAACAGTAATGTGATTTTCCTAAACCTGAATACAGTACACTGTTCTGTTGTTTACCTTTCAACGGTTCAAAATTATACTTAACAGCCTATGCAAAAGGGCTTTACTATTTTATTCCCTTACATAGCAACCTTTGTAAAAACCCTGTAATGACCATTGCATTTTTCCTTTAGAGAAAAAAAAATAAAGGTAAAAGCTAGTAAAGTTTAGAGAATTCCTGTGTTTCTGGCTAATGCAGAAATTCAGTGCCCCTTTTCAGTGTCTCTGGTAAGTCTGATGTCATTATTACCACATATTTACTTTGTAAGTAAAACTTTAGGAAATAGCTTGGGGTATTTCCCTATTCAGTAAGTTGAGTGAAAACTGGAATTAACCAGTTGATGGTTAATTCAAACTAGAAAAAGTATCCCTCAGCAAATGCACTACTATTATTTTGTTTGTTTTAGTACACTACATACTCATCTTTTTCTTTGTACAGACTACATTTTTTTTAAAAAATAACAGGTAAAAAGAAGGCCAAATCACTTCTTCACATTTTTTAATTTACAGGTTTTCTTAGTGTAAGCCACAAAAAACACAGAACTCTTAAAATGCCTCTTCTCCCTCATCCACCTCCCAGCAGTTGTCACATTCAGAGAAAATCTTCAGAGAGGGAACAGAGCTTCAGAGCAAAGTTTCTCCATCTTAGAGAAGAATGCACTCACTATGCACGGAAAACACAGTGGCTGCCTACAGCTTTTTCTCATATTACACAAAAATACCTCTACCTTGCACCTGGATCTGGAGCTATTCCAGATCATGAAGACACTGAAGATACCTCTAAACCTATTTAAAGGAAAGTTCTGTGGTTTTGGGGGGCATTTTAAACAGGCTTTTAACACATATATCACATCAACCATCTAAAAAAGACAAGCTAGTATCACTGTGTCAACATGTCACCTATCAATCTACTAAGATTTGCCTACCATCTCTTTGACTAAGACTGGGAGCCTTGCTGAAGATAATGTTTGATGAGTCAGTGATCTTGGGCAAACTATGTCTCCTTATCAGGACTTGTACTTTACTCCTGAGAAGCCCACATATTAGCACATGAGTGGCCACTGCCAGGGAGCATGCTGGAAGCCCTAAGCCAGCCTGTGCTGTGCACTGGTAGGTATTATGGCAGAGACAATGTTCTGATCTGGCAGGCATAGACACATGAGTTCATTTTGGAATGTTTGCTGGTTCATTTTTATGTGAAATAAAAGGCACCATGGTATGGGAGGGAAGCAGAACCTCTCTTCAGATGAGACCCATGTGCCACAGTGTGCCATGGGAAGGTTCACTTGGGGTTTATATAGAGCTCTGACATAACTTAAGTAAATCACTGTGTTCGTTATTTATTTAATGATAGAAATAATACAAAAAGCTTTGTATCTTGTAATAATTGAGATTAATATGCTGACTATAAAATGAACAAGTTTCAAGTAAATGTTTGACTTCAGTATTTAAGTAAAGCATTTATTTCTCTTATTGCATTTTATTTGTGGCTCAATTTCTGTATTTAATGTTCTGTCCCATGCTGCAAGGACAGTATTATTCTCCAAGGATTTTACTCAAACACAAAGCAAAACTAGAGATCACACTCAAAAATCAGGCATGTTTCAAGCATAGACCCAAATCCTGCACACTAAGTAAAGATTATCATTACTTTCTCATGCAGCATGACTAACACACAAAGTTAACTTAATTCTAGTTGTATACTTGTGTTATCTTCAGTATTTGGAGAGATGGAATGTATGTAAATATATCCAGATACACATACAAACAAATATTTCTTGTAAAAATGCCATGTTAGCAAACCTGATCTTCTTTATGTCCTAACATCTTACCCTGCAGGCCTTTTTCCATCTCTACACATCTTGTGAATCTCTGGCCTCTGACTAAGAAGCTCCAACAGAAACCATTTGTATTGATATAAAATTCAAAACAAGTGTGAGAGAAAGTTTATTACATCCAGAAGACAATGGTTTCAACAGCTTCTCTTCCATAATCTCCTACTTCTCATCAAATTTTCCGACTCTGGAAGTTTTCCACAACTCTTTGACATTTAGTAAACCTTGGGGCTGCAGAGCCAGGTGTAAAGCCACTTATCTACATTCCAGAAGTAGTCATTGGTGAAAGAGTTAATAACTTCTTTACAGTTACTGACTAGTTCTTTAGGAAACTTAACATCAAACCAAAAATCCTAGTATGCAGTGTGCTGCACAGGTGAAACCTTGAGAAGCACATGGTTACATCTTGAAAGCCCATGTTATAGAATACTCAACTGCAAAAGCAAGGTATGGAAAAGCAGCTCTCTGAACTACTGCCTAAGCACTTTCGAAACTAAGAAACAGCTAGATGAGCTTGGTTTGCGCTCTGCTAGATGTGGCAAGTCCATCTAAAACAACAAGATATGGCACAGTTTCTTTGTAGCAAAAACATAGGGTATAAATACTAGATTTTCCTCATATTAATTCTTATCTGACTGGCTTCTCATCTGTCACAGTCAAAAGACACTTCATGGGGCTTAAAATTAGGCACACATCACAAAAATTCAGTGCTGGTCACCTACACACTACAGTTCTATTCGTAAGAATGTAATTCCAACCTAGAACATCCCATCCACCTCATCCCCTGACAGCCAAAGCGTTCAACACCTCGCTAGAAACAGTTACTTATCTGTTGATTAACTTACTTGGAAATATCTCTGCCACCATGTTGCCATGGAAATATGACATTTCCAATAGCTGCCCGGTAACTGTAGACTCCCAGGAGCCCGAGTGCCATAGCAATTTTTGAAACTAGGGAGCATCTTCTCTGAACCAGAAAGAAGATCATAAGTAGGGAGACTGCAGCCAGGAAGGAGAGTTCAGATTTATGTTCAGAGCTGGGAAAAAACAAACAAAAAAACCCCTTTTAAAACAGTAATTAGTGCCAAACGCATTTGATAGAGGCTTAGCTACAGCACTGTATTAAATAAACCACATTAATTGATGCAGGAGCAAATTAATCACTGCAGTGGTACCTGTTATGAACTTTCTAAGAGGTATGGTAAAATATTTTAGTATTTTTAGAAAAGCAGTTTTATTAATGAGGTTTTCTATTCGAGCATGCATATTTAGAAGTGTAATTATTGTGTTCCACCATATGCTAGTTATTTTGTTAATTATATAAAAACTGAGATGCATATTGCATAATGGAAATGAGTCTACTGCTTTTAAACTAGGGGTTTGTTATTTATACATTTTTTTTTAAGTGTGTTTTGCTTATACTACAGCATTTCATTTTCTAGCACAACAGAAAAGATTTTTGCACTACAGGATTAGAACTATTCTGTCTTTTGAAATAACTGCATATGTATTTGTTTAATTTTAGACACATTAGCTACCCTACTACCTATAGAATACACTACCTACCCAAAATGACCAAAAATATACTTACATAGTTTAAAACACACACACAAACTCATTAGCACAATATGATTCCCTTATGCAACTACGGCACCTCGTACTGTGTCAATACATACAAGAGATAGACACAAAATCTGCATCACTGGCAGAGAAGATTACAGATACAGTTTGTTTGTTTGTTCCCCTGCATCCTAAATAGGCAACACTCGTTCCAGAATCAAGGGCATTTCACTGAGCATGCTGCCAGTGTTATGTATTTAAATCTTCAGTAATATGAATTAGCACTGCAAAATGTAAGGGGTAAGGCAAAGATCTGCAACCATCCCCTAACACGTAGTTTCAGTAAGCCTACTGTAGTACAAGAATTGCCAACCCATGCCTCCTGAAAATACTCCCAGTATCCCAAATGATATAAAACCACTAATTTTGTTACATTTGCTTTGAGTTAAGAACATCATGTAGATTTTGAGAGCTAAGGGCTCCATCTTCTGTTTTCCACAACTCAAAATCCCATGATAAAAGATCACTAACTTCAGGAAACTAACAGTGTGCCTGGGCTGTTACCTGCATTGAATCTAATCACATCAAATTCCAATTTTATCTCTGATTTAATAAAAATTACTGTACTTCAAACAGGTTTGCTTTCCTATTCCTTAGTATACACTTTATCAGGAGCTTGATCAATGTATGTTCCAGCTATCGTGCTTGAAAAGTCACAGAGGAAAGGTTGCAGGGCAGATAAATTGTCACATCAGTTCTGCATGCAGGACCCAGTCACGTAGTTCATACACCTTAACAAGACTCCCAAGAGATGCACTGCTCTCTGAAAGCCAGGGGTGAAAAGTGAGAGGAATAAGATCTAGAATGCTATGAGACAGAAAATGTAGTCTTGATGTTTCTCCTCACAATTGTTCCTCTACAGAAGGAGACAGCAGAAGCAGTGAATAGATTCCTGCAGCAAGCTGTGAAGGTAACTCAAGCACCACTTCCTTTATGATCAAAACATAATTAACTAATCTAGTAGACACTAAACCTTTCAAATGAGCATTACAGAAAATTTTAAGTCTTCAGGTCATATTCTCCTCGGCTATTCATTGTATGAGAGCAAGACAAATCAGGGATAAATAACAGTACATCCTCATCATCATCATCTTTGTCTCTTTATCTAAAAAATTCAATACACTTTGAGTTTGCATACTTGACCCCTAGCACAGGGACTAATACACATCTCATGTCCAGGTTTTCTGGTAACAGTCCTCCGTGATCTCCATTTGGAATTTTTTTGAGCCATACAAAGTTGTTTAAAAAACCCCTACCTGAGTGTTTCATAGCATTTGCTGAAGAAACAAGAAAAGGATTTACAGCAAGCAAAGTCAGGTCAGCACAAATCACCTACAGTTTCAAAGTTTTCCAGCCAAGGTTCTGACACTTAGGCAGCTAAAAGCATATGTAATTAGCATATATTTTGAAAGGAGATGGTAGCTGCTGAACACAGAGTCCAGTCATTTAGCAAAGTCCTAAATGATTTTGATAGTCTGCTCACAAACACATGCACAAACAAGCTACTCTGATCTCAGCTGCAATGTAGTGGGTTTTGCACAAACCACAAAATTGAAAGCGAAGAACCAATAACTTCCTGAAAGAAAACCTGTTGAGAAGTGAAGGAAAAAAGATAACTTTGGCTCTATCTTTCTACTGTAACAGCTTGTGGTCTACATTCATACTTCTGGTAATAGAATGAAGGTTGAAGACATTTTCTTCCACTGCTTGGACTTCACCTCATTACTGTAAATACAAGTAGAGTGAAAGGCATTACAAATGTGCATGATTAATAACTTAGGTATATATGGCCTTTTTAATTGTTTCTTTCATTTTACAACTGGATACATAGAAGTCACAAGGTGTGCTAGCTTTGAGGGGAAGGGCATTGGGGATGGTTAAGTACATTAGTAAAAGAAAACATTATCATCTTCCCATGCTGACGCTTCTTGTCACTTCTCTTCAAGCTGACACTGCCATGTAGCAGCTCTGACAGCTTTCAAGTATCAGCACTGACCAAGATTAACAGCCAAATAAAGCTGAGTACCAACCAATAAAAAAGAAAACCTGATTTCCAGTGAGATTTAGATTGCATGTTTTCTTCCACTTCATCTACTGTCTGATTTTCTTTTGCTCTTTTTCCCAACAAAGTATTTTTCAGGTTTCACAGTCTGTCTGCAAATAACAAAAGAACACTTTCCTTATTTCAGCACTGCTGAATACATTCCTAGTAGCCAATTTCAACACACTATAGGTAGGATTGATTTTCTGTGTTTTGATGCTTACATCAAACAGGAAAACCTGAACAACAGGGCCTCTGTCTCAAATGTTGAGCCTCTTAAGCATTGTCTAGTTAAGCAAAATACTAGTCTGAGCATGAGCACAGATGTCCAAAAGATCAATACAGGGGAATAAAAAAAGAGGGCCATTTGTTCATTAGTTTGTCTTTGAGACAAGGCTGGCTAGAAAAGGCCTAAGCAGCCTGAACTCAAACTAACAAGGGCTAAGTAAGGGCTAATGATCTAAGTAAGGTTCTAAATTCTTATTAGCAAAAAACATGCTATTAAGACATAACTATGCCAATTAAACTAATACTAAAAATAGAATAACTATCAACCTTACAGACTAGCAAAGCACTTTGGGAAGAGGAGTAAGTGCTTTATGCAACTCAGTTTATCACCAACTTTCAATTCATGCTACAAGGAAAACACATAATCTCAACCCTGATCAAATCACTAGGGAAACAGACATTTCTACAACCCTGTTATTGTGTGAAGGAAAAGGAACACAGATGTTAAAACCTGCAACCAAAGAAAATGCAAGCAAGCTGGCCAAACAGGAATTCCCAGACACTTTACAGACCACAGGATGTGTAAAGATTTAGTTGCATCATTGACTAATCTTTCTAAAGCTTGTTCAGTGAGCCATAACAGAGACAAGAACTCAACTACATCCCATTACTCAAGTCCAAAAACTGTAATACTTCAAATACTACTCATCTTTTAACCCTATATTGCAACTGAAGTATCTGTCAGCATGGAGACATACATAATATTCTCCTGTTAGGCTGAAAACTGCTCCTTTGTTTTAAATCAGGATGTAGCTCCACAGCAGCATGAGCCAACCTGTGCCAGGGCTGCCAGGGTTCCATTCTTTCACCTGCTCCCCAGGCACAGCAGAAGTAGTTACACCTGTCCTGGGTTGCAGTGTATTCTATTACCATCCCCATCAGCTGTTGAAATCAGGTGGGGCAGGGTTTCCTTGCCTCCTCCCCCCAGACTGTCTTTCTGTTAATGGCCCATCATTATCCTGCCGCCTGACTCAGAGATAACTCCCTCTGGACTATCTTCTGTTAATGAGCCTAATCAACACTTGGCCTCATGACTCATTACCCCATTGTGAGATGCTCCACCCAGAGGGAGGAACCAAGCATCCCATCGTGGATATAATCTGGGACTCTCAACACCAGAGGGAACTCTTTCCACTGGATTTCCAGAGGACAGGAGCTACACAGCCACCACTGGACCTTCTGAGGAGGAGCAGACCCTTTTTTCTACAGGATCACTTCTCCCAGACTGCTACCACCACCCTGCCTAACAGGGACTCAGGTTGTATCTTGACTCTGTCAGTTTGAACCAGTGTTTTCTTTTAGTTTTTTCCCCCTTTTTTTAAATTTCCCCATTAAGTTGTTATTCTGACTTGGTGCCTCCCACTGGCTTGTTTTCAAACTAGTACACATCAATGGAAGGGAGAAGGCAGAACTGTGACAGTGACAGTCCTAATCACACATCCTCTTATCCTGCCATGGCACAACACTCTGGACTGTTGCATAATCTTTTTAAGCCTCCCAAAGTACAGGGTCGGGAATCACTGCTTCTTTCTCAATTAGATTTGAAAGGCAAGGAGGTTTTTTTAAGGAATGCTTGACAGTGGCAGAAAGAAAAATCTGTATGTCTGCAACACTTCAAAAGATCCAGATATTTCCACATTCTCTTCTTACAGTAATCTCAACAGCAGCACTGCTGACTTGTACACTCTTCCCGTCCTGCATTCCTGTTACCAAGCCAGCCCATTTGCCTGTGAAGACTGATGGTAAATCAGAGTGAGAAGTGATCCAGCTGAAAGCCAAGAGTTTCTCATGCTATCTTGAGTTATTTTTCCAGACACGTCTATTCAGTGATTTAGTTCACCATACTGACACAGGAACACATAAAATACAGGGCAAGTGAGGCAAGCAGAAAGAGAGCAGGTTCCTTGCCTTGTATGGCAAAAGCTCCTACAGTATACTGTTTTAGCCAAATAATCAGTCATAGCCTAAGAGTATAGCTGTAGAATCTTCTCTCTTCTACCTGCTTCAAGACCCAAGCAAATACACTCAATGTGAGGCCACTTTGATAGTGAACAGAGGAAGAAATTCGCCTGTAAAATTCTGATGTTTTTGTTTTGATATCTAGCTGCTGTACTTCAGCCTTACTGAAGGGGGAGGCAGACAGCTTTAATAATAGGGTTGTGATGGCTTTATAAAGGACAATACTTTATCAACCTGACAGATTTTTGTGATGAGATAAACTCAGTGGAAGAGCATAAAGCAGGCATTGTTGTTTCTCTGTGCTTTAACAAGGCTTTTAACTCCAGCTCCCGTAACATCCCCATAGGAAATCTCATGCTAGAAAAGTGGACAGTTAGGTGGACTGGAAAGTACTCAAATGATGGATTCACAGGGTTGCCATAAGCAGCACAAAGTCCACCTGGAGACCAGTCACTCTCTGTCAACCCCAGGACATATGGGTTGGCCCCCACTGGGGCCTATACTGTTTGATGTCTTCACTAATGACCTGGGCGATGGGGCAGTGCTCCCTCCACAAGTCTGCACACAATACAGAACTCAAAGGCCCCTTGATAGGCTGGAGAAATGGACCACCAGGCATCTTACGAAGTTCAACAAGGGCAAGAAGCAAGTCCTGCACCTTGGAACAAATAGCTACACACATCAGGACAGACTGGGGGCTGTCCAGCTTTTCAGAGGTGACTCTGAGTGCCTGGGTGGACCCCAGCTCGACAGTCAGCACACAACATGCCCTTGTAGCAAAGGCAACCAACAGCATTTGGAGCTGCATATGAAGAACATTACCAGAAGACAGAGAAAGGTTATTACTTACTCTGTGTTCAGCCAGGGGTCCAGTTATGCATTACCCACTACAGAGAAAGATATGGACATAATTCAAATCCACATTAATTCCAATCCACAGGGACAAAAATCAAACACAAAAATAGCCTCCTCCCTTCCTTGTCCCCCCTCCTTCCTCAACAACAACAAAAAAAACCACAGAGTAAGACAGAACAGGTGTAAAAAACCTTGGGTCTACCTGAGCGGGTTGCTTCTACATTCCTGACAGGCAACAGTGTTACAGCTGGGCACACAGGATTTCCCACTTTTGTTATAAATCAGGAAGCACCTGGTCTACCTGCAGTCTACACTCCACCTGTGTTATCTCCCTGAGGCACCCACAGCCCAAGGCTGTAAAACGTTTCACTGCTCTACAGGCATACTTAGCGCCACAAAATCAGAGGTGGGAGCGTATTAAAGTGAGACAGGATCTTTGAAAGTTAAGTCCATAAATGCACACACAATTATTAGAAGTCTGGTAACATTTCCAAGAGTCAATAAACATCTCTGGGGGACCACATGAGTAAAAGCATATATTTGATATATTTGAAGCAAACCAAATTTTTCAGCTTTATCAGGTCCTTGTTTCATGGCTTTGTAGCACCAGCACACTCCAAAGAAAAGGACTGACAGTCTGAAGAAAAAATCTGGCTCAGGACATTATTGGGCAAATAAATCTTTCACAGATGCTCAGGATTAATTGTAAAAATCCTCACAGTCACACCAAATTACATCTCATACTGTTCACACATTGGCTTAGCACACAATGAAGGAGTGAGTTACCTATCACACAGTCTTGATGTAGGAAACACAACATTTTTTCCTCATTTCCTCCCCTCAAGAGCAAAAATGCATGGTAAAAACTCTGGTATAGAACAATCGCTATAATACGATAAATTCCCTCATAACTCATGTTTTTCAGCACTCATGCCTGTCACTGCAATTAGCATTTCATCTGTGAGGCTGCCAATAAAAAACAAGTCTCATATTAGTCCATTTGCTCATGTAATTTTTAATGAATGACGAATGACATTTCATCCAGGCATTGTAAGATACTGGCAAGAAATCTATTTATATTACACAGCAGAGCCTCTTCATCTGCTGTTTCCAAAACCCTGACTAGACAGTCAAAAAGTATTGCTTCTCCATGTACCAACTGAACTACATGAAACAGTTCAAGTATCACTGAATAGTAACTGTAGTTCTCATAAGTACTGAAAGTATTAGAAAAAGCAGAAGCCCTTCTCCGCTGTACCTTCAGTTATAAAAAAGTCCTTTTCTAGTTTATCATATTACATACACTCAAAAAATTCCTTCAGCTTTTCACTCACACATTACAAGCATGTGATAGACAAGGGAGAATTCTATGTGTGGCATCTTCTCCTGTGACTTCATAAAGTTTGGAATTATGCAGAACCTTACTGTCTTGAATTTCAAGAGTTTAATTCTATTAAGTGATTTTTAATTTCTCAAACCAGACACTGTTGACTTATGTAAGGAAAATATTTACTTTTTGCTTCTGATAAACCTATCATGTATAATTGGCATTAATTAGATAAGTCATGGTGCAGGGCAAAGATTATAAACTATTGATAACACACAAGGAATTACTCCTGCATGAAATAGAAATGAAAAATTTCTTATGTCACTTCACTGTTTATCTGTTTTGTATGTCTGCAGCACTTTCTGGTCAGAGACCATACAGAAATATATACATATTTCACCAAATGAAACACACATTAATTTTTAAATGAGGCAGAAAGTGTGAAAATAAATCAGATACCCACCTTGTCAACCAGTGTCCAAAGTCTGGCCGATGAGCCCACTGGACACCTGTCTGATTCAAGGATCGAAGCAGCCGACAGCAAATAAGGATGATCCATGGAGTTGCTACACTTATCCACTTATCTGATCCTTTTACGAATTCAGATGAAGAGGTGGCCTTGCCCAGTTTTGAATTACTTGCTGCTGGAATGTCTATATTCTTGTACTCAGAGGTTTCCCCAATACTATCAAAATTTTGTTCCACATTGGTGCTATGTTGAGGGTCACATTCTTTCAGAAGAAAATAATTTCTACAAAGTTCCTGACACAGCACCAAACAAAGAGTATTGATAAGGAAATACCAGGTTTGATGTTCCTCTTCTATAAAACTGCTTGCCCCCAAGCTCAAAACATGGCCAATAGTTCCAGCCAGAATCAGCACATCTATTTCTGACCAGCTAGAACTGGACACAGTAGGATTCTGTAAACAAACAAACAAAAAAGCCATGGTGAAGGAGTAAAAATTTCATTTGTAAGTATTCATAGAGTGCTTACAGCAATGAAAACAAAATATACAGCAGGATAACATTTCTATCTTAAGAAATCTCAAAAATTTATAGAAGAATCATTTCAGTTAAGCATACTTAGCACTACAACATAGTAGTAATTTTTAAAACTGCATTTTGTTTAAGGAATAAAACTTCTCTATGAATAAACATCACAACTGTACAGATTAAGATTCCCTATCACCCTGTAAGTTCATGCCCTGTTGCATATTTGTAGAAGTAAAAATAGAAATCCTGCAGAAATCAAACCTGAGATATAGATAATAGGTACTTCTCTAGTAGTTCAAATCCGTGATATCTTCAACTCAATATAGTGACAGCCTTCACTACTCAAGTTAACAAAGTTACTGCCTGATGGCACTCCTTGACCTTGCTTAGCTTGAAATGAGTCTTTCATCATAAAATCTACTTTAAATCTTTACCTTTTTATTATTTATTCACACACCATGCCTATCTAAAACCACAATATTTTTTGTCTAATGCCTCCATTAGGTCAATTTTCTGTTCTCAGCAGCTAATTGGAATTGCCTTATCATCACTACCTTCAATGACAGGGCTTAAGATAAAGCATAAAGGCATGAGGAAGTTGAGAGCACCTGGTTCATTGATGTTATCAGGTAAAGAACCTTTTCAGCACACAGCAAAAGCTATAAAAAGACCACACAGAGACACAACCATGATAAGTAAGCACTAAGGGAGACCATAAAGATGACCAAAACTCTTCAGCCATTAACTGACAGGGCAGTAAGAAATCACAGGCATAGCTCTGAAGAGCATCAGTCTGGACTCTGTAACAGGTAAGTGGGAAGTGACAGTACATGGGTGTTACAGATATCCAATGGCACCTGTGGATCTGTACCAACTCATAAAGCAAAGCTTCAAGAAAGCGTCAAGGGTGGGGAAGAGGAGGCGATGAGGAACATGCTGGAAACAGGGGCAAAGTAAGAGGAGAAAGGGGAAAGTTACATATAAGCAGGAGTCAGTGCTCTTTTCTGACTGAGCCCTGTGCCTGGTCTCTGTGGCCTATCCTGTCTTATTAAATCTTCTCCTATCTTTCTGTGCAACTCCACACCCTGTCCCAAATGTGGGTGTTGCGAGACACCACTGCAAGTAGCTGGGGACAAGCCTGCATGTCAGCAACCTGAGACCAGAGCAAGTAAAAGCAGGTGCCAGCAGCTGCAGAGTGATCATGGGTCACCGGACCCACACATCTGCAGTGCCATGACTGCAGCATGTGCCAGAGTCACTGGAGAGGGTACTACTGGCCACCAGGACCATAAGCCCAAGGTGCCAGCAGCTGGAGGGATCAGAGTACATACAAGACAGGTAAGGGTGTCAGCAACGGGAAAAGAGACAGTGGATCACCAAGCTTGTAGGACAGCATTATTAACTGGAGGGCCCAGAGTACACACCTATGTGTGGGTGGTCACAGGGCGACTGACTGGAAACACCTGTCTGTTTAACCTCCCCTCAAAGTCAGAGCCAGAGGTGGGGACAGTGACCTAGGATGGGCATGCACAGCTGTGCTCCAACAGCAAGGCAAGACAAACACCCCAGCCCTAGAGGACAGCAGGAGCTTCCTAACATACCTTAACAAATAGGATAATATACATACTTGTGAAGAATTTTGGGAAAGACACTGTCGAAAATCATACATTACTATTTAATTTTCTCTATTTTTGCTCTATTAGAGAATATCATAGAGCATCTCTTAAACTGGTATTTTAAGCACCTAATAAAACAAAAATTTAAAAGCCAGATCTAAATTACTGCATGCCATTTTTACTCCAGAACAAAGATCTCTGAAACTACTTTCACATTTATTTCTTTAACTGTGTATTTTAACCACATCATCCTCCTACATTTGACCTATGAACAAACTTTAAAAAAAATCTTGAATATTCACAGGGGTAAATTTCACAGAGAACATGCTACATTAAAAGATGCACAGTGTACTAAAATTCCTGCACGGTATAAATCATGTTGAAAGAAAATTGAAACAAACTGACGTTTGAGCAGGTAACAAGAGAGCAGGTATAAACAATACCAGTATCTCTGAGCATCTTAGATGCAAATCTCACTTGTGTTTATGACTTACTGACAGCAGCATACATATTTTTGTTCAATAACCAAGAGTATGTAATACAGAGAAGACAACAAATACACAATGCAAGAAGATAGTTAACATTACTAGAAATTTTGCTTTAGGGGAAAAAAACTTTTGCAAAACCGAAATTTTATGAGACCTGTGAAAGAATGCAGGAGCTATAGCTACAAATATAAACTATTCACATCTCCTTCATTTCTTGTGCTGTTAAAGAATACATTACACCAAAGTCATTTCACTTAAAAGAAACCAACAACACAAACAAACAAACAAACACACAAACACACAAACAAAACCCCACACAACCAAAAAAGTCCCTATGAGGTTACACACAACAATAATGGGGGAAAAAATACTAATAATCTGAAAAAATGCCCAGTTTCAATCTAAATTTACTAGCATTTGAAATTTCTTTGCTGTTCTAAAGACCACTCAGGTTTGTTTAGTATGCTATTCTGAAAAGTAAATACCATAAGCTGGTATTTGGAACAAAAGGACAAGGTTGTCTGTGCAAAGACCAAAGAGCATGAAATTCACAAAGCTGAGACAAGAACAGTACATGACTGATCTTCAGCAAGTTTAAATTCCAATAATTCTACCATGCTGACCTTAAAGATCTTGGCTAACTAAATAAATGAGCATGTAAGCACCATCTGCTTGCAGAGACAAAGGAATCTGAGATCCTAAATAAATAAGAATGAACAAGTCTGTGATATAATTTGTCTTCTTTGTAAGACAAAACATAAAATCTATAGAAGGATTGGTATCTTGTACCTGGTTGCTGTCAGCAACTGATATGAAAACTGAAGAAGTGATGCATTATCAATGGGGAACATACAAAAACCTCATTAAAATGATGGCACTAATGTGAAATGTCCCAGGATTAGAAATCCGTATTTCTTGCCTGCTTGTCTCTTACAACTTCAGTGAAAAGAGAAAAAAAATGACTCTTACATTCACATCAAAGGATTAAAATTGAATGACATTTACTGATAAACCACATTTCAGATCAGAGTTAAATCACTACACAAAATTAAAAATTATGATGCTATTATAATCTCCTGAGACTTGATAATCTTAAGAAATTCTGGAAATACCTCCATCAAAGTTTTCTAAATTTATGTCTAATCCCTTATATATGAACTGCGCCTTATTAGGAATGCCATGAGTATGGTGTCATATACAGTCTGACCTTAGATTACTTAGATTGTACCTAGTTTTTAGATTTGGTTTAAAGGCACTGAAACGTAGGTCTTACTCTGATACTCACAGCTCTGTTTTCCCAGCTGCTGAACATGTCCAACCCTCACAAACTCAGCAGACACTCCAGATACTAAAAAACCTGTATGACTCTCAGCTTGTTTGATATCTTGGCAAACAATACAGAATCTTTTGTTTAGAAATTTTTAAATCCCAGGCTGCAAATGATGTACGCATATCATCTCCCAAACCAAGGCAGCTTCAACAACTGGTAGCACTAGTATTCAAGCAATACAGAAACTGACCTCTCTGCCCTGTCTTTGAACATACCTTGCTAGCTTGCAGAAGTGCCAGTACATAAATGATGGAATATATGCACCTTTGACCATTAAATTTTGAAACTTCTTCACTTTGAAATAAGACCTCCTGTAGTCTATGTTCTGAGTCTTATTCCAGTTATCAGGGGTTTTTATTTTGTTAACCATCCACAGTCAATGCCTGAGAAATTCTGCAACTACATTTCAGGTGAGAAACATTCTGTTTTTCATGCTCACAATTTAAACACTTGTCAATATGTTCCCTTCTGATACTTGAGCTCCCAGAACCCAGTCTTGATTCTCCATGATGGTAACTTTTCCATGACAAAGTACTACAGATCACAGATGCTCCTACATTTTCACAGTAGTTTGGGATCATTTTTGAAAGCTATCTGGTAAAGACACCACCCAATCAGCTTTCTTCTCCCCAAGTCAAAAAATGCCAAAAATATTTTAGGTGCAATTGCATAAAAATGTAACATTGTTCAACTCATCAAGAATATCAAACAAAGGAGGAAAACCAAAAATACTGTTAAATGAACAGGTGCTTTAAAATAAACAGAAAGAAGGACATTTTGTAGATGTAATAAAAACCCACTAAAATTCTGCATAATGAAAATTCTCAAGACCTCTACTTGATAAGCCTTAACTTTTGTGTTCTAGTTTCAAAAAAAAAGTTCGTTTTTATTTCTATCAGAAATGGGGGGAAAAAAACCACAACTAGTAGTAGTAAATAACACACTTCAATCAACTACCAAGCAATTACACTGAAACTATGAACAAGAAGTTAAAATTTTTAACATTTTCTGGAATTCATAAAGGGCTGCAAAACTATTTAAAGCCTGAAGTATCATTAAAAGAAGGGACTGGTGCTGCTAGAAACATAGCAATCAGAATCTATAAATAACAGTCAGGAAGCAGATGCTAACACTGCCTGCACTGGTCTTCAGAAAATTCATGAACTTGGTAATCAGTTTCTATATTCAGCCACAGTGGGGAAAAAAAAGCATTACAAATGAGAAGCACTTCAGAGAAATCTCTAGATGTGAACGGAAACAATTTGAAGGAAGAAAGCTCTGAAGCCATTAACAGGAGAGCTTATCTTAATTACTTTTAAAATACCTACATTTTATCGTAGAGCTTCAGCTTAGAAAAGGCTTTTTAGGCTTTTTTTTTTTTAACCAGAAAGACCACGATTCAGGATTCTACTCCCACCATTAGAAGACCAGGGCTTCAGAATTCTTTTAGAAGTCAACCCCACACGCAGATTCACAATGTGGAGATGTACAGGTCACAAAACACTTAGATTCAGAGATATTTTAGCATAAGTGATACTCATAACTCACACCGCAGGCCCTTCGAGATCAACACACAGCATATAAAAACAATCTGTTTCTCCCCCAAAATCTAGGCATTCTACTGGAAAGGTGATGAAAGGCAGAGATGAATGTTTGGAACACATTTGCATTACGAGCAGCACCAGATTTATACACAGCTCCTTTCACCTTCTCCAGACTCCGTTTTTGTCTAAACAGTGACCCAAAACAACCCCACCATAACATTCTACAGCAGCCCTGAGACTGGTAAAAATATTAATGAGAACCAAGACACTGCTTTTATACATGTCTGGAATTAAGTTACTATGTAACTAAACCTACGAAATATTTCAAGCTTTCTTTGGAACTTGAACAGAGACAGCAAAGCCTCCCTGACTGATGAGATGAGACATACATTCAGAAATTCAGTCACTTATGGAATAGGAGTGAAGACAGGATGACAAAAATGTGTTTCTACAGGTCTGAATACAAAGTCATGTCTGCCTCAATCAGAATTATTATTGCCTATACTTCATAAGACATACTTAAGCTTCCCACATTTTCAGATATATCTCAGACAGGAATATGATCACGGACCAACCGGGGATGGAGAATCCAGTATTTTTTATTTCTATCTGCCCCAGCCCTGAAAAAACAAACACACATACAAATCTGGAAAATGTTGCTGAAAATCTCATTTGTGTATTATCAACTTGAAGCAGATTATCTCAGTGTGGTGAGACACTACAATAGGTTGCCCAGAGAAGCTGTGGATGCCCCATCCCTGGAAGTGTTCAAGGTCAGGCTACACAGAGGTCTGAGCAACCTGGTCCAGTAGAAGGTGTGCCTGCCCACGGAAGGGATTTGGAAGCGGAGAATCTTTCAGATCTCTTCCAATCCAGACCATTTTAACATTCTGTGATTCTTTGAGACTATCCACCTGGAGAAGAAATCTGTTGTCATTGCTCTCCATGCTTTTGAAGTGGAATGTATGTAAATTTTATGCAGGTCTACAAAACTCAACATAGCTAGATTTTTACTGTTTACTAAAATTAGAAAAACTGGTAACACAATGAAAAACAAGTTTATCTTTCTTAGTTGTGTTTGTTTGTCATTGCACACCAAGTACATGTGAGATCTCTACAGAATACACTGGGACATTAATTATTATTTCAAGGCTGTATTCGTCTTCTTTTTCTAAGAAAAAGAATCAGAAATTACAGAAACAAAATTATAATCTGGTATAGTCTGGATAAAAAATATTAGCAACCTTACTTTTAAGAATTTAGATTTAAATCTACACTCAGAAATTACAGCACATATCTGCACAGAGTGAAAAATTAATCTTTACTCAGGAATACTGAATTTTCTGAACTGTAAGAAATACAGCTGTTTCTAAATGTTTCTTCCAGTCAGAAAATTTGCTTTTTATCCTGATGGAATATGTCATCATATCATTAAAGCAATGTACTTGCCATACTTTGTCACACATTTTAAAAAAAGATACTAAACCCCCAAGCATGATTCTAAGAAACACAGGTTGATGAAGGACTGTACTACACAGAGGCTGCACCATCCAACGGAGTACTATGAGCAGTGAAGCTATTGAACATCAGAGACCTTTGAAAACTATGACTAACAAGCAGTAGAAAAAACAGCTAGAAGCTTATTTTATGGTGTGACTGACAGCTCTTGGCACACTAACATTCACAGTGGAAGAAAGGACATTGCAAATTCTATTTCCTTGGAATTACCTGTATTCTATTCAACATAACAATAAAACTCATCAAGTAACTTACAGAAGGTAACTCCTTGCACTGAGAACGCTTTGACAATGCCAAAGTTTTTAACAAACTCTATTTCTTAAACTTAAAAAGTAGAAAAGACAGATTAAATTAGCTCCCGCTGTTGCATTTTCAAAACTATTAAAAAAGAAAACCCCAAGCATTAATAATACCAATATAAGAAAAGGTATACTGGCAGAACAAATTCTTTTTAGAGCATTACTGTCTGTTGAATATGGGAAAGGACAGATCATCACTGTACTTTGTGCATATTGCTGTAAAGTACTATACATCTTGCTTTAATTACAATTGTGAAATGTAACTGTGTAACAGCATAGGATTTGTACACAGCATAACTGTTTCCAATCTCACAAAGTCTACTGAAAAATATTGTACAGTATTTAAAACATTCCTTCAATTATGTCAAAATAAGCACTTCTTAGATCTTCATCAGTAGGCATCATGCCACAGTGAAAGCAGCCCATTTCAATTACAGTTTTAAACTATTCTAACTACTTTACAAATAAGAATTTCTTTAAGCATACCCAGAGAAAACAAAATTTTAACTGACAGTATACCATGAAAAACAAAACCTATTTAACCCTAATTAATGCATGCTCTTACCTTTGGTGGAGGTCTGGAATTCTCAAACATCTTTGCAATAGCAGATAAAATACCACACATGAGCGCAGAAATCAGCATCATCACTCCAACTGCTGTTAACCAGGACATACTGCAGAAATAGCACAAACTTTCTGCTGATGTGCATACAATGACATGAACAGCACACAGCAGCAGACACATCAAGTAAAACAGCAGAGAGAATAGTGGAGGGGAGAGGGGCACTTCAAATTCTGCCCGCTTGCTCAGGGCTTTAGGAACACTGAGCAAAAGCAGTAGCAGAACCTAGGAAAAAAACAGAGGATTAATAAATTGGAGTTAGCTAAAACATACAGTAAGAATTCACACAAAAAAATCATGCTGTTGTCATCCATGTCTCACATAGACCAAGCAGAACTCCAATCTTCCTCTTATGTAAGTGCTGCAACAGAGATGAACAATACAATGAAACTTTCTGCTACTTGTATACAAATCTTTACAAAAAAATGGGAAAGCTCAGCCACATGCTAAAATGCTTTGCAAGCTGCAGAGATGGAACTAGGACTAGACGGACCTCATCAGCTTGTGCTAGGGCAAGATTAAAACAAATCAAAATAAAAACAACTGTATCAGACCACTGTCGACCTGTAATCTTTCACTGTCACTTGCAATGACCTATGCCTAAAATTTTCCTCACACTACAGTGAGACATAGTAAAGTAGACCAAAAGAAGTCAAATGCTTTGCAGTAGTCTGCTGCTTCTTTATATTCTACTTTGTATTTCATTTAACTATGAAAATATGCAGTTTTGAGTATCATACTGGCTTAAGTCTTACATTTCAGCCCAGCACTTAAAATTAAAACTAAGACAGCACTCATGGCAGGAAAATGCTCAAACTGTAGATATCTACCAGACTAAATTTAGGTCTTTTGAGCAAAAGCAGTGTTATCAGTTCATATCCCAGAGGTATTGTCCTCATGTAAAATACAGGATAATTGGCATTTATAGCATAGCATAGTTTGAAGTGACATGTGTACACTTACTTATTGAGTGAAGGTGGAAAATCGATATTAAGACAAAACATTTTAGAAAGCAAGGCAGTTTCCTGAGTATTGCACTGGAGAAAAGAAAAAACCCCAGCCATTTTGCTGGAGTCTTACAGTGATGCTGAGCATACACTTCTCAATAGAAATTTCTGTGATTAGTGGCTGCATTTCTTAAATGAAGGCTGATTGCATATAACACCTAAGATTTGTTTTCTAGAAATTATTTCAAGGCTATATATGTAGATGGCTATATATAACCATCTACAACTGCATTCCAGAAAAAAAAGAAATCCAGTGCTTCAGGTCTAAAGTAACTGTAAACACCTTGAATGCACAGGTTCTGAAAACAAAGGACTGAAGAAAGATAAGCACCTTCAGCTTTGCGCCGAACTTCATCCACCTCCAGATCTTTCAGCTCTGGAGCAGGAACAGAACCCACTGTCTCATCTCCCCAAGGGCACCGTGGAACTCATTCCGGTGAAGCGATCAGCAGAGTGACAAACCCCACTGAGCAGTCTACCAGAAAGCCATTTCAGAAGCACTCTGCATGCAGAGACCAGTGCATGGGAGACAAGGCTCAGAGCCCTGCTAGGACAAAGGAGACTCAAATATCAGCTGGCTGCTCACACTTTGTTATTAGTTCTAAGCCCAGAACAGGAACAGAGCTATAGCACATAGAGTCTTGTACAGAACTACACACATTCAAGGACTTAGTTAAGCTTCTGGTAGGTACTTCCATCCTAGAGAACAGTGTTAGAAAAGCTGGCAATCCTGTAATCTAAAAGGTCAGTACAAACTTTGGCACTTCAGAGTCCAGGCATGGTATCACGGCATCCCTTCTGAAAGTTCTCAAAGCATTAATATTTCCAAGCTTTTGAGACTATTTCCAGCACTTGAGTTTTGCCCAAAACATCAGTTGGATCCTCTTATCCTTGTAACTACAGGAGATATGAAGAGGTGACCCTAAAGCAAGCATTTATTTCAGGGCTCTAAATCTATCAGTACAAAGAACAATTCCTGGAACGGTGAAAGTTTTCCATATAAGGTATTGCCTGTTTGAAGCAGCTATTCTCAATGTTAGATAAAGAGGAACAGCTAGGAATTTACTTGCCAGACCTTTTTTTTTTTCCTAATGCAATAAAGCTATCCAAAAATAGAAGACTGATATGGGAGTAATTTAAGTTGTAGCACATCTGCATATCTACTGTAACTACCTACACTAAAACTTAAGTAATTCGTATCAAAAGCACTCTTGAATCATTTTAAAGGCCAGATTTTACTTTTAAAAGAGTATTAATCTCATCCAAGCAGAATGTCAGTCAACCCTAAAAATCCATACGCAGTAATTTTAAAGACCAGTAAGTGTATACATTACATATCCGAAATCAAGATACTTTTACTTTTGTGCACTTAACTTTTTCACAGGAAGATCTATTTTCATACCTCCATAATGATCACAGTCCCCACCATCATCGAATACATGTCATATTGTGCCACTTGTTTGCTTAATGAAGAACTCAAAGTCTTGAGAGCCTCCAAGTATTGCTTCAGGACCTTCTTGCCAAGATTTAAGAGTATTTCTGAATTATTCCCCTCTAAATACAGTTTGATCCAATTACCATGGGATTTTTCTGCTATCTTAAAATGTTCATATCCAGGATCTGAAGAGAAGGGGAGAAAAGAAAAGAAGTAAGAGGATCCATGAACAGAGAAAGATTACTCGGAAATGTGATCGTATTTTTATATTTGCTTGTAAAGCGTATAAAAATATATAATTGCTATGGCAGTTGAAACTTTTTTCACAGGTACAAAATTACACTATCTTCCTGCAGCAATACCACTTACTTGGAATAAAAGCAATTAATTCTAATCTAATAAACGGTCAAGACCTCTAACAATTGACGAACTTATTAAAATAACCATTCATTTTTACAGAGGGTTTCCAGTACAAGCAATTCAAATGCTTCAGATACTATGGGGGGAGGGGAAAAAAAGGAAGCAATGTTTTCCACTGGAACTACTCATTATCCAGAACACATTGTGTAAGCTAAGTGGGAAATTATCAAATAGCTGATGTCTAGGGAAAACACCAGAGACAACACATGCATTGCATCACTTGGTAGTGAGGGCTGGATGAGCAGATGGTGAGGTGGACTGAGAACTGAATGAATGGCAGAGCTCAGAGGGTTTTAATAAGCAGTGTAAGTAAGATCTATCTAGTTGGAGGCCTGTTAGTAGCGGTGTCCCCTAAGGGTCAACACTGAGTACACTGTAGTTCAATTTATTCACCAATGACTTGGATGAAGGAACAGAGGCCTCCTCAGCAAGCTCCCCAATGACACAAAGCTGGGAGGAGTGGCCAATATGCCAGAGGGCTGGGCAGCCCTTCAGAAGGACTGGACAGGCTGGAGGGACAGGACGGCAAGAACCATCTGAAATTCAACAAAGGCAAGTGCAGGGTCCTGCACCTGAGGAGAAAAAACCCCAGGTACCAGCACAGGCTGGGGGCTGACCTGCTGGAAAGCAGCTCTGGGGAGAAGGACCTGGGGGTCCTGGTGGACAACAAGCTGTCTGTGAGCCAGCAATCTGTCCTGGGGGCCAAGAAGGCCGATGGGATCCTGGGGTACACTAGGAATAGCATTGCCAGGAGGCTGAGTGAGCTGATCATGACCCTCTACTCAGCCCTGGTGAGGCACATCCCGAGTGCTGTGTCCAGGTCTGGGCTCCTCAGTACAAGAGAGACATGGAGCTCCTGGTGTTGCCTTTCCCTGGTCTTAAAATTAAGAGCCAGACACAGTTAATGGAAAAAGGGGTTTTTACCTTGGTATTTAATAAGGATCCTTAAGGTGCACCACTTTGCCATGGTGGAATGCGCCGAAATGCACCCACATGATAGATCGCGTATACAATTTATAGACCTTGCAAATTAGCATATCTATCAAAGATTCCCCAATGAGAAGCTTAAATGAATAGTGTGATACCCCCTCATCCCAAGGAATTCCCCCCTGGATGGGCCTATTTTAGTTTACAGGATGTGTTCTAGAGAAGACCTTGGTTTCTCAGGATAGCATAAGACTTTCTGGCCTCCAACCATGAGCCCTCCAGGATGTTTGGTCTCCTGGCTTAAGAGAATATTAGGACTATGCTAAATTATTGGACTGAAGGAATTACAAGTATGCATGCTAAAAGCACGGACCTGGGCCTGCTCAGCCTCGAGAAGAGATGGCTGAGAGGGGATCTCATCAATGTCTGTCAGTATCTGAAGGGAGGGTGTCAAGAGGATAGAGCCAGGCTCTTCCCAATGGTGCCCAGCAACAGGCAGCTGTCTGCCCGCTGACAAGAGGCAACAGGCAGAAAGTGGAACACAGGAAGTTTTACCTAAACATGAGGAAGAACTTCTTTACTCTGTGGGTGGCCAAGCACTGGAACCAGTTGTATGGAGAGGGTGCAGAATCCTTCTCTCAAAATATGCAAAAGTTGTCTGAACACATTCCTGAGTAATGTGCTGTGGGGGACCCTGCTTGAGCAGGGAGGTTGGACTAGATAACCTGCAGTGATCCATTTCTGCTTTATCTAATCTGTGGTTCTGCTTTTCAAATATTGGTCATTGAATACAGTATGCGGTCACAACACAAATTAAGTTTTCCATATAACACGTGGAAAGCAAGAACATAACTTTCAGAAGCTTGCATCTCACTGGACATTATGCTATGAATGAATATTCACATTTATCTGCCTTTTTTTCAAAAAATAAATGTTTAATTTCACTTCACACTAATAGTACTTGCTATTTCCCTGCAATTTGACTTGAAAGGTAATGATAACTTAAGTACAAAAGGTCAATTTGGAAATCTTTATATAACTTGCAGCTCTTCCCTTCTTAGCTGAAAGTAGGGTGAAACATTTGCTATGAAGTTTCAGACAAGAAAGGTTACAACAATGACTGAAATAACACTGGTGTCACAAAGATTTCAGTTACAGTTCTTTTTCACTCCTCATAGATGAACAGTACATTCTACTTGGAAAAAAGTCTTTATTTTTTGTTAAGCCTTTTCAGCAAAAATACATTATTAAATCCAGAAATGTTTTAAATTTTATTTCAAGTGAATGAAGATGAATGAAGTATTTCTATTCACAATTCTTGTATAGTCATGAAGGAATCATGCTTACTATTTCTAAGTCTCTTATCATAAAAGACACTTCGTCATCTACTGTGGACTGAATTCCAAGTGAGGATTTTAAAAGGCAATGTTTAACTCAGAATGTCCAGTCTGTTCTCCCAAGACTTCTAGGCATGCTGATCCTGCTATGCAGGGGGCTTGCAGGGATCTCTAGAAAATACAATACAGCCAGCAGCAAACACTTGTATATCAAGATAGTTGCCAGTGCACACAGAGGATTTAATTTCCTTCCTGTAATTCTTTGAACTTTCCTGTAAAGTGACTCTTCCAGTATATTTGAAATAAGAGTTAAATATTCATACGTTTGAGGACATCCATAAAGGATCACCTAAAATGAGCTTTAATCAAACTGAGATTTGACATGACACTTTTTCATTATACAGAACACTGAAATGAGTTCAAGCTATATTTTGAAACATAAATAAATTTCCTTCACATCTTCTCCTCTTCTGCTCCCTTTTCATGCTTCTGACTAGTCTCCCTCTTCATTCTTTTTAGCAATTTTATTTCATTCTCATCTACTGCTTGCCACGCTAACTGCTCACCAAAACTATTGTGTCCATGTTATGAAAGATGACTTCTAGTCAAACCCTCATGAGTGAATGATTTAAAGACCTTGCAGACAGGAATAAAGGACCATGGCTGCCAAATTTCATTTGAGAACTCCAGTAATATTGGTTCAGTGGCACATTTATATGCAGGAAGTATAAAATAAGAAGAGTCATGGACACTAAGTTGTTGGAGAAGCATTTTGGTAACAGGCAGGTAATATTGGCAAGTCACTCCCATATGGGATACTCATAAGAAAAGTCAAAATTAAAGCAAAATCCAAAGCGAGCTTCCTCAGATGCACATTTCCCAAAGCACTGGCAATGTTTTACTTACATAATACTACATTAGCAATTTGTGCTTCAGCATCACTACCACCTTATCACAAGCAGATGGATAAGCTTTGCAATCATCTGTTTGACAAAAATTTCACTTCGTTCCACAGTCACAGACAGCAATCATTTAAAAAGAGTTATAAGAAAAGAATGAATAATGTAAAAGTGACTTCTCCAGTTTCAATATATAAACGTCCCAGTAAAAGTCAAATTATTTCAATCTAATACAAATTCAGGATCAGTCCCAAATTGATAAGCTTGCACTCATTTTAATAACAACACCCAACTTGCTCTCAAGCATTGACTCTTCATTCCATTTTAAAACGTCTTCCAAACAAACAGTCCTAGTTTACCATTCAGCTACTACTGAACTATTCCGAACATTCAACTGTTCAATGTTCAGAAGTTCAGAACTTGAGGGAAGCATTGCTAGATACCTAGAGCTGCCTATCTCACACTGAGGTATGAATTTGCTCAAAACCCCAAAGTGTGTTTTTAGATACTTCTTCTTTCAGCTTCTTAATTTTTGTCAGCTATTTTTATCCTCGTTTTTCAGACTTTTTCTTTAGCTGCATGTATCCACATCTATCAAAACTTCATGCCTCACATTATAATTCATTAGCATGTTTCAAAAAGATATGTTTAAAATAATAAAGCCCTTAGTCAAGCTTCTAGTTTCTCATGTAAAATTTAATTTACTTGAAGATAGGTTTAACTGGGAGGATTGTTTTGTACCTCAACAGAGCAAAGCCCAAGTCCCATTAAATGTTGTACACCTCTTAGTTTGAAAATGCATGTTTGTATGAACAAACACTGGGGGGGAAAAAATTACTGACCTGCCTTCATTCTGCACTTCATTAACAGACACTTGAAGATGAAAACAAATTTTTGTGTACTGTTATGGTTTGTTCTTAACATTGGAGCAGCTGAATCCAGGGAACTCTATGGCTTCGTTATGAAACAGCTTGTAAAGGTCATGCTGCCTTCCCATCTGATTGCAGTTCAACTCAACTGACATCTGACTTCATCTCACTGTGTTAAGAAGGAAACTAATATTGCACCAAAAATGAATGTGTATGTTATGCTATAGCTCACAATGGGTGAATCTTTTCCTCCTATGACTGACTCAGTCATCATCCTCATGGTCCCAACAGCTGGTGCTCTAACCCCTGTGTGTAAATTACAACACTGGACAGGAATGACATGTTTTCCCCTTCAGCAGAGCTTATTGGTTTTGACCTCAGGAGCTGAAAAAATATGTATTTTTTTTTTTAAAAAAAGGCTTATGCTATCTTTGCAAGTAACTTCAAGTATATCTTTCACTTGAAACTGAAGTTCCAGTCATAGGCATTTCTCTTAGCATTCAACTGAAATGTTATGATCCACTAGTTGTTACTAGTTGAGAATCTGCATTGAAAAGCTTGAAACTACACCAGCAAATATGAGTGATGTCCAAGTGACTATCTTCTGGGGTTTCTTTCCCTCAAAAACCTGGCAGCAGACCTTGTCTGTGGAATTCAGGAATGATATAGCCCAAGAGCTGTCAGCACAACTCTGATGAATGTTCAAATGTTCTACAAATAAAGACCAAAAGGCTCTGAGCAGGGTGAGCTAAAGAAGATTGCTCAGATCTGTGTCCAGTCAGGTCTTGAACGTTTCCAGGTATGAAGTCTCCACAACCTCTCTTGCCAACTCATTCTAGTGTTTGACAAACCTCACCTAAAAATGTTTCCTCTAAATTTTTTGTGGGGACCACCAATTAGACCCCAGTTCCTTCTTTTTTATTCCCTCCCAGCACATATTACCTACA
>NW_008238355.1:4850449-4865747 GCF_000691975.1 Corvus brachyrhynchos
CAGTCCGTGCACCCTCAGCCCCTCCTTGTATGATAGATGTTCCAATCCCTTTATCACCTTCATGGCCATGCACTGCACTCACTACATTATATTCACTAAATTATGGTACTGAGAAGCCCAGAACCAGACCCAAGACTCCTCATGTCGGCTCACCACAGCTGATACAAGAGGAAGGATTGACCTGCTGATGACTGTCCTCCTAATGCCACCTTGGATGTTACTGCCATTCTGTCACGACAGTGCTCTGCTGCCTGATGCTCAACTTGGTGTCTCAGTCACCCCTTGGTGGTTCTTCAGCAAGCTATTTCCAGTCAGTCAATATCCAATCTGCACTGGTATGTTGGGATTACTTCTTCCCAGGTGCAGAATTTGCCATTTCCCTTTGCTGAACCATAAGAGCTTCCTGTCACCCCATTCCTCCAGCTGTCAAGGTGCCTCTGAGAGGCAGCAGACCCACCTACTGCATCAAGCACTTCTCCAAGATTTCTATTGTGTCCTTCCCTTGCTGACAGGTCACTTTGTCCCACCGCCCAGATCATTGATGAAGATGTTCAACAGCTCTGTCCCAAGTCAAGCCCTGTATTGATCACAAATGAGTAGCCTTCAGGTCAACTTTGTGCTGCTGATCACATTCACATGAACCCAGCAGCTGAGCCGCTTTTCAGTCCATCTCACTGTCCAGTTATCTAGCCTGAAATGCAACAGGATGGCTGAAGCACCCTATGAGAACCATGGATGGTGAACACAGGACTTCCTCTAGTTGTCTGAAAATCTACGAATCCCTTACAATCGGACTGTCTGCACTAGACACCCATAACAATATTGCCCTTGTTGGTCTGTGCACCAATCCTAAGCCAGAAGTTCTCAACTATTTCACCATCCACTCACAGGCAGAGCTCCATGCCTGTCACCACTCTCTCACATAAAGATCAATTTTCCCTCCTCAGATTCCCAATGCACAATCTTAGAATTGTAGAATTGTTCAGGCTGGAAGGTGGCTTTAAAGATTATCTCATTCATCTGCAGCACTGTTAATGGAGACATCTTTCACTAGATCACCACTCATTACTGGTTTCCAATTAGACATTATGCCACTGACTTTACAGACATGAAGTCACTTTCTTATTCATTAGAGTCCATTTGTCAAACCATATCACTCTTAACAACAGCAGGAGGAATGTTGAGGGAGGCCTTACCAAAGGCCTTACAGAAGTCTAAGTAGATGACACATCTTCTTTTGTCCACTGATGGATTTACTCCATCACAGAAGGACACTAAATTAGTCAGGCACAATGTGCCCTTGGCAAAGTAGTGTCAGGCATCTCTAATAACCTTTTTGTCCTCCATGTGTTTTGATATATCTTCCAGGAAGATCTGTTTTGTGATGTTACCAAGCACAGAGGTGAGACTGACTGGTTAAGCAGTTCCCAGGATCCTCCTTTTTACCATTCTTAAAAAGAGGGCAACCTTCTTGAACATGAATCAGATTACTGAATATAATGACTCCTCTGCAAGGTAACCTCTTTCTAGGGGAATCCTGTCAGATGTGTATGTGCCTGTAGTGGAGTAGTGGGATGGCATTTATCTTCACTTAAAAACCATGCAAAATAAATGGCCATTCATGCATGCTCTTAAGTTACATATATTAGTCACTGAGTTAGTGACATTTTCTTTAGTATTTCTAAACCTGAAGTATCCACATCAAGCAAACAACGCTAAACAAACAGAACATACTGTTTCCCTGCCAATCTTAAATGCACAGACCAAAGCATTAACCTATAGTCTTGCACATCTAGAGCACTCCAAGAAAAACAAGGCCCCTCCAAGAAGTCTACAGTGTAGATATAAAAATGCTGCTAGCAAGGATTTTCTTGCTATTTTCTAAGTCCGTGAGAGACTTTTCTCTCTCACAGAAGAGGTAGCAGAGTTATGTAAACAACCAAACACCTGCAACCTTAAGAAGTCTTGTTTATGGTATAGTAGAAAAGTATTTTGACAATGGATGTTTTAGGATTTTCACCAGTCACCCCAGGGGGTGGCTGATCCTTTGTCCAATTAGACTACTAAGAAAAAAGTCTATAAAGGAGTTTGTAAAATAATTAAATAAATCAATCTTGCTGCACAATTCCTGCCTGCTGGATCTTCTCTCCTCCTCCCTATGGCTGCGGGACATGGTGATATACCCTAGGGTTGCAGTAGTACTATAGAAACAGGGAAAATTGACATTAAGACTCTGAAAAAAAAGCTACCATGACTTGGACCTAGACTCGCACCACGTTACTGAGACTTTCAGAAAAGGAGAGAAAGTCACTGTGGATGCTTTACCTCTCAACCTCATCTCAGTAAAGCAGCACCTCTATTAAGTTTGCAGTCACAAGCAAGCAACATAAAAAATTCTCACCTTTTTATCCTCAGAATTTTAACTTTCATTCCTCAGACGAAAGCTACAAGTTAAAAATTAAGCTGCTCCCAGACAAAAAATAAAATGAAAATGAAGATATAAACCAGAAGCTGGCAGAAACTTCAGTCTGTTTCATCAGTGTTTGCAGAAATACTGTCAGATGGAGTTTTGTGATGGCATTTTCAGCAACACAGTCCTATACCACCCAACAGGGCAAGTTTCCTCACTTGACACAACCGGGTTAAGTGAGGAAATCTGTGCAGAAAAAAATATGAGAAGAGATGGAACATGGGTCCTGCTATATGCATGTTGCTGCAACAAGCAGAATTTGTTCTGTTGAGATTCTTGGACAAGGTTTAATTATGATTAGAAGCAGTGATGTTGAAAGATAATTGACTCTTGACCTACAGCAATCATCTTGCTTAAATTTATGTTGCTATCCACTTTAATTATTCCTAGCTGTAAAACAACTCTGCATTCTCATCTAGTTATTTTAATAATTCAACAGATTATAAATCAATTGACAAGCTTCACAGTCATTTTAAGACAACAACATCTTCTAATGTCAATGGTAAAATATTCTCCTTCACCCCCGACTCAATTTTTTTCACAAAATTATCATATTAACTTCATTATTTAAACTGCAGTTTGTATCACGTTTCCTAATGACATATCACATTTTGCTAGGTTTGGTGTATTTTTTCTACTTGTTTTTTATTCTTTCCTCCAGATATACATACATACACACGCGTTTTTAATAAGCAGTTCTCTAGGTTCTCACTCCAAGTAAATTCATACATAAAAAGTAAAAAGATAACTTACCCTAAATTATCTCCCAGCCTTACTTGAAGCACCTTTTTACTTAAACTAGAAAATTCACTCCATTGTGTTAAGTCTCCAAATAGCTCAGAGTCAGTGCCCTATGTAGGACACCTCACAAAGAGCAGTTATGAAACCACTGAGATTTAACTACACCGGCAGTTTTACTTTAATCTTACTCCATCATTACTTTTGTTCTTTTGCCTACTAGGAATATTACTAGTCATTAAAAAGACCTGTATTCAGAAGCAGTGTATCAAAGTAGGTTGCAGTAAAGATTGAATTTGGTACAATTGCTCTGAATACTGCTCTCAAAAGAATAGCTAATTTGCAGTGCAATGCCATACTATTGAATTTAAAAGTCCAAACTGTTTTATAAACAATCTCCTTTTAGTGTATCTGTAACTTTTTTTTTTTTTAGCTAATTTACCTTTTTCGTATGCAAGTGTATTCTGTTGCAGCAATCTGCTAAGCTGGAACCCATTCAAGTGCACAAAACGTAGCTGTTCTCTCATTGTCTTGCCTCCAACAACCGGCAATATGAGGTTCCCAACACTGTTTCTTGAAATTGGTAGACCAAGACCTATTGCCAGTGTGCTAGCTAAATCTGTTTGCTGCACATGTTCAGGTTGGGCCAGAGGACCTAGAGTCAACAACAAAAAACAACAAACAAACAAAACAAAACAAAAAAAAACAAGTAAGAAAAAGAGAGAGGAAAAGAAGTATTTCAGTAACAGGCCCATTCTATTTCTCCAGAGACAGCTGGTACCTTATTAGTTTCAAAATTATTTCATTGGTGTTACGTCAGCTGTTTTAAGTGGTCTGCAGAGAGCTGACTGATCTTTTTCAGCTGCTATCCTCTGCTGCTGTAAATCCAAAATTTATTAAATTCTTAGCCAGCATGACTCTTCAATGCTAACAACTACTGTAAACACAACATAAATGTTAAACAAGTACAAGTAAGGAAACAGATGGTCCACAAGATCACCTTACTATCAAGTTGCAGCCTACATCCTAAGAGAGTTTCATAACTTTTACATTAGAAATAATAAAAAGCACTACAGTAGGCTAATTTAATGTATGAATAAAGAATTAGAATCTAAAATAATGCTGACAGCATTCTAGAAGCTTCTCAACATAATGACAACAACTCAAGATTTAATTAATATCAGGTTGCTAGGCAAACAGAATCAGTGATCAGATAAAGAATGCTGAGGCTCAAAATCCACGGCTACATGCAGGCAAACCCAGTGATTTTTAAAGCGTCCTGTGTAGGATTCCATTAACTTACTGCAGTTATCAGGATTAGCTGTCAGTTCCACAGAAATCTACACACTTCTCGTGTTGAACTAGTTAGGTAGCAGTGTTTTTCTATTATGCTGTTATTTCATCCTCTTTGTAACTTCAGGCATTCAGTGTTTTGACTTAAATACTGTATAGAAAGAACTCTATATAGTCTTTATTCCTCTCAAGGCTCCCTTTAAGAGCATTAAAATTTCCCTCATTTCTCATCTAGCTCCGATTAATCCCATACTTGTACAGAATAGCATCTATAATCCGTAAAGCCTCTTTGCATGAGTGCCTGTATGTCAGCAGTTTTCAGATTTTATCGTTAAAGGCAAGTTCTTAACTGGTTAAAAAAAAGCCAAACTACCAAACACATTTAGCCATTCATGGGTGACACATCTCTGTAGAAGGCTATACAAGTAATACTCTGACAGCATACTAGATGCAAAAAGCCCACAGGATTACTATTTTGAGGTCTACCAAATTAACCACAGAACATTTTGTTTACAGGAGGATCATAAGGAGCAGTCAATAGAATCCTGATTACTTTACCGATGAAAAGTAAACTGCTGGATATTTACGAAGGCATCAGAAATCCCAAACTCTATCCCAAAAGACAGGTAAATATGTCTATTTCACTGTATTGTAAAAACTGCTTGTTCAGTTTAAACCTCATAGAAACTAATTCCAATGAGCAGGAGACTGCATTTGCAGAATCTATACTCTTGTGGTCTGACTGTCAACAACTGCCAGTGAAATTCATAAAATAAAAACTTAGTCAAGAGCTTTGATCCATTCTTGACTTTGTTTTGTTTTCAGACCTGAGAAGAGATCAATGACTCCTCAAGCAATGCTTCCTATTGCAGCTGGATAACAGCTTTATAAATGACAGACAGAAAAATCTACCTCCACTGTGCTGCAGGAACCTCCAGCAAGATAAATAAATCAAGGCTCTGCACACAGCCTTCAGAAGAAAAGAAATCAGATGGAAATGAGCAAGTGGCAGAATGAAAGGCAGAAGGGAGCATTATTTTGGGGAAAATACTCACTCTTGGTATAATTACATTCCACCGATTCACTCAGTCAAGGAGTTTATTTAAGCACGATTCTACAAAGTAGACCAAAGATTCTCTACCACTCCATTTCTTTATTGCCTCTTGCCTTTAACTACCTTGCTTTTATTTTTTATTATTATCTACAAATAGAAAATCAGCTTCAGAAACATGTAAACTCACATCAGTGATATAAAATTAACTGGCCCATACAGTAAACACACTCACGCTCCATATTCTGTCCTTAAGACTTACTGATTAATAGTCATGTTATCACTGCCATCACCTCTCACACTTTCACAAGAGTCAGATAAATTTAATATTAAAAAATAATGCTATTTTTAATAGTCTTCAGTCTCCCAAGGGCTTTCTTCCTCTTTCTGGTTAACTCTGTGTGAGAAATTGTCATTCATTATTCCTCTAAACTAGCTGTGTGAGAGGGAAAAATGGAGGCCAAGGAAATATTATGGCCATGAAAGACAAAATTTAAGCTCACTTCAAAAAGGATTTTACATCTAAACCTACTCATTTACAATTAGCCCAGAATCCTGACAACAGATCTCATTACTCTCAAAACTCAGATAGGACAGTGCTGTAAAAGATTATCATCTAAGAAATACACAATTCTCTCAGTGGTTACAAAGCTTGATTCATGGTTTCACCAAGAAACAGATGCTAACTTCGGCTAAAACCAGAGGTTTGGGTCACACGGAATGGGCTTTCCCAAATAGCTGTAGAACAAACCAAAGCACTTTTTCAGAAAGAATTCTAGAATATCATAAATTAGAGTTGCCAGTGTGTTCTTGTCCTGGTTTCAACTGGACAGAGTTACTTTTCTTCCGAGTTATCTGGTACAGGGGCTGTGTTTTGGATTCACTGTGAGAATAATGTTGATAAAACACTGATGTTTTTAGCTGCTGGCAAGGAGGGCTTTCTCTAAATCAAGAACTTTTCCACCTCCCGTACTCTGCCAGTGAGCAGATGCATGAGGAGCTGGGAGGGAAGGCAGTTGGGGCAGCTCACCAGAACTGGTTAATGGAATAGTCTATACCAGAGAGAATCATAGCCCATATACAAACTGGAGGGAGTTGACTGGGGTCTGTGGATTGTTGCTTGAAGATGGGCTGGGCACCGATCAGCAGGTGGTGAGCAATAGTACTGTGCATCACATGTTTCTCTTGGGTTTTATTCCTCTCCCTCTTAGGTTTTATTCCTCTCTCTCTCCCCTTTCCATTACAATAATGACTACTACAATCTACCTATAATTATTATTGCTGTTCTTGTTAGTTATAGACAGTAGTGTTCTCATCCTATTAGAGTACACTATGCACTGGTATCTACTGGAGCCTTACACAAGTACGATGCAGCCACTCGCTCACTCATATCCCCCATCCTGGTGGGGAGGAGAATCAGAAAGAAAAGGTAAAGCTCATGGGTTGAGACTAGAACAATTTGAGAATTGAAACAAAATGAAATAATAATTATTAAAAAGGGGACAGGGAGAAGAATAAAACCCAATAGAAACAAGTGATTCACAATAAAATTTTAACCACCTGCTGACCGATGTCCAGTCCATCCCCGAGCAGCAACTGGCAGCCCCAGTTTATACCCTAGGCATGATGTTCCATGGTATGCAATATCTCTCTGGCCAGTTCAGGTCAGCTGTCCTAGCTATGCTCCTTAAGGGCTCCTTTTGCACCTGCTCACTGGCAGAGCATGGGAAACAGACAAGTCCTTGATTCAGAGTAAACAGTAAAGTACCTGTGTGTTATCAACATTATTGTCATACTGAATCCAAAAAACAGCCCTGTACCAGCTACTAGGAAGAAAATTAACTCTACTCCAGCTGAAACTAAGATAGGTCTAGAAAAGGTCATGCTTCTTTGATCCTTACCACTTCTCTTTTCAAAAGCAGAGCTGATAAACAGCAGTGGTGTGCGCACTTCTCCTTCTGAAGAACCACCATGACTGCCTGTTTCAGACATCCCGTGATCCCCACAAACAACTAGCAAATTGGGCAGAGAAGCTTCCTCCTGTAAATCACAGGAAAAAAATCTAAGTTATCACACAAACACAATTCATTTATATAATTTCACTATATTCATCATTTTCAAACATGAATATGTCTCAAAATAATTTCATTTTTAAAACTTGCTCACAACACCCTGGAGCAGATAACAAGAGATGGCTGCAATTAAGTGTTACTTAGAAGTTAAGACATATACGTCTAACACACTAACAGTACCTTAGCCAAAAAAAAAAAAAGCACAAAAAAGCTTTAAAAAACCCCTGAATTTATGGAGTCACTAGAAACTCTCTGGAAGATTAAATAAAGGCTATCCCACTGTGAGAAGAAAATCAAGAATCCCAGAACATTAACAGAGAAATATTCTTCCTCTTCATTTCTTCAGCTTCACTAAGTTTTAATATGACATGCTGAACTACTAGTATTGTAAATGTTAACATAATATCAATTCAATATTTTAAAATAATCCTATTTCTAAATTTCTAACAGTCAGTAGTTTCCCAAGGGATTTAGGGGTTGAAATCTGACAGTCAATCAAGGCTGATGTTAAACAATGTGTATGCTTCTGAATAAAGAGAATCAGAAACTTAAGTGAGGCCTGTCCAAGAATTTTGAGCTAACAAATTGAAGTGGCAGAAAATTAACAGTCATTCAGCAACAGAGTAGCTTTCTGCCATCTCTAGTTACTACCAGTACCTGTTCTATCCAAAAAGTAAAGTGCTTTTATTATGTCTGTATTCTAAAACTGAGATAAAGGCTTGAATATAAATGGCAAAAGCAAACATACTAAAAAACAGCAGCAAAAACACTGTAACATTCATGGAACTTCCACACACAGGATTTAACCTCTCTTTTCATGTAATAGTATCCAGTTGACTAAAAATACTATTGAAATTTCATGATCAGCTATTCTGAATTGCAGTAGCCAAAAACAAATAACAAAAAAGCTTCAGGCCACTTGGAACTAGGACTTGGTATTTCAAAACCCAGGCTGCTTAGGTAAGTGACAACCAGTATTTACAAATCTAAAACCAGATTCAGATGTACCACATTTACCATCAAAAAATTGCAGTTTAAGACCACCACTTCCATTTGAATTTACCAAATATCTAAGAATTAGGTATGCTTTCACAATTCTGGACATCAGAGCCATTAGTTACACATGCCCATTACTCCTTCTGCTGAATTTCATTACCAGAAAGCACACCAACAACCATTTTAATTCACAAGTGATGAGAGAATTTTGGCAGGCATTCCTCTCGTCTTCCCACACACCAGGGGGGTGTTATTTCCCACAGCTGCCCAGAAGAGACAGATGTTACTAAGGTCAACCAGCAAATCCTTAAAAATGTTACACTAGGAAATGGCCCAGGAAGGCCAAGAATGGAATATACACTTTAGTCTAGGAATAAAGAAGCTACCAACAACAACCTGAAAGCATTTTAATGTCAGTCCCCAGCTAACAAACACTGACCCAAGAGGAAGTTGTATTACCTTTGAAAGAAGAGAAATATGAATCTTCTTCACTATGTTATCCATTTCACGAAGTTTTGGTCCCACTAATGGGCTGTTAGGCCCAGTCATATGACCAATATGGTCCAACCCCAGGTAATGTAGAATTAGGAGATCCCAGTCTTCTCTCTTTAACACTCTATCCAAATGTCTGGTAACATTATCATCAACCTCAAAGAAAACGAAAACAACTATAAGGTAAAAAAAAATTCCCTGATGTAAAAAGCACAAGAAAATCAACTACACTACCCATGAAAATTCTACAGAAGTTGATGAGAATTACAGTCACTCATAATGTTAATAAGAAAAAAAAATTGTTTACTTCAATGTCAGGCAGCCAAATATATTTGTCTTACAAAATAGGTTCTTCACCCCATTTAATCTTTTCTGGTAATAATGCATCAGCTTACATACAGACAAGGTAAATGGGTTGCCAAGCTTCCACAGAACCTTTTAAATCTGTTTCTAGAACTTTTCAGTCACTTTCATCCTTCACACTCCAGATTATTACTTCACATGTGATACATCAAGTATCACAAGTACAATAAAAAGCCTCAGTTTAGCAATGGGAAGCTCAGGGGTACAACAAACCCTGGTCTTTCAACTCAATTTTTGCTAGTGTGCAAACACAAGAGGAATGTACTTGCTATGAGTAAAAGAACTGATGACATAGTGATAAAGAAAAACTATTTGAAAAGTACTACTTGGGGCCTAACTCACCTGTTTTCCTTCTTAGGTTGACAATACATTTTTAGTTCTGTATATTCTCTTTGGTTATTAAAAATCCCTACAATACTTCACATGTGACATTACTTTGTTGAGTCTGCATATAACTACCAAAAAAACTATAAAAAGCTGTGTTTTTAACAGACCATATTAAGAAAGCATAAGGACTGCATAAAGAGCTTGAGGGCCACATAACCACAGATCCCATAGAACATTTGTCCTTTTCACTCCAGGTTGAAGCTTTTGTAAGTCTTATTAGCATAACCAATTAAACATGTCTTCCAATTCACATCAGACCTTTCTAACTTCCTCAGATAATAAAATACTTCAGTCAGCACCAGCAGGCCAATGGCTCAAGGTTTTACATTTGCTTTTCTAATGTGACCAGAGCAAGAATTTTCAGAATTTGTTTCACTTACTTTCTATGCTCCCTGTTTGATAACATAAAGAAACACTACTCCCATTGCAATTACACAAGTGATGCAATACTATAAAAGTATGCCTCTAAGAGATCAAGGTAATGTATCAATGGGCCTCTTACAGATTGCACTAACTAATAAAAATCTGACAGCAAACGGAAAATGTAGATAGTGGAATTTTTCAACAAAGCAACTGGTCTAACTTCCAACCACAACAAGTTTTGTGAGAAAATGGTATGTTTAGGAAAGTTATAGAGTAATACATTGATGATTACTGTATCCTCCCAACACTTCTTACAGTATATGCATGAGGGACTGAAATGCTTAGCTTCACAGTGCCCATACTAAAAAGACATACAAATCCAATTTCTGTTTAATTGCCAGGTACATATTTCAGAACAAGGGTAGCTTTACTCATTCATTCTCAGAAACTGACACTGTTTGTTTGTACTCACTTTATTTAACTTGGGATCATACAAAGCCTCTCACCTCTGTGAAGTCTGACACAAAAAACGATGTTGTTCCATCATATTCCACAAAGTGCTTTGGGAACAATTTGACCCAAGTATCATCGCCGTAAAATATTATTCTTTTCCCAGCTGTTTTTGCCTGCCATATCAAATTGTCATCCAACAGAGCTGGAGAATTTAGGTTCACAACAACATCGATGAAACCAGGTATGCTACCTGTCATCAAAGCCTAATGAAACAAGAAAAGAGACACATTAAACACGAAACTTCCAGTGCTCAGAAGACAGCAGCAATGTAAGTGGGAGGAAGCAATAAGCCAGATGGCAGACAAATTATATTTTTGGTAAGGAAACATAACAAAGTAAAAGAACACAAGCTCTCTTGCCACATAATCTCATCTGCCACAACACAGTGCTAGTTGATGTCAGAGCTAACTGCTTTACAAAAGATAAAAATAATACTGTCTTAATTAATTGACAGAAAAGAGACTTTCTATGACAGTTGAAATTTGCTTCATTTACAGGTCATTAAACCACCAAAAGACAGTTTAGGTCTAAGTAAACTGACTCAACATTAACAATGACAGTACCTTCAAGACAGTAAGTAAGAAACTTCTAGAAAAAGCAATGAGGTCCACCTATAAAGAGTTACCAGACTGTCTCCCCCTCACTCTCTCACTCACGTGCTAGTTGACCTACCAGTGATCCCTCCCTCAGCTTCTTCAGAGCAAAAGTGTTACTCAGATCTACCACTGACAAGCCTGGACAATCATGCATTTTGATGACACCACCACAACTCATCTTTTAGTTACCTGGAACTTGGCACAGTTTCCTTTTTAAGCTCTTCAAAAACATCCCTATGACAAAACCATTTTATACTAAACTGGATTTTCTCTCAGAAGTTACAAGAACACGGAGAAATACAATAAAAATATTCCTGGATAGAAGACAATTGGAAAACTCAACAACTAAGAGGCTACTGCCTTCCCATGATTACAAATAAAAAGGCTACGTCAATCATTTAAGCCTGCACTAGGGCCTTATCTGTCCTTAACCTCTTGGCCATTGCAAATCAGGACTCTATGACATGCACTACTACAGCAAAGAGAGATTCACCCATAGATTGCACTAACACCACAAACCTGCCCTTATTACCAACTTCAAGCATGTGAAACAACTCATATTTCAAAAGCTTCTCCAAAGAAACGACAGAAAAGAACCCCACTTACCTTAATTCGAGGCATAGTCACAGTGGGTGGCTTGGCTTCAGCAATGAAACTGTAGGAAGTCCCTTTTTCTACAACTTGCGTAGTATATGGCATGAACTGTTTCCCTTTGGATCCAAACACAAAGTCATCTCTCAAAGCATCTATCAGCACAATGACAACTTTTTTGAAAAGCGGTGGAGGAATCTTGGTCCAGTTAGAAACCATTCCTAAGCAACAAAAACAAGAGTATATAAAAGTCATCAACAAATTTTACCAAAGGCTAGACGGAAGTTAAAGGACAACTTCACCACATAAATAAGTGTTTTCAACTTCTTTATTAATTTTACACCCAGAAATGAGAAGCTGCAAACAGCAAACACAAGAAGTAATCTGAGGAAGATGAGTTCTTCAAACCATCCAGCACAGGAATAACACAACAACTCCAATACCACCTCTAGAAGTAAAACAAAATGTGAACGGAGTATGTGATGTGAAATTGGGAAAACTAAGGAAAATCTTTGAAATGGAGAGTGTTCAAAGTAATAAGAAGGGATAGCTGCTACCTTCTCTCTTTTTAATTCAGTAAAGCTGAACTAATTGCATCTGACAGACAACTTTTGTTAGAAAAAAGAAACAGCATTCACTTGTGCTAATACCCAATTTTGCACATCACAACATAAACAATGCCTCTTTATCAAATCTCACCACAGGATAACAGGAAGATTACAAAGAAAGAGACAATTTCACTGAAACTTGTATGAAAAAGATTTGTGCACATTCACTCCCTTCAAGACAGAAGACTGTATGCCAGGCTAGTTCAGTGATGACAGCTGCAGGGCAAAAATACAAATCCAGAATTCCCTGGATAGAGTATATAGGTGTACAGAAAAACACGGCTGTGCATCAAGTAGGAGGCAATGTCATGCCTTCAAGCCAACCTCTTCCTTTTGCATGGACTTAATTCTGGCCACAGCAACTCTTCATCTGCAGCAAACTTGGTCCACTTACAGCAGCATTTTTGCCCCAGGCTTTACAGGTCTCATTTCTCTTTCAGGAAAAAATACAGAAGGGCAAAATGGAAGCAAAATGTATCCTACCCACAGACCTCTATCCAGACATCATTGTGTTGAAGCATGCATTATATAAAGTTAGGGTTTTACACATCTTTAGAGTAAACTGCCTAAGTGGTTGACAATTTGGAAATAATGGTGTGTCTAACAAAACAATCTCAGAAACGACCTCAGAAACCGTATTTTGGGGTACATAGATAAGCACAACAAACTGACATTCACAGACTAGTTACTGCTACTGATTTTCCAGATCAGGAAATGGGGGAGGAGGACACAGCAGGGAGAAGGAGGAAATCTCAACAACAAAATGCTAACTGCAAACAATCCTAATTAAACTGATAATTTTGTTTTTCCAGGACTTGAATTATCAACTTAGCAGGCATACTTTGGCTCTCCATGAAAAACAAGAAGGCACCACTGGATGTTCTGTTAGTTAAACCTTTCTCCTATCCACTTGCTTAGTGAAAAAAAGCTTGCTGGACATAAAAAATGTTCAGATCACAAACACATACACCCTACTCCTAACTTCCTCCTGCAGTGTAATTTATCAGAAAGTCAAAAGTATTAAGAAGTTCAAATGAATCTGGAGTCATTTACAAGCCCCGTGAAAATAATTACTATTAAGACAGCTAAAGCAACACATTGTCCAAGTCTTGCCATGCAGCATGCTTATCTACTTCTGCCAGGGTTACTTAGAAAAGTTACTTGAAATGAACCTAGACTTCTGTGAAGAAAACTGTAAGTTCTCTACCAAGAACTTATTACAACAATGTGCTGCAAGCATTCAGTATCACAACCTTCTCACAGCCAAGACAGGATGCACTCAATGGCAGTCAGGACTCACAAAGTAAAACATTCAGGAGTTACAGAAGAATTGGAGAAATATTATTTTCTGAATATGTCTAACATAGGTTGAAAGCCTTCTACATCATGGTTTAGTAGGCAATTCCCTGCCTTTAGACCTTATCATCCAGACATCACTCTGCAAGCAAATCGTAACCAAGAACTACAGAAAGTAAGTATTCTTCCACTGTCACTCCATTTTTGTCTACTACACCTAGGCTTGCTAGTGACATGCCTAAATTTAAACTGCTCATAGAGCCCTGTGGTGCACACTTACACTCTTCAACACAAACCAGTCCTTTCAAAATGAAATTGTCTGACATCTGCTTCCCACCTTAACCGTCTCCTTCTACATTAGTCTCCTGCTAATATCACATGTGAATGCAATACTTCACTCACAGCAGCCTATCAAATATCTGTGACAATCTTGGTAAACTCCAGCTAAAAATCAACCTGCCATTCAGCAGAAACCACTCAGTATGTTAACAGATTAGATTCTTTCAGTGCTCCTGCTTAAACAATACCAGCAAACCACACGCTAAAACCACACAACCTTCTGTTCTCTTCACTGTGTCTCACAATTTAAGTAAGCGTGTCCCCACACGCATCACATCACACACTTCAGAAGAATTAACAATAAATATCAAGCAGCTAAAGACCCAGTTTGGCAGTTACAGTCCTATTCCACAAAGTTAACCACAAGTAGGTGTCCCAAGCAAGAGCTTTCTACGAGCAAAATACTACCTGATCCAGCTGTCAAGTGAATCTGAAGTTTGACCCCACAACCTCCAAACACTGGTGGACAACACTCCCTCAAGTACACAGTCCTCTCCACATTACTTTAATACAATTTGTGAGTGGACATATAAGACAACTACATTATTAGCACATCCTCTACTGACTCCTTAAAAAGAGTCTTGAAATTTCTAGTTTCGCAAATTCATCTATGGAACACAGCAGGACCTGTAAAGACCGTGATTTCACGGAAACGGCGATACTGTGCATATTGCAACGTGCATTACTACCGCATTTGTCAGTAGTGAGGTGTTAAAAGTCTCCCTGAGGTGGCATTAAGACACTCAAACACCACCGAAATATCACGGAAACAATGAATCTCGGGCACAACACACCCAGCGAATTATCACAAGAAACGCGTGAGGCGTTTTAGCTGAGGCGGCATCACTTAATGCAAACAACTTGCCATTAAACAAAACCGGGTATCCCGGCTCAATCAGAGTCCGGGAAAGGGAAATAAAACGACAGGAAAGCGCACCCTTCAAAAAAGTGACAGCTGACACTTGAGGCTTTTTGCGACTGCGAGCAGATTCCCCTGGCTGTGATCCGTAACTACGTGAAAAGCAGTTAAGTTCTAAACTACTTCGGAAACTGGTCTGGAAACACGAGGGCGCTACAGAAAGGTGACCCGCGACGCCGAGCGACGGGGCGCGCCCGGCAGCTGCTCGCGT
>NW_008238355.1:4866406-4872622 GCF_000691975.1 Corvus brachyrhynchos
CGCCCCTGCGTTTCGCCTCTCGGCCCCATCTCCCGGCCCCACCTCCCGCTTCCTGGACCCACGTAAGGGCCCCGCGTTGCACCGCGCATCTCAGGTCTGCATTCCAGCCCCTGCTTGCCACTCCCGCATCCCGGTTCCGCGTCCCACACCTGCAACCCAGCCCCGCATTCCAAGCCCTCATCCCACCCCGCGTCCCGACCCGCGTTCCCCGGCGGGAGGGAAAAGGAGGTTTGATGCAATGTTGCAGCAGAGTGCTTGGTAGGTGAGGGAGGAGTCCTGGACAGTGGCTGGGGCAGGTGTTTGACAAGCAGAATCTTTCCCCGCACAAGCACACACACTTATTAATAAAACTGAATAGTGATAGCTTTTAGTCCTTCAATTGGAATGGAAATAAACTGTAGCAGGCAGATCATGACAGAGGAATGAGGAGAAGTAAGTTTTAAAACTTAAATTTTCTGAGAAAGGAAACCAAAGACGCTCTGCAAAGTGAAGCAGAGTTTATACCATGTCGGGTGGAGTCGCGGGAGACAAGCACTCAAGGCATTGTGATCAGCAAGTCTCGTTTATTGTAATAATCTACACATACTTATAGTGCTACTAATTAGCTCATACATATTGCAAAAGCTGAGCTCCTTATTGGTGGGAGCTATTCCGTGAGATCTGCAAACACAGGGGTCTTACTTTCCTCTTCCATATGGTTTCTTTCTGCTTACTTATCTGGACTCACATCCTGTTATTTATACAACTTCTTGCTCAAGAATTCAGTGTCCTTGCCAAGTCTGCATCTTTACTAAGCCTGCTGTGTCATCATGACCTTTGCTTTTTAGCCATTCTTCAGAAAGACTCTCAACAATACCAGTCTCGTTGTATCACTGAAACAGGAAGATAGCCTGAAAATGTCATTCTCCCAAACAAAACTGCTCCTCATTTCTACCCAGGCAGTTTCTGTATGGCCCACCACTGTGCTGGAAAGATGTGGCACATATTTCTGCAGCATACATGAGTCTGTAGCTTTACTTGTGAGCGGCACATTTTCCCTGAGCCAACAGGCACAGCACCCTGCCGGCTGTGCTTACTGTAGCCGTTGCATTTTACTGCCATTTCCACTGGCCAGCCCGGTTAATTCTGGGCTTTTGCAACACCTGCCACAAGGCAAAGTTGCCGTGATGTGAGAAGCATGTGTGAGTGGGTTCAGGATAAAAGTTCTGTATTTGGCCTTTCCTAGAGTCTCCAAATACAGAGAAAAAAATCAAGGAGACGGGGTCCTGTGGATTCATGCTGTTTACATTTCAGCATCTCTGAGCACTATGCTACCTTTACCACTTACCTAAGTGGTTTTTCTGGCCACTCTTACCACTTTATGCTTCTACTCAGAATGCTGTTAACATTTTCATTTCTTAAGATGATCCAAAACAATTATGTTAAAAAGAAATTGCATTTTTGCAATTCACTTGTTTCTTTGCAGAAGCATGACTCTCAAGGCCCATGAAAGTTAGTATTCAGTAATTAACTTCAGCTGACTATGAGCAGTGTAATGAAATTCAGAAAAAACATGCAAGGAATGTTGCTTGAATCAGTAGGAAAGGGCAGAAGGAAACTTTGGGCCATTGTATTCAAACTTTAAAATGGCTTTAGGTAATGTGCCTTAAAGTTACAGTATTTGTATGTCCAAGAAAAGCTGTATTTGTTGCTTTTTAGAGGTGTTTTTCCTCTCCTATAAACCTTGAACTAGTGAGTGAGTCTCTCCAACCAGAAGCTAGGAAAGGTTGCCTAACAAATACAAATCACCCTAATGTAGGCAGTGTTTATGAATCACAAAACAGCATCTAAGAAATGTCTGTCTTCTTTTTATTTCAGGCATGAATTTTACTTTTCCTTTCAGAAAGTCAAAATTCCCCAAACTGCATCTTTATCCCATCATTCAAACCTTCAAATTCCCACATAAGATCAGAATTTCTGTGTTCAGGCAAAAGGATTTCTCCACAGACATAAAAACACTGTTTAGCGTGTGATTCACACTCCCTGGGTCCTATCACTGGGTATTTACTGAGTACCATCACCATTTGGCAAGTTCTTGCAGCAACATGCTTTGAAGTCCATTACTGTAGCACTTAACTGCAGGGGTCAAATGCAGGAAGAATCTTGAGCAAGATTCTTGTACAAGACTTTAAGTCTGACTGTCTATGAGTCTACAAGCATGTTACAACATAATATATTGACAATCACTGCTGTGCACTGCTGTGGCCGTTTTACAAGCTCTTGGGTATAACCTCCTCTTTTGTGCATAACACATTTATGCCCTGAGAGCTGGTCATTTTGTGAGCATTTAGAGGAAATGTTTGTGTGCTTCTCAGTTTGTAAGCGCACAAACAGTGTTGCATGCATCAATTTATGTCAAGGGGTGCTGGCCGACTTAAAGAGCTTTTGGAAGGTTAAAGGTTCATGTCAGAGTGTCAGGAAAGGTGCAATATAGTGCAATTAATGTGATTCAGAAGGCTTTTGTTTCATCGCAGCCAGCAAGCATTTTAGAGCACAGTACAACCCATCCCTGTGGGAGATGAATTTGCATCTTTCGCAACAAGAGAGCACGTTGCTACTGCTGCTGTTGTGAAGAGCCCCTCAAGCAACTTTCATCTCTGTGTGTTGAGGAAGAAGAAGGAATTTAAGGCTCTGTGCAAAGTCCTCTCTAGAGGCATTGTTCCAAATCTGAGAAATCAGCAGACCGAAAGCCATCCAAGCCTTGTCTTCTACAGGCGTATGTACCACTGGTTCCACTAAACCAGTAGGAACATGTTTTGGTGAGTATCTTTGCAACCGACATTTAAAGCAGCCAGGTGATATTGTTAGTCTCTCTGGCATCCCGCAGGTCTTTTCTTTACTGAGGCAACTAGTAAAAAGCAGATACGGTAAAAATTTGGTGTGTCCCGTGAGGGAGGAGCAAACCCCCTTCAAACAGTCTCTATGTCCTCTGCCAGCACTTAATGAAACACTGCCCATTGGTCAGCACTCAGCATGTCTGCTTCTTCAGCTCCTTTTCTCCTGATTCTTTCACTTCTTATGTTTCACAATTTGGCTAGAAAAACAGGCCCTATCTTCCCTTTTCGTCTAGTTTCAAACACAGACAATATGCAGCCAGTTTTCTCAGGTTTCTTTTCATCTTTCTCATTCTCTTTCTTAGCTTTATTTTGACTGATTCCTTTGCAGTTTTGCTCTCAGGCCTGATGTTCATAAGTTATGGGGATCTGCAGCTCACCACCTTGCTTTTTGAACTGCCTCGATTATTCTCCCTCTCTGGATCTAATTTAACAGGATTTCACATCTGAATATGTGTGTTTATTTGAAACCTGCACATCTCTTCTGACACTGACAATGTCAGATATGTGAACATCCCATGCCAATGGTTTAAACAAACATCTCTTTTCTGTAATCAGTGGAACCTCTTAAACTTGTCTCTAATGCATTTAATAATGTATTGGGGAACACGCAAGTGGAGCAGGAATATGGACAGTGACGAAATTGACATGTATAAGTAAAAGCAACCATTTTTACATACAGGGGGTGTGAGACAAAATTAATTCAAAATTGAGTGAAGCTGTAATAAAAAACAAGACTTCCCAAGGTGGTCCGATACTCCAAAAGCCCTGTGATATAGTTAGAAAATCAGAAGGACACATAGTAATTTTTTCTCTCTTATCATTTCTCCATTCTTCAGTACATGGCAATTCGAATGTATGTCAGGTCTCTGCTGTATTTAAGCCACAGTAAAACATCAGAAAAGGTTATAAAAGACTCTCTGCTGAAGTGTGACTCTCCCTCCTCCATTCTGGTGCACTGCAAAGCCTCCAGAGATTTGTAGTTGCTGAGGCAAAAGACAAAGCAGAAGCACTGCATTGTAAACCCAGCTTCTGAAATCCAAGACTGAACAGGAATTTCTTCATATAGAAAAAAAACATGTTAAGAAATAATTCAGTAGCTTCATCCACATCAAATAATTGATTATCTATCTTTGTGCACACACGCACATGTGCACACATGCACAGAAGTCTACCTTCAGATTTAGCTATTTTGGAAACCATGCTTGCAGAGTTTATGGGATTTGAGATTGAGGCAACCAGGGATCACTGAAGACGATAACCCCTGATAACCCCTGAGCTGGTGAGCTGTAGGGAGCCAAAGCCTGGATTGTTTCTGTAGACTGCAAACTTGTTACTTGCTGCAGTATGAGATTACTTGCTTTTGAAGGGAAAGCAAAGCTGCAGAGCAAGAGCTAGTTGAAGAAAGAGGCTGCTTGTTAGTTTCGCCTAGGGCCTTGCACTCAAACCTTACATAGTTTAGTAGTGATATCTGCATCCCCCTTTCTCCTCGCAGGGTTGTACAGAGATGTAAATAGTCATTTTGTGCGCTCACCCAGGCCAGTTCTCTCAGAGCTGCAGCCATAAATTGGGATCACTGAGCATGAACCCCATATGTGCTGCTGATTAGAGTAGATCATGGGATGCTGACCCAAGGTTAGTTTTTCATCCAGTCTAAATGGACTGGTTAAAACATGAATGAAAAAGAGTAAAAGCTCAAGGAAAATTTCCAAAACCACTTAAGTAGATGGACTTATTCTGGCAGTACAAGTCTCTGAAACTCCCCCCAAATGTCAGCAGGCTCCACAAGTTAGAATAATGCCAGTCATCTAGACTTCAGGGCAGGCATTGAGAGCCAAATCAGGGCTCAGCTGAAACAACATCTTTTCATTACACATGAAAACTAACCATAATCTCTCCTCCCTACAATTTTACCCACTTATCTTGCTGTTCCTTCCTTTGATCCCATTTTCTTTCCTAATCTGCTTCTTCTTCCTAAAGTAAAAGCTTTTGCAGTCATGCTTTATGTTTGACAGTCTCTCTCTTGCTCTTCCTGACAGCCTTAGCTATTTTTTAGAGAGGTGATGAACAGGGAACCCAGTGATACTAGGTTTTTCCATATTTAATGAGAACTGCAAACAGCAATCAGACTTTGTCCATGTCCCCACCAAGGAAACTGTCTATTGTGTAAGATGACTCCTTATCAGGTGCCAAAACACCCCATCCAGAAACATGTGCAAAACCCAAATGTTTGCATCTTGGTTACCAGGGAATCCAGCGACTCCAGCCTGCAACTGCAAGAGAAACTGGGCTGTCCCTTTTCCTGCTTAGCTACTGCTTCTCCATGACGTTAGTACATTGTACTCAGCATGCTGGTGATGACTTTAGCTCCCTCCAGTTCTCCTTGCTTGCCTGATCTGCCTAGTTCTATAGGGCTTTCTTTAGTCACATGGTCTTTGTCCTACTGAGAATTTCTCATGGTGCAGAAATCCTCTTTTCCTGCGTCCCTATGAGCAATAGTGATAAACAATTACAACGACGAAGTAGGAAATGTAGCTACATTCTTCCATGACATATGACTTTACTAAAATAACTAAATAACCTTCCTAAAATAACCTAGTAAAGCTTCTTTTTATCTTCATAGACTTCTTGCCTCACATCTCTCTGTTCTGTAAGCCCAGGCCTTCTTTTTAAAGTGATTCACCTGCAGGTATCAGATGTTCGGTAACACTGCCTTTATTTACTTTAGGCCTAGATATTTTTTACTAGCCAAACACTACATTGTGTTAAAAAATACCAATGCATAATGTAAGAGCTTCTTGATATAGAAACCAACTTCTTCTCTGACACCTCTTACTGCACTTGTTTCCAGGAGAGAGGTCTTTATGTGTTGCTTTTACTGCAGGGAATTGCCATGCTCTACCAAGTCAGCATCATAAGCCTACTCAGCTTAATGTTCAGATGCTCTTCAGCTGTCCAAGCAGCTAAGAAAGCAGAGAGTGAGGAAGGCTGGCAGGCGTTGAGAGTGCAGGCTGTTGGTGCGCTTGCTAACTGAAGTGTGTACTTTGTCAAATTTCACGCTGAATAGCCAAATCATCGCCAAGGGAGAAGCTGAAACTATACAAGGGGCCTTAATACTATGTGTTAGTGGCTGCAGAGAGCTCAGGGAAACAAGAACCTATCAGCTGGTAAATTATCCAAAGCAAAAGTGTTTGTGAGAGGGGAGGAAACAGCAATTTAGCTGTCTTTAGTCACCTAGGGTAATTAATCAGCATCATCAAGCCCCGGCATCAGTAAATTCTGAAAAAGGTTTTCAAGTGTTTATATTTTCAGGATAAATTTCTTCCAGTGCTGTGTACCTAGA
>NW_008238355.1:4873048-4875168 GCF_000691975.1 Corvus brachyrhynchos
TCGGACTGAGCCCTTTTGATTGGAGTGGCCAGTCAATCTGGGCAGGGCACTGCATCTGTCCCACTTGGGTTCCAAAAACTTGTCCCAGCCGCGGCCTCCTTCCCCAGTGTGCAGCACCAACACACACCCAGGCGAGGTATTCCTACCTTTTATTCTGGTTTGTGCAAAGGAGGCAGCAGGGTGGTAGCCCACAGAAGGCTGGCTCCCCAGTCATCAAAACTTTGCACCATTTGTAAATTCTAACAAAGGCACCAGCATTCATTGCTTACAGATTACAGGACTTTTTCATTAATTAGTACTCAACACCCTGTTTGCTCATTATGTCTCTTGCTCCTCGTGCTAATCAGTCTGCAGGCACAGTTCTTCCCTCCGTCTGGCCCTGGGGTCTGTTTGGAGGAGGTGATCCTTGAGTTGGTGGTCGAGATCTCCCACTGCTGGAATTACCTTTCTCCCAGTTACTGCTCAGTCCTGACCTTACTCCTGGTGGCTCTCATCCAGACAGCCCATTCATCTTGGGATTGTCTTCCCTTTTCCTTAAAACAAACATTAGCCAAGCATGTAATGTTCACAATGCAATTGCTTAATCATAACTGTCTAGCTACATCTACTGACTGACAGCAACAAAAAAATTTGTGAAGTTTGATTAAGATTTTGAGAGGTTCAAATCTTGAGGGACTCAATATCACTTCCAGCCAGGTTCTGGCTACCTTATTCACCCACCCGTCTCCTCAAGTCATGCGACATTGCTGCCTTTCTGTATGTTTCTTTGTACTTGATAAGGGGAATAAAATGTTGAGATGGACTGACAGTGATATATAGAGACATTATAAGCCTGTAAATCCTATTTCAAGAGGAAATCAGTCAAGAACTCCTTACATCTGATTGCAGGCTCCTTATCTTATCTGCACTAGTAAACTGAAAAAGTTTCCTTGTCTGAGCTTTTTTTTTTTTTCATTTCCAAAACAGCTTCAGGCATATCCCTCAAATTAAACAAATATTAAGCAGGATTTCTTCCTCACTTAGGCTCTTCTCAGTGCCTGTTTTCTCAGGAGGTAGATGGAGAATGAGACTTGGGTCTCAGCAACACTGGAATTGGCTGAGCTTTTGGAAGATGTTCAAAGATCACCAGTGTTCCTGACAGTAGAAAAAGAAAAAAAAATGTACTGTTTTGTGTCCATTTTAATGAATTTTGAAAGCTTTCAATGAGCACCAGAATTACTATAACCAAGAATCAAAAACTGTCAAGAGGATGAGATTTCTATATAGCCCTTTGTAAGAAAGGTTTTCAATTCCTTGAATGCCTGTATTATTAGGACAGGTATCTGAGTATCCTCTTTTATTGGAGCCTTCCTTACCCACTCCATTTTAAACTGCGACGGACTCTACTGTGAGTTTAATTATGAACACAGGCTGAACACCAAAACTACACAGTGTAATAGGTACAACAGCAGGTCAAGATTTCTTTTAGTTGTTTTTTTCCCCCTCTGTTTTGTTTCTGGAGGATTTTTTTCATTTTATTTTACTTGTAACAGTGATTAAGATCAATCCCAAAAACTCTACAAGGATGAATGAACTGTGACAAATCACATCTGCTTTTTTCAAGCAAAATGGCACAGGGAAATAGATTAAGAGGGCACACCTTAGAGACTGAAACCATCATTTTCCTATCATCTTACATGCTGGCTTCCTTAAACCTGTCACACTCCATCTTGTTGTTATTTGGTCTTTTAGGCGGTTCCAAGAAGATGAATTGCCATTGCTGGGAAGCTATAAATTTGCACCTTCAGCATATTGGTGATCCCTTGTTCATATGCCAGAACTTCATGTCATCCAGCTTAGCTCCTCTCACTCTCACCAGGTTTTTCATCCCCCTACACTGGTAACTTTGTGGAGAACACTGTCACTGCACTTTGACCCCTTTTGGCTGTGCTGCACCCACCAAGATTATAGTTCGTCACACCGGGCCTCATTTCAGTATTGCAAGTGACCAGCGTTGCCCACAGTGTTTTGAAGAAGGCCTCAGTAGGTCCTGAGGGACCCTGAGAGTCTCTTTCCTCTCTGCTGGCTGTGGCCATGATATATCTGAAGATTTCTCCCAGCTGTGCCCCACCAGCACCCTG
>NW_008238355.1:4875201-4886880 GCF_000691975.1 Corvus brachyrhynchos
CACGACCTCTGATGTATTTCCAGCTGATCACAAAGATTCTAGCCACTGGTTCTCAAGACCATAATCTTGTCACTTTAGGTTACTGAAACTCACGTTTGTATAATTGCTCTCATCTCCTTAAATAATCCAGTTCTAGTTCTTGTGCCAAAAATCACCAGTAAAGATGTAAATAAGTTACCATCCACAGGACAGCACAAATCAATCCTGTCTCTGAATGGGCTATTGCAGTCAGCACCTACCACCTTTGACTTCTCTTAATCAGCTGCTCCTCAGAATCCCAAGCTGAGTACCAATAAATCTGTCTCCTTCATTTTGTTGGGTTAACATGACTTTACTGAATAGACATGCTCTTTCTTTCTGAAGCTCATCATTTCCCTTACTAGATGAGGAACTTAATTCTTTCCACCTGAGAACAGGTTTCACTGCCACTATGCCTCCTTCCCTGAATATTTCTGTCCATTGTGTTGCCCTGTTTTTATCTAGTTCTGTGTCCCCTTCCTGAGTACTGAATGCAACAAGAAAAATTATACTTTGGCTTTTTCTCAAAAAAGTACCAATCTTACTAGTTATTAACAGTTTAGAAGTCCTTTATTAGCTTGAAAGTCTGGAGAAAAATGTATCAAAGTCACCTTGGTTTTCTTATAAGTAGCCGAAGTGTGACTTAACAATGGAAGCAGTCATAAAAAAAAGACATTAAAAAAAAGTAAAGAAACATAAACACCCTTGGCAGTGTAAGTATGGGAATCTGACGCTGCAAAGAAGGATGGCGGGTTGTGAGTATGATGCTTCAGCATCTACCACCTAGCCAAGTACAGCAGGGCCTTGCTGTCAGCTTCATGCTGCCTGCAATACTTGAAGAACATTCAAAGGCAAGAGAGAAGATCTATCATGGGAGAAAGGGACTCCAGGAGAGCAGAGAACTGTGGAACATTGGCATTCAAAAAGAATTAAGCCATTTCAATGGAGGAGACTCTAAGAACAAGAAGAAATAAATAATCCCATCATCAAGCCACAGCTCCTAGGAAGCAGTCCTTTCCTTCTGTATCAAGGGAATGTATAGTATTTCTTCAAAGACTACACTGCATATGAACTTAAAAAAAAAAAAAAGGCAGACAAGAAAAAATCACATTAAATGGCCAAACAGTGCCATCTGGGGACTACTCTCACAAGAATAGCATGGGTAAACGGCAGTAAAGTTAATGAAAGAGCTGCTTTTTTACTTGGAATGAGCAGAACTTTATTCCATGGGAAGTTTTGATTATTTGCACGGGGCCAGTCTTGGGGTCAGGCACTGAGTGGCACACAGTATTCTATTAAGAGTCAGGACTGCTCCAGGAAAGGAATCGACATCTCTAAATTAAAGAGCTGTAGCCAAGCAGCAGCTTTGTTATATGTTCCTGATACAAAGAATTTCTTAATTTGAAGCTTGTAGAAACGGGAAATGACATGAAAAATAAGGAAAGGACAATATGATGTAGCACTGGTGGAGAAATTATTTCAGAGCTTCTTGTTTCACTATGCTATGCAAAAGAATTTTATTTCACAAAGCCTCCAGGGCACAGTGATCCCCCATTTAAAGCAAATATTTTCAAATGAGTGCCTGAGACTTTGCTTAAGGACTGCAGTGAAATCAGGGAATCATATCATCAGAATGGTTTGGGTTGAAAGAGACAGGAGAGATCATCTAGCTCCAACCCCCCTGCCGTGGGATGCAGCGAGCACTACCATGTAGCTGTTTGTACAAGCAGTGGGAATATTCTGCTTTCCAGGATGGTGCAGATGATACAAATGGAAGCGGAGATATCTTGTAAGGACAGCTGTGTCGTTTTCAGAAGTGGCATGAGGCACAGGAGGGTGCAAGAGCAAAGCACCTGGTAGTGCCTTCAGGCAGACAGGTTCAGTCTGGGCTCCTGCTGGAATGCGAGTTTGATGGCTGCCTGGAAAATGCAGACTTTTCAGCAGAGTATAGAAAACTCAGAGAGGGACCAAATCTGCTGATTTGAGTGTTGTGCAAACAAAACCAAAGAGCAGCTGCTTTTAATCCCAAGCTGCATATACAAAAAGGGAAGTAGGAAAGTAGCAAAGGCAGTAAATTTTTGCATTTCTTTCAGAGCCTTAGATTTCTTTGAAGGATTATGAGTATTATGTTAAGACCTTCAGTTTAAGCTGGATCAAAGAGGAAAGAGGAACCAGAGAATGTGGTCTTCAGTAAGAAGCTATGGAAATAATGTAGACTCTTTTTTTATTTTTACCCTCAGACTGTCTACAAACCAGGCTACTTCTTGTAAAACCAAAATAACAAAACTGGGCTGCATCAGAAGTCTGTGCAATGTTTGGCTACCCATCCGTGTTATTTTAACATTTTCAAGATTTCAAAATGTTCAATACTTGTGTATTCTCTTCTGTTACATTTATAGTATTTAAATCACATGCTATTTATTCTATTTATTATTTATAATGCATTCATTTCTATTCACCTGCTGCAATACACAGTTGGTTTTTAATACATAATTTCTAATTTCAGTTTCATTGCAAAGTCTGCTTTCTCTTGAGCTAACCCCTGGAATTGAGTTCTTAGCCAGAGACCACCACCTGGGAAATCTGCTAAAACAACAGCACATGCTCTGCATCCTCATGAAACTGCCTGACATTTAGGGTCACCACCATGTTGATGTTAAGCCTGCTGAGACTGCAGTGAGGACAGTAGGCACCAACTTCTCTCCCTCTTACCTATGCAAGGGAAGCATAACAAGTCATCCAACCACTACGGTGGAGTGACCCCCACTTTTCCACCTTCCTACTCAGTCTGAACAAATGTAAGTGATGTTTTCACCATCTCTGTGTTGTGGCTACACTCACCGTGGTGCATGAAGATACCATGAACCTTACTGGGGACACATTTTTGTCAGAACAGGCACTGGACAACCTGCTCGAGATGAATAGAAATCAAGGCATAGTAAATGAATTCCCTCCAGCTTGCAGCAGTTTCCAGGCACGGTAGGCAGTTCCATGGCACACATGTCATACCAGCACTCAGTAACTCCCTTCAGCCTCAGCCAGAGGCCCCGTAGGTCCTTGGGGAAGTTCCTCTCAGCATCCTCTCTAAGGCACAGCTGTGGGTATGTTCACAGGGGCTCTTATGCTTGAGCTCTCTTGCACTCTCCACTGCTCCTCCTTCTTGCACCAGCTCCCTGGACAGTTTGACACCCCTCCCCTGCAGCACATTGATGCTACATCCTCTGTTTTCTCAAAAGAGTGTTGTTTAAAAAGTGTGTTACCACGGGCAAAACAGATGCTGTACACCAGCTGGCAAAAGGTGCTTTTTGCTGGTAGAGCTTCTTTGCTTGCTGGAGTTGCAAAGTCCACGCAGTGCAGGTATACCAGGGGAACTACACTAACAAGAAAGTTTTAGGCTGCCCCAAAAATAAATCATCCTCTGTTTTATTCAGTTCTTCAGGTACAAAAGAAATACATGTTCAGCTCCTTTAGGAATTAAACTATTGACCTTTCTGAATGCCAAAAAGCATAGAAGTAGGGCAGAGAGAGAATGATTATCATATTGTTGAAACAGAAGAACTCCCAAATCTAATAAATGTTAGACCTGACACTAACTGGGAAAAAGGAGGAAGACAGGATGCTGTTGTTAGAGCAGGATCTGTTGGGGATTGGTTGCACAGATAATCCAGGGTGGCAGAGGTTTCTCTGATGTTTTTGAGGGCATTTGACTTGTTTCAGGTGGCATACAGAAATAAGTCACATCTTTACAACAGTTGTTTGCAAAATGCAGGAAGCAGAATTGACCCAAATCAGGGGGGGTTTCTCCTCGGGGGGACCCTCAGAAATGTGTTTCTGGTAGAGGTGCTCAGGCATGTTTTCTCCTGGACACTGAAGTCCCCACAATGGTGGGACAGTGGGAGGGGTTCACATATGCTGCCGCCAGAGGACTTTGTCTCAGGGAGATGTCTCAGCTCCAGGCCAGACATTGCAGAGCCTCTCACTTACCCTGGCCCCTGCAAAGCCCCTTGAGAGCACATGCAGACCCCCTCATAGTTCACACCAGGTACACAGGCACCCCATGACAGCACACAGGCCGGTCGCTTCTTTCCCAGCCCACTGTGCAGGAGGCGTGCACTGGGCATGACTTGAGGACACCACTTCTGCTAACTGCTTGGCAGCCTTTGATCATCCATTTAAAGCCGATTTCCTTCCCAAGGGCTTTGGAGACAAGAGGGCTCAGTCCATACCTGGGGTTCAGGTGGTACAAGAACATGCCTTTTAATCGTGCGGGTGCCCTCACTGAAGAGGATTCACCAACACTTTGGGAGCAGTAAACAGCCCCAGCTGCAGTGTTCTGCAGAGCCCAGGACAGACTGGAGTGCAGCTGTGTGTGGAGATGAGGACCCATGACATTTTCATTTTGATAGTGTCCCATGTACTGTACGTGTTCTCCAGGACTGAACCACAGCCAAGAGCTAGTCATCATTTATTGATCAGTGGCTTGTGTTTGCTCAACACTGTATTGCCGGTAACCAGGTAACATTAATAAAAGTGACTTGACCTTGTGTTTTGGTTTGGTTTGGGTTTTTTAAAGTTTCTTTTTGCCTTTACTGACCCCTGTCCCATGTGAGAAGGCATGTCCTAAACTGGCAGTGACAGCAACAAAGATTTTCACTGGAAGATGTTATAATACTACAATTCACTATGAACTAAAATGATTTTAGAAATTAAGAACTGCTGAAGAATTTCTGTGTCCGCATCCAAAAATAACTCCCAAAACCTGTATTTATACCCCGTGAGGCAAGCCAATTCCTCTACCACCAGTGGTGGGATGCACATATATTTGGAAGAAACTAGAGTGACCAAATACATTATTGCCTGTTTCTGTGCTTCCAGGAAGCAGAGTGCAGTGTTTTCAGCATACAAAAAGCTGCTTCCCAGGATTTCTGTGAACACAACCCCCTGTCTAAGCTGCAGTCCTGCTAATTTGACAGCAGGCGGGTGTTCACAATAGCAAACTGCTGTGTCACGCTCAAAGGGGCAGAGCTAAGGCTGAATAAATATTCAGACTCCCCTGTGCCTGGTTTAACAACTGACTCTTTGAAAGGAGTTCTCTGAAATACCAGATCCCCTAGAGGAGTCCCTCCAGGTAACAGCTGCTGAATGCCAGGTTCAAAATGCCTGAGCCCCTTGTGTCCAGATTCGTTGTCAAGCAGCTCCTCTCTTTTTGAAAGTTGCTTTGACTAGGATTCAGTGCCTCCTGCAGTATCTCATATGGTAAGTGCTCAAACACCAGCATAAAACAGAGATCTGAGACCAGCTTTTGCACTCCTGGGAGAGTTTCTGTGAATCTGCTGAGGAACCACTGTGTCTCACAGCACTGCAGTTTGTCTTTATCTCATCTTCTCACTGCCCTCTATTTCCAAGGAAAAAAACCCAAAACCAAGCAAAGCTTGTGATGCAGTCGCAAGGGAGAGGTTGTCCAGATCATCAGTAGTGTTGCATTTGGGTTGCCAAGGCAGAGGGAACAATGTTCCCACATCCCAGAGTGCGTGCAAAAAATACTTTGCATTTGGGAGTTGTGGTTCACGCACTTCTGTGCATTGTAACAGAAGGAAAGATTGGTGGTTACCCAGTCCTAAATAAATATCCATCATTCCTGAGGTCCAGTGGTACCAATAGCTGCAGGTAACCATCTACCAAGGCATATTTCAAGGCAGGTTTATGTCTCTGTGCTGCTATAGTGCCTGAGGATGCCCAGGGAGCCTTTGCGCCTCCCTCTTCTCTCCCTCCCTCTCTCCCAGCTGCGTTTGCTGATCCACTCTGCGTTGCAGCTGCCCAGGGAGAGCGTGGGGAGGGTGCTGCTTCCTACACCAAGATCAGGCCAGGAGCTCGTGTAATTTTTGTTTCTGCACAACTAACTCCTACCCAGAAACCTACTGAAAAGGGAGGAAAGAACAAATCCTCTTTATTCCCATCAGCAGAAAGGAGATTTTGTAAGCTACTAAGTAGCAGGTGTGAGGGGGCGGTGAGGAGTTACTACCTGCATAAGATTTTTTTTTTAACAGCTGTGTGCTTGCAGCATTGCTTGAAACAAATGAACATGCGTGTGAGCTCTGCTCACTGGGGCTCTCAGTGGTTAATCCACAATACAGGGATCCAGAGCTCAGCTAAAGATTTGACTAACGACTTTAAGCTTTTCTTATATGAAGAATAGAAACGATAAGACAATTCACCTCAGGGACTATTATGCTACCAGTACAGCTCTAGACAATTTGAGACCTGCAAACAGCCTCCACAGCAAGAATCAGAACACCAGTTGTGCTCAACAGGGGCTCAGAGGAAAGCTGCCAAGCTGAGGAGGAGCAAGCCTCCACAGAAATGTTTGTTGGTACTGCTGTTCAGCTCTCCACTGCCCTCCTTTAGGGAATCCCTTCCCAAGAAGAACCTGGCTGTGTTTGATGGGTGCAGCAGCTTCTCGTGCCTCAAGCACCATCTCAGACACTGTGTTTGTGTAAGTCCTCTGCCGTTCTGCAATGGCATTTGAAGCATGTGGTGAGAAACATGCTGGCCTAAGTTAGTCTCAGGAACTGGTCTCCTGTTTGGCTGTAAAGCAAATCCAGGTCCCTGGGACAAACATTTTCATCAAGCAAGAAGGAGAAGGAAGCGTTGGATCTCATTGGAGGTTTTTGCTCTGCCATCCTGAGGAAAACCTCTGTAGCAGGAACTAGTTCCAAACAGTGGAGGAGCTGGGTCAGGTGCACCCGAGAAAGAAACACTGCTCTGCAATGTGAATTAGCATTAATACTAAAAAACTATACCCTGCCTTCCTGTCCAGCTGAGCTGGACTGAGATACAGCCCGTGGAGGAGGGGTACACAGCTCCCAATGAACTTCTCTGAAGAGACAGACGCCCTACTCCATGTTATCCAAGGCCCATCAGCTCCTTCTTGGTGTGTGGTGGGCTCTAAGAGCCACAGCTCCAATGCAGAGGCTGACAGTGGAGCACTTTGAAGATTAGGCCAGGTGGGAGAGGCCCCTTTTCCTCACTCTGAGAGCATTTAGAAGAAGAGAATTGCCTCACAGACTTGTGAGGCTTCCTTTACAAGACTTTCATAATGATGAAGATGGTTGCCTCACTTTCCCAGCCACACCCCTGTAGTGTCATTTTTGTATGTTCTGTTTATCTGAGAGAGGATTGAGCTGCAAAAGGGAAGGATGAGGACAGCAAAGCAGAGGGTCAAGTAACAGGATACTGAGGTATGCAGTCAGGGCTGTCCAAGGACAACTTCTAGACAGCTGTGCACCTGAGCACCACCATCTGGAGCAGAAAAATAAACCGAACCTTCTTTCTCATACCACATGTGACTGACTGCAGCCAAGAGGGTGAAGTGGAGTGCAGGGAGCGAGGGAGCACTCAGGACAGACAGATCAAGCATCCCCAGACCCATTCCAGACCTGATGGCCTCACTGTCTTCCTAACACCAACTAGCCTCCTACTGTTATAGTCTTAAATTTCCATTCTCTTGTGTGGACTGCATGAATGCACACATGCTTAACAGCTCCTCACACATGCATAATCCCTTGGCAACTCCAAGAGCATCTGCAGGGAAGAAGGGAGGCCTTCACAGTGTGAGACACTTCAGAGATCTGTGGTTAGGTTGATCGTGTCAAATGCTGCAATCATATAAAGCCATTTCTCTCAGGTGTAACTTCAAACTGAAACTCTAAAAACAGGTTAGAAGAAAAACAGTCACTGTTACCAAACTCATCAGGAAAGCTGAAGCATGGAGAGGGGAGATTTGCTTGCATTAACCAAGAACAGAAAGAGCAGAGGACCAAAAGGAAACCTGGAGTGAAAACCAGCTGATGAGAGAGAAGAATGATTATAAAGTCTTTCTTGGATCAAAATGCAAACTGAAGCATTAGCGGCAGCAAGCACCTCTTTAAGTCAGATGTGAAATGTTCCTATTTTCATACACAATTAGCCTCACTAGAGCAGTAAGAGCTGCCTCAAGTTTCCTTAATGTAATCATTGCTTGTGGAAAATTTCCTCTTGCATCTTTGTTACAGTTTCTCCCACAACATATCTCTCTGAATAGGTGATCATTTCAGTCAGACTGTGAGGAAACATCTGGGCCCATCTGGCTCAATTAAAGTGCCTTGTTCCAAAAGCATAACCCATCATTTTCTGCTCATCTTGTTGTATTTTCACTTTTGTCTGAAATTAGGACACGCTCAGAAACGCCAATTATTTTATGAATCATCTAACATCAGACTTGGTACGTCTTTTTTTGTTGTTGTTGTTGCTGTTATGCAGAGCCCTTACTTTCAATTCTTTTGTCCACTGATACCAACGTAGCGCTGTCTGGCTTATCTCATTTCACAGGCACTAAATAAAGCCTTCCTAGCAGTGAAGCTGGCCATGTGTATGGCAACGTGCTCTGCATTCCCGAGGCGTCTGCTCACTGGCAGATGGAGCCTGTGGCCTCGGGAGGAGGCAGATCGTGCTGTGCATGACAGGAAGGCGGTGCTGTCAGCTGGGTCCCACTGACAGGCTGCGTCGACCCAGGGCTCGGCATCGTTTGCAGCCCAACAAGCCTTTCACCCGGACACGCACCAGGGCTTCAAAGTACACACATAAAACCTGTTCTGGGGCCAAAGCACGCTCCGTGCTTGCTGCTAGGCACAAACCCTGCCGCCTCAAGCCCAGCGTCAGGGCAGCTCCTCAGCAGAGGGTGGGTGGGAAGCTTTAAAAGGTGTCGTGCCCTGCAGCTCAGCATGGCTGTCACAGGCAGGGCAGCAGGAGGGAGGCCTGTGGGAAGTGCCTGTCCCTCTGTGGTACCAAGGAAAACCAGGCTGAGCAGCAGGGCCTCTTGTGCTGTTGTACGACACAGAGGTGTGTCTGTTGCAGAAGGGCACGTAAAAGACTTAAGAAGTGCAGCTTTGGACCATAAGGAGAACATTGCGTCCCTTGCTTTTTAGCTGCTGTGACAGTAAGAGGAGCAGGGGCAGGCCTCTCCAAGACACCTGGGGCAGGACTTACAGGACATGCAACAACAGGCAGGTTCCTCTGGTCTCCTGCCCCAGCATGAGGTATGTCAGGGGGAAACAGCAGGAGAAGGAGAGCCTGGAGGGCTGGTTGAAGGAACCCGATTCCTTTTATTCAGTTCATTGTCCCATGGCACAAATGGGTACGTTACCACGACACCAGCCCCTGGGGAAGGGAAGAACCCTTCTCTGATGCTGAGCTGTTAGATCTGCATTTGCATGGTCAGCTGTTCCACTGCTTCAGGCTCACAACATCACAGACACTGTATCAAGCTTCCCAGAAACCCCAGGATATGATAGCCCCACAGCCAAAAGAGTAAACATACAAAGACTCTCTTCCAGGGGTCCAGACCACACAAGGCAGGTGGATCTAGTTCAGGGTCCCTGGGGAAGCAGTGTGCAGATTCCCAACTGTCACGTGCCTTGCTTCTAAAAGGTCTGCTCTGAAGTCAGAGATCCAAGACCACAGCAGGTACCCAGAACTCCAGAGCTGCCCTGCTTCCTGCAGCAGCCTCTGTCGGCCCTGGAGCAAGCTCCTGCAAACAGTCCCCCAGCAGCAATGCAGAGCCAGCTCCCTTGTCAGCTCCTGTTGAGCCTGCAGCAGCAGGAGCAGAACCAATTCTGCCTAGTGAGGTATTTCTGCCTGACATCAGTCTGTGTAGCTGCATGCTGCTCATGCAGAGCCTCAGGGTTCAGTTGGCCAGCAGTGGCTCCCACTGCACAGGATGCTCCTGGTCCTGATGACAATGCAAACTGTGATATTACAAGTAGAGAGGCAGGAAATGGCTTGTGCCATCTCATCTTCCGTGTCCCCAGGGCTGAAATGTCCATATTAAAAGCAAGAAAGATTCTAAATGCATGTGTTATTTGCTAGAGATCAATTACAGATCAGTATAAACAGCTGATCTCCCACTGAATTCACTTCCTTATTATACAATTTATTAGAGGATTATTCAGACAGCTCAGCTGGACCTTACTAGCACACCAATATTTATTCTGCCCTTTAGCAAGAAGCAGAAATGCAAAGCATAATTTTCTTACTAAACTCTCCTGCTGGGAAGGCTGCACTTTCCTAATGCCACAGAAGTTCTCTCTATCCTCCATGAAGTCTTGTGACCCCACTCCTGGGCCTGGCTTGGGAACACATTCCAGGTGGCGCAGGCAACACAGAGTGCATGTGTCACCAAAGAGACATCTGCCCAAGCCAGGGACCCCACAGCACTAGCCAATCACTGCTGTGGAAACCTGAGTTGTAGCTAAAAAGATAAGTGGGGATGTGCCTGCCATAGTGCTTAATGCCAGGGGAACCACTTCAGAATTCAAAAAATACCATAGTGAGAAAAACAGATAAATCACCACTATTTCAGATGACTCTGATGCTGGAGTTTCAGAGATTGATAAGCAGATAGTTCTGCAAAAGCCACATATCTGAAAACAAGTCTCTGCCTCAGCACATATTTGCCTAGGGTGCTGGGCTGCTTTCTTGTTCATGCTTACTTCTCCAAAAATAAATAGCTTCAGCATTGATAACTGGATGCGTAAAACAAGGGCAAACATTACTTCAGACACAGTCAAACATCAGAAAATACAAAATACATAGGCCTGTAGGGCCTGTACTAAAGGCATGAAAATCTAAAAACCTTAGATTTTTTGGAAGCTGCCTAAGTTATCAGACGTATTGACCTCCCATTGCAAAGTCCACAGTACTGTAGGTTGCTTTAAGGGCTTAATTCCTTGTAACTTTTGGAAACTCCTGACAGAGTAAAGTGCCTGTTTGTTCTCCACAAATATATCACTGAAAACAGAATTTCTGACATTTCGTATCTTCCATATCAAAGAGGCCTCGGATTTGCCTTCTCTCACCTAGAAATTGTAACCTCGTAGCTCAGTCATACTGTAGCGGGTTCAGTTTGTAAACTGGGCAGAAGCACCAATTAAGTGTAGTGGTTTGGTTCAAAATATCCATTACTTACTTATTTTCCTTCTGTGAGATAAGAATTAGGAGAAAGCAAAGCAGGCACAACACTTAAAAGAATATAAAGAAGTTTATTAACAGACCTAAAAGAAGGAAAAAAAAGTCAGACTAAACCTTCAGAACACTTCTCTGCCCCCCACCTTTCTCCCTTCTCCCACTGACAATGTAAAAAGACAACCCTTGAGACTTTCAGTCAGTTTACCACCTCTATAATAACCTTGTTCAGTTCACTTAGGGAGAGGAGTCTCTCTTGCTCATGCTATGGAGACATCTCCACATGAAACAGTTCTCTCATGGCTTCAATGTCACAGCCAGACAGCTACCCAGGATGGTTCTCTGCTCACATGTGAGAGTCCCTTCCCTTGTCTTACAGCTTTCCCCACAACTGCTTTCGAGGGTTCAATCTTGAGCTGATGGGGTACCATTTTAAGGTTGAGCTGTTCAGAAGCAAAGGTTCTCTTCACCTATCTCTGGGAGCTTCTTCATCTCTAGGAACAGAGGTCTTCTTCTTCCCTGGGAGCAAGGGTCTTCATCACTTTCATCTCTCTCTGTTCAAGCTTCTCATCAAATCACAGCTACTTCATCATTTGCTGGTTTCAGCACAGGTACTTTTGCTCACAATTGCAGTTTGAACGCTCCACCCCCCCATGCTTTCAT
>NW_008238355.1:4887133-4897988 GCF_000691975.1 Corvus brachyrhynchos
ATAGGGCCTGGCCCGGCCCCGCTGGGCTGCACAGGCTCCCCAGTTACCTGTCTGAAAGCCAGAAGCAAGAGAGCTTTCCCGTGCTTTGTTCAATCTTAAATGTGGATCACAGAGGCGTGTCAAGCTTCCTAAGTGGCTTAAAAAGTCGCCAATATTCAAACTGGCCAATTGATTGGTTCTGTCAGGTCATAGAGGAAGCTGTAAGCACCTCTTTGCAAAGAATCACTTCCGTGGCTGATGGAGACCTCTAACTAAAAACCCAGACTATACTAAACCATGACACATACTAACAACAGATCTTGGGCTTCGTGACATTGCTTTATTAGACCTCAAGTTGTCAGGCCTTAAATGTATCTTTGCTTGATTTTGGCCACCTTTGCAAAATCTGTTAAGATGCATCACCTGCATCTAGCTTGTCTTAGCTGCAACAGTAAAATTGTGCCTGCTCTTGTCCTGTGGCTTTGAGCTTTTTTTCTTTGACCTATTGCCTCAAATGTCTTTTAGTGTAAGTTTTGTTTAGTTCATGCAATTGTGTTGCTCTTCCTTCCTAAGAAATTGTTTCTTACACAAAGAAACAGCAAACCTGAATAATCATGATATAATTAATCCTGTGGACCCACAGGAGACAAGGAAGTATAACTTACCAGTATGTGCGAGGTTGATACATACAAAGATCTCCCTAAATGTACCCAAGAAAAAGAAGAAAAATAGTAACCATTATCCACAAAGCATTTTCCTGGAAAATGCTGTGAAATGCCAATGAGCAATGTACAGGAAGGGATAAGGCAAGATACTGGTGAAATAACCAGTGCTACAAGCAAAGCATTGTCCCTTTTAGGACAAACTTTTTGCTCTTTTCCTTTTCTTATGTTGGAGAGGCCAGCTCAGGAGCAATGCTGTGCCCCAGATGAAGCCAGGACATGTCCAGGTTCTTGAGCTTCAATAAAACTCCTGCCCCTTATCCTGTCACTACCTGCTTTTTCCAAAAGTCGCTCTCCCTTCTTTTTGTAAGCATCCTTTAGGTGCTGGAAGGCCACAATGAGGTCATCTCAGAGCCTTCTCTTTCCATGCTGAACGATCCCAGGTCTTCACAGGAGAGCTGCTTCAGCCCTCTGATGATCTCTGTGGCCCCCTTGGAACTCACTCCAACGGGTCCATATCCTTATGCAGGGGACTACAGAGATGGACTCAGTACTTCAGGTGGCATCTCACGAGAGCAACGTAGGGAGGGAGAATGCGTAACACTCAAACCATTTCTAAGAGGAAGGTGAGGAAAAATTGTTTGGTTTTCTTTATCTTGAACTCAAGTGACTTCCTGGGAGAAAATTCAGGGGTGGGTCTGGCAGGAGGACACGGTTGGCACAGTAGGTAGATGTGTGCCTTCTCCTGTTCATTGTCCAGTGGGGATCACTAAAACTGATGCAGCCTTTGTCCTGTTAAGGGGTAAAAAGGTACACCACTGCTCCGCAGAACTGGAGCTTCATTTCACAATTCTGGATAAGAGCATGGTCTGCTAACATGCATGCTTCTGCAGAAATTGCTAACACTGCTAGGAGAAATGTCTTTGGGAAATGTATTTGCATTTCAGTCTGTCTGTGGAAAAGGATATGAAGTATTAAATGCCACCACAGATGACAGCAACAGGAATTCCAGCCTATGCTAAAGATCTGCTGAAAAATTCAGCAGATTCTGATTTTCCAGCATCAGGAGTAATCTTCTAATATTATTTGCATAGCACTGAAATTAAAGAACTTCATTTATCACGTCTCAGTTGAAGCAGACACATTACACTTGACAGCAATGGAATTAAAAGTTGAAGCTCATCTGATTTTATTTACCTTACACAAGATGCTTGATCATATTAAAATGCAGTTTCCAATCATTTATCCAGGTAAAACTCAAACTTTATTTTTAAGGTCTTGTTAGTATCAAATCCTTTTGAATTGCTGTTAGTTAGGCTGAGTTTTATACCATTCTGTACAAGGATGAATAAATGCACATCAATTTTCCTTTGAAACTGTGGACATTTTTTTTCATACAGGAAATATTCCAGGACAGAACTTGATTCAAAACCTGAGTTTGAGTATTCAGGATGCCCACCAGATGAATTTTGTGGCATTATTGGTAGGGCAGAGGAACACTGGTGAGAGATTGGCCTTTCTCTGAGAGCACTTGTTAAGGCTGCTAACCCTGGCTGTAGTGCTGGACCGTGCAGGCAGGTACCCTTTTCAGTCACCCAGGAACCTCACCCCAGTCACCTCAACAACCTCACATGGGTGAAGCAGCCTGGGCCGAACAGTCAGGGCAGCCTCATTTACTCAGAGCAGGTGCTGGGACAGTACAGCATTTCGCACTGCCAGGAAGCTTTGGTCTATCCTTCCTCCTCCCACTGCAGCTCTCTGAGTACCTGCATTCTAAATATTCCCTGTGTGTGCTGCGGTCACATCTGCTCACCACAGGCTGAGCACATGCAGTGCACAGCCCTGGGATCTACCTGGGTGCTTACTGCACAGCCCTGTGCTCTCCTGTGCTGTTTCCAGTCCGTGTGTCCAACCCCCCACCCAAAGTTCCGGGACTCGTGTGCTGCATGTCTCCTCTGCCTCATTCTCCAGCATAGATTACTTGCTTCTGTCCACTTGGAATGGAGCACCTGTTCTCATGGGGTAGGAGTTAAAAGGAGCTGTGAGCTCCTGGAGGGCTAAAGGAGACAGCAGTGCCCTCTCTGCAAAAAGGAGCAGCTGCACCGCACAGTCCCCAGCCGAGCTCGGGTAGAGCAGCTGTGTGCCTCTGCTGCTCTTCTAGCTCCAGAGAGCTGTGAGTTCTTCCTCAGGCATTGTCAGCCTGTGAATTCAGATGTCCAAAAGCAGCCCTTTTTTGCAACATTCACATACAAACTGCACAAACACATTTAAAAGGCTTAGTAGTAAAAAAATCTATGTGGTGTGTGAAATGGTGATGAATGCATCATTCTGCCAGCAGATGGCAATCAAAACAAAGAAACATGGTTACTGACGAGCAATAATTCCACATGAAGTCAGGTGCATTTTATTCAGGGGAGCAATGAAGTTGCCACCCACCACGAGGGGTTGGTTATACATGGTGGAGGGTTGGTGGGCTAAGGACAGGCCAAGAAGAGCTGCCTGCATTAGAAAAAGCAGAGTACAGATTGACATTCTTTCTGCCTCTCCCCCTTGGATGAACTCCTAGGAAGATTTTTGAAGAAACCCCCAAACATCCTTTAATATATCTGAAGATGGTAAACAATTGCAGTTCAACTCTCCACAGGAGATGTGGTCCTCATTGGTCCCACACACAAGGGAAGAAATAAAGAGGTCTGACAGAGGCTCGTACCTTGCACACATGGGGCAACAGCTGCAGTGGGCGCACAGAAGCAGGTGAGGAATTTCCAGGTCCAATAACGTGTTAGGCTCATGGTGGTAAGAGCAGCAGAAAAGCCTTGTGAGGAGAAGTGAGTGGGGGAAGAAAAAGGGAGGGCAGTGAAGATAGTTGAGGGGAAAAAAAATGTTGGTAATAAAACAAATATTATAAAACTCCTGCATTCATCCCTGGTTTCATGATGAGTCAGTAAAGGTACGACCGACAAGTTTAGCCATACTATATAAAAATGTCTCAGCATGAAATTACATAGCATATACACTGGATTCAACAGCCTTAATCCAATCCATTGAAAAAAGATGTAGGAGGCCAGTTATTGTGGTTCATACATGCCTAGAACAGAACCTGGCACCTTAGTTGCCTCTAAGGTGAGCCACAGCTAGGATGTGAACAGAGCAGGTGTGCAGCAAGAAAGGAAGAGCTATGAGATATCACAGTAGCTAACTGCTGTAGGTGACGGTTTCTGGTTCTGCTTCGCTGGAGGTCAGTTTCCACATGAAGTCTAGTGAATCCGTTGCTTTAAAACCTTCAGAAGCCCAGAGTAATGTGAAATCTTGGAACTGGTGACAAGAGGAAAGTCTTTGGATCAGACACTCCACTAACACCTTCTAGGAATGCTGTCAGCATTTTTGAGTTTTCTAATGAGACTGACATTAATGACTGGGCTAGCAGGGGTCAGGAGAGGAGCAGATCCAGCAGGAGCACCAAACTCACACATTAAACTATGGAACACTCAGTGTTTCACAGTACACACAGCAACACCCCTGCAATGGCAAACCAAGGCTTGTAATTTAAAGTAGCTTCCTGAGCAAGCTGGATGAGCTGTTTCTTCAGGTTTCCTCTTGCACATTAGAAGTGTGCTGAACCCACTGCATATTGTCAGGGAGGCAGTGCACTGACAATCCCATCTCCTACAGAGTACTTGTGCTGTCCTGCTGCTCACCAGAGCCATGTGCAAAGAAACAAGCACTGCAGTTCACCAATTACTAATGGCCTTATAAAATGTGAGCCCCCAAACACCCGCACACAGACAATTACTTAAATCTTGGGTCTACCAACACTGTTATATACTGGAAAACTTCACAGCCCTCATTTTGTGTGTGCCCAGAGCTGAAGCCACTCCAGAATACCCAGCAGCTTTACAGATTAAAGGAGTTGAGGAGTTCCTTACAAGTTTGTACTAAAAGGGATCCTTCTAGTTCAAATCTTCACCTATCTGCATGCTCCATTTCCCCTTCTTCAGTGTTTTTTTGGCCAAAACTCTACCAGAAGTCTTCCTCTCACCCTCGTAAGAGAGGCAGTGCTGAGGCAGGGCAAATCATATCCTCTCCCACACTACAGTAACCAGGTCAGGCGTCTACAAGTGCAGACTTGGAAATCTTTGACTGCTACAGGCTGCTCTGCACACCAGAGAATACAGAGTGTTTCTGCTGCCTTTTTTTAATCCCCCATTCACTCTGTTTTGTTTGTTTTGCTTGATACTGAATTTATGGCCATGCTATTTCTTTGTAATGCATTCTGCCTACCTGGTGCAATTACTGACACTTGCTAGCTTGACTCTTCAGGATTTCTATCTTCTGTGTTCTCCCAATTCAAGTCTTTCTAAATACACATCACAGTAGCCAGAAAGCCTTTCATATGGCAGAGAAAGATGCCCTTGACTAACATTATCCTCCTTTGCTGCAGTGAAGGACCAGAAGTAGGTATCCATACATTTTTCAGCATCTTTGCATGTTAGAAAAAAACTGATTAGCAGCAAAAGTGGCAGCCTGTTCTGTATGTGATACATGGAGAAAGGTCTTTTAGCAGCTTGTCACTGCGTAATCTATCATAAATTCTTGTAAACCCATCAGATTATTCAAATTAGTAAGCAGAATATGAAAAACATTATCCAGTAGCAATGGCCTTTCCCCCTAAAAGAAAGGCATTTAGTTGCTAGCGCTTCTCTTTCTTGTCCCATGCATTTCCACCTGTACTTCTTTGGTCATACCTGTCCATTCTCTTCACCTTCCTGTTTTTCACCCTTCCCCTTGGGGACCCCCAATGGTAATCCTGTACTTCTGTGCTTTTAACTTTAAAATAAGCTTTCTCAATGTCACTGAGTGGTTTGTTCCAATGTATGAAAGACCCTGCTTGCCCATTCTTGTTTGAGAATATGGAGCCAAAAGATGCTTCTGGGCCCCCTGTCAGTACACTCCCAGCAGCAGCTCACCCTTTGCCATGCCACATTCCCTCAGATTCCTGCCATCTGCAGTCCTTCAGCATCAGATGTGTCCCCCCACCATCTCTACAGGCTGCTCAGTCCTCTCTCCTGCCCTCTTCTCTTTGATTACTGCTGTACACTCAGGCCAGAGCTTCCCCTGGGCAACAGAAAAGCACTGCACCAGATCCTGTGCAAGGACCCCCTCAACCCAACACAAGCACTTAGAAAATGCAGCTGCCAAACCCCAGGGCACACTGCAGCAACACCTCTCCAACAGGAGAGACACTTCTGAAGAGCCGCTTAGCTCCTAACAGGTTCAGACAATCTGAACATAGTAATGAGAACCACTTCTCTAACATTTGCAGATCGCTCTGGAAGAGGCAGTGGAAATGCTTTGGGTGTTCAGGCCATTTCTCCCTTGGTAAAGAAGGAAACATACAAAATTATTTTGTTTGTTTTAATTGATCACTGGTCAAATTGTACTACATTTCAAAGCAAAATAATCTGTTCAAGGACATTGTACCAAACATTAAATCTACTTTTAAACAAGGCTTAATTTGACTATTTTACCTTATATACATACAGGTATAAGTTTCATTTCACTAGTAGCAAAATTACACAGTACATTGCATTTCCTGAAAGATGGCAAAAACAGGACTTGAGTGTCTGTTCTGTCCTTCCACACACTCCAAATCAGAAAATAAACACAGGTATTGAAAGTACAGTCACAACTACAGGTAAATACAATAAGGACCTCAGAGCAAGCCAAGACCTTATGAGAGATGACAATCACTACAAGAAATCTACATTGCAAATATACAGTACATTCCACTAAAGAGTTTTGGGAGTTCCCACAATGCCTCTTAATCCCCTTTTGGTAATAAAAACTTCTATGACAACATGAATCCTTCATAAAAATTACTGAATTCGTATTTTTGGAGCATATGTTGGAAGCTTAATGCAGTGTAAACTGTAGTCCATGATAAGCTCACCCAAATAGAGAGTAAGCAAGCATTGCAAGATTGATCAAGTTCAGAACCAGAGGTCAGCCCGTCGTCATTGGGCTTCTGGGTGCAAGAGCTGCTCTGCACCAGAGACAGGCTCAAAAGAGTGGGAAGTGATACATTCCTTTTACAGCTTTCGCAGGTCAATCACCTGCAAGTTCTTGACAGAAAATGTCAACTGACTCATACAAGATTTATTTGAGCTTATTTACAAGCAGCTGTTACACTGCTATTGTTAGACAATTAAGGACACAGCTAAGGAGCAACAAGTTTCCACATTTATGTTATCCCTGAAACACTTCTGTGAGCAGCAGAGAATGCAGCGGCCAGCAAGTATGCAAACACACTGCCACTGCTAGGGAAACTGCAGTCTGGCCTCGGGAGGTGGAAAGGTGCACAGAACCCAGCAGCCCCAAAGGCCTGATGAGATTTCTGTTACGCTCAAACTCCGCTTTGGTTTGTGCAAAATACTAATCTTGTGCCCGTAGCTTTCACAAACAAACTGTTGCTCTGTGCTTGGCAACACAAAATGGGAGGAACTGTCCAGAATTACAAAGAAAATGGAGGTAAACAAGGCATTTTTCATGAGCACTAGCTACCCTCACAAGTACAACGCCAAGGACTCTGCCACTGTTCCAAGGATATGCACTTCATCAGCACTGTTGGAGGTTTCCTGTTCTGTACTGTTTCCTGTACTGTAGCTGAAGAAGCTACCATTGATTAGTTAATAGCTGAACTTGACCCAACTAACAATGCTGAAGAACTTTTCCTTCCAGGCTTTTTGTCTAACTAACCACTAACACTCTTTGCTGCTCCTAAGGAACTCTCACAGCACTAGGAAACACCAAACAGGCATGCCCGAGGTTGAAGACACCAACTGATTTCCTCCAACAAGGATAAAATACACCACTTGCATCTATCAGAGAGACTCCAGCCACACACACTCTGCACACCAATTCTTCTTCACAGATCTCCGTTTTAAAAGTTATGTTGCTGGACTCCCCAGATCTAACAGCAATGTAACACAAGTAATTTAATTAAAAAGTAACTACTGGAAACCTGCCCAATCATTTTTTAAACCTGCTTTACAGAAACTTCTGGGGGAAAAAAAAGCTAAGGACCCTTGGTACTCCCGCCTGTTACAGTCAGACAGCAGCATTCTAAAAGGGCTGGAAAAGCAGGCTGCAAACCAGGTTCTCTGCTAGCCCAGACCTGTTTTTAGCAGAGGTAGGTAGCAACAGGTCAGTGGACAGAGAATTAGAAAACAGTATTTCAGATGTACTTTAGAGCCCTGGTGGTTTTCTCTACTCTTCCTTTAATCTCTCTTGTGCTGTTTTCCTTTTTCCTTGCAATAACCATCTCAGCCTCCTTACTTTTGGAAAGTGAGCTCTGGTAGGCTGCAAACAGTGCATGACTTTAGTCAGGTGCTGTTACCAGACAGAGGAACAACCAACACGGGCCAGCAGGCACCACGATTTGCTGCAAGAGTCAAGGAGGTGCTTCACAAGAGAACATCAAGTGCCACAGGCAAAGCCTGGTAGGCACAGTATCAACCTGCTGGCAACAGCTTGAAGCTTCATAGCCAGCAGAAGCAGATACAAAGTCCAGCATCCAGGGCACAGCTTCAACACTTCAAAACCGTGCAGTGAAGAATTAACATGAATGGAAAATATACATTTTTAGCAAAGAGAGAATCCAGCCAAGTCACTGGTTAATTATTTTTTTCTGAAGCCCGTTCTAAAAGCTTTTCAGTTTGTAGACACTAAGAATACAGCTACAGTGAAATGTGTGTGTAATCATTTGAGTGCACTCCTAGCCCATAGAGCAGACAGACAACGACCAAGTACAAAGCATGCAAAAGGTTGAAAAGCCCTCATTCCCAGATTTTCTACCATTTTTTTTCTACTGTTTTAAGATGAATTCATACAACTGCTGGACTTTTTCTTCCAAATGACCCTCTCCTATAAAAGTGACATTAAGACTCAATACACATTTATATGAAATATACTTCCCTCTTCCCAGATTCTTGTATCTAACATAAAAGCCTTACACAAAGAAACACTTAATGGTCCTCATGCTGCTTTGTATTTCACAGAAAACAAAACTTCAGTTTATTATGTTTATATTCACCACTTGAACTTTTTTTAATTTCCAAATTACAGTTTGCTTACAGAACCTTAGTGAAATCCCCATTGTTTGCACATTCTTGATAAATGGCACAGCTACAAAAAAAAAAAAAAAAAACCAAAACACCCTACCTGAAGTAGTTTCATTGTCAAGATTTATCGGTTTACCAAACCAAGCCTCTCCCAGATTCTTAGCAGCAAAATTCAACTATGTAGAGAGGAGCAGGACAGAGAAATCAGTCAGTTCCCCCACTGAGAACCAGAGCTGCCTAAGCCATAAAATAAGCTGAGTGGCTCTGTCAACCTGACTGAAGTTTCAGTAATTATGTAATGGCTCTTGGAAGAATCCACAGCCAAACGTCTTGATTTTCCATAATTTTAAAAAGAGAGAGCTAATTTCAAGACATCTTCAGTTTCAGGTAAAATACTTGCACTCATGTTTTCCCTGCTTACTTAAATCACATCTAAGGTTCTCCTCTGATGTTTCAAGATGATTTTGCAAGCGAGACTAGAGAAATTTAAAAAAGATTAGTGTAGACATCATCCAGAAAATGCTACCAAATACACACAGCAGAGGAAGGTATTTTCCTCCCAATTTTCATGTTTTAATTTTTTAAACACATATTTCAAGAAAAGAGCAATTAAAAATGTATGCCTCAGAATTAAATTGCCTGTACGTGCTGAATGAACATGGGTTTTTAAAGCAGTCCCTCCCTATTCTAAGCAGCTCCCTCAGAAATGCTTTATCTCTCAACTGTATATAGCACTACAAATTTGTTATATATCTGCATCTATCCTTTTAAATCTATTACTAGATATGATTTGCCCTAGAACTGTAAAGAGCCATGCAGGTCTCCCACAAACCTATCCTACCAGCAGAAGCCTTTAATTTCCATGGATGCAGAACACATATACAAAGAATTAATGAAGTGTCCAAAGGAAAAAAGATTAACTCTTACTTTAAATCAGACAGCAAATTACATATTTTTATGAAGAAATCTATTGAGATTTAAGACTGCTTCAAAGCAGTAACTGAAATACAACAGCAGCTATGAATAATATATAACCTTCCTGATCCATAACTGATCCTAGCTTCATCTAAAAAAAAAAAAAAAAAAAAAAAACAGCTGAATATATATGCAAATATACACAAACAAAACCTTTGATCGGAGGTTAATAAGTAACTGTGTTTTATCAGAGCTAGAGACTAGACATTGCAAATGTTCAGCAGACTCTAACCCATCAGCTCTCAGGCTGGCGCAGCAGTGGAAAATCTCTTCCAACACACCTTTCAGGTGGCATTAGAATCTTGTGTTTCCTGTTCAGATGTTGCTCAGCTGCTAATAATACAGCTTCCCTCTCAGTTAAGCATGCAAAAATATATAAAAAGGCAAGTGATCAAAATATCCCCTTGAATGCCCAACTGCACGGTATTAAGAGACTGCTGCTGAAGATTTAATACCCCAGCACTAAATTTCAACATTTTCAAACTTGATATGAAAATTGCATTTTGTTATTACACAGAGTATAACAGTCATTGGTCGTTTGCATCATACACCCCAGCACTAGTGAAAAAGTGCCTTCTGAACAGGGATGAGAAAACAAGGCAAGTTTTGTTACCACGTTGTGTCTCTACTCATCTTGCACTAAGCAGTGCATGGAAATAGGTGAGCAGAAATTCAACAGTCTACCAAGACACACCATGTTTTCACATGCACTGATGCCATGCGTATCTCAAAAATACAGAAGTTAAAACATGCAGCAAAACGTTTGTTAAAGCACTTTAAATGCTCTCCAGATGATAATGAGTGATTTAATACTCAGACAAATCAAAGCACAGTAAAAGGTTTGTGCTTACACTTCAAGTTTCAGAGTAACATTGTTTCTATCAGAGTATCTGAAAAGGAACATTCCACTGAATTCAGAAGCAAGAGACACCATTTAAAGAACTAGGAAAATAAGCACAGGTCAGAGTACTGCAATAAATAACAAAACAGCAGGAACATGCAGACGTTAAGAGTCAAAATTTCTTTTGAGATTCATGATATGAAAAAAAAAAAAAAAATTCATCAAGAACAACCCTGTCTGACTTTCCCGCATGTGGTATCTTTTTGACTAAACAACTG
>NW_008238355.1:4898016-4900143 GCF_000691975.1 Corvus brachyrhynchos
TTACCAGAAAACATTATTTACAGACTGATTATCAGATTGATTATATAAAATACAGATGAAAATATACACCCTTAGGTTGTAAATAAGCCAAGCAAATTCACTGCTGCTAACTAAGGCGACAGGCACCAAATATCAAAATTGAATCACAAAACTACTCAAAGTAACAGACAAATTTGGGAAGGTAGAGGTACAGCAAAGATCAGTTAAGTTGGAATGATTTATAACTAATACTAGCCTATCAAGAATTATTTAGCTTCATTAAAATTCAATTTTTCTTATACAAAACTGAAGAGAAACCTTTACTCCCAGACTGTGATTTCTACAGGTACTCAGCAGCTTTTGTCTTAATGCATCTATGTAATGCTTTGTACTCTACATCTTACAAAATACATCCCCACATTTAAGTGCATGACTAGAAACTGTGCTGAAATCATGGAAAAGCGCTTCATAAATCTCAGGTGCAATGGAGTCATAACAATGCTCAGCTCCAGTTTCTGGAAGCAGTTCTGTGAAAGGTGAAGCTTCAGAAAAGGGACTTTGATCCCTGGTTTTCGAACTCTGACCATGCATCATTCAATTCCATGAAGATCATTTTGGCATATTGCTCATAAGGTTGTCCTGTGGCCTGGAAACAAACAGAAGGTACCATAAGCATAAAAATATAAGGAATAAGGTCACTTAGGAAATATCCCACTCTTTTTATATTTGCACTTATTCAACAGCTGCAGACTACTTTGTGAATATAATTTTACAGACACAGAACCCTCTCCAACCTTATCCAAAGCTTGCCATGAGTATTTAAACAAATCCAAAACCTTGGTTTCCTTACTTTATCTTCAAGCTTTCAGTACAATTCATGAATAATTGAAACTTAACTAAAAACAGTTTTCAAAGCTGTTCTTTTCATAAATAGTTTTAGTTATTATTACTTACTAATCAAATTAAGTAATTTTTGGAATTGCTTCCTGAGAGATCTTGCAGTAGTGTACAACAATTAAATCTGAGTCTTATTTAAGACAACTTCTTTTGAATGGGATTCCCTGGAGAAAAATCTGTTGCTGGTTGTGAATGATGTTAAGACTCAATATAACTGCCATAGCACTTCCTGTGTGTTTGCTTCCATACTCAAAGATAGTATGCTCCTGATTCTCTGCCGGTTTCACAGCAGCCCTGACTCTGCGCCAACACAATCCAACCCTTGTGGTTAATAAAGATCCAGTCCCAAAAGATGGTTCTCTCCAACATGAAAAGGAAATCCCAGAGCCCCCTCCAGTATCCTTCCCCTTCTCCTGCTGCTTAGCTTTTGCCACCTGCAGTACTTTATTCACCCTTTTAGAGAGTGCTTTAATGGATAAGTGGCAGAATAAAAGAACAAGGAAGACAAATACGGCTTAAAGAGAGCTGTGTTCTGACCCTGATGTGTTAAGGGGCTTAAAGAAAACACCTAAAAAACCACCACAAAGGTGGAAGAAGTCACATGGCCAAGAACACTGAGGGACAGGGGGAATTAAAAAACCAAAAAATGTTATGTTTTTTTCTGTTATGGACACAAGATAATGTCATACATGAAATCCCTATTTGTGCTTGGTCTTTGCATATTAAGTGCTTTAATTAATTAATTTTGAGTTAATTATCTTTAAATTGAATGCTACAATTAACCCATCAGCCCAGGTACAAAAATCCAGTTCCATTATCAGTGTTTTCAATTGCTCAAAGTAGTTTATTAAGAGAGTTGCACCCTTCCCAGTTAAAACTTTCCCAGTTAAAACTCACAAACTTGCCCCTTCTCAAACTTCAAACCACCTACACACCGTAAGAGTTACCTTTCCTGTGTTTACTGTATACTTTTACAAGTGTTTTGAGATGTGTTGGACTTGCATTCTGATTCCAAGGCCAAAACCCCACCCAGTCTTAATAGCCAGCAGCTATTTTTAGCTACAGAGCTATTACTCTGCAGGCAAGCTCAATGGCAACCTGAATACCTGAATTTTAATGACGGCACTGTATTCCCCTTATCTCAACTAATACCCCCCCCCCCCCGACAACGATGAGCCATTGGTGGACGGAGATGATCCATCAAAGGGAAAGCACCAATCGGTTTGGACCAAAGGGGCGGGCTGGGGGTGG
>NW_008238355.1:4900156-4931824 GCF_000691975.1 Corvus brachyrhynchos
TTTGGACCAGCTAAAAGTCAGCCCAGCACTGCAAGTTCTTTTTCTCTACCTGAGGTCTAGTGCTGTCTCAGCCAGAAGATCTCAGATCCCTGCGCTCCTGGGGCATACCATCTATTGAGCCATAGGATCCCAAATTTTTATATCTTTCTAAGAGTTGTCTCATTTCTCACAGATAACATAGGATTTAGACTACTACTCACCAGTGAATGCAAATCTGAAAATTCAAACCAGGTATATCCAATACTTATCTTTATATCTAATGCAACTGCCCAGAACAAGAAGCTACCTTGATACATTGGGATGCATTAAGTATTTTTAAAAAGACAACTGCAATGCAATATTCATTACATATTTTTCATTCAATAATCTGTTCATTCTAGTAAGTTTACTTCTGTAAATAAAAATGATTTAGTAAATGAGGTTTGGCAGGTTTTTCCTACCAGTTTTGCTGTGGCAGCCCCTGAATTTCCATATTAGTTCTAAAAGACTTGAAGTATCAGCTCACAGAAATGAAACAGATTCCACTAAACAGCATGAAATCTGCCAGCTGTCAGTCAGAACCCAGCATAACTGACTTTGGTGCTCAGTACAACCTTCGTGGGATCTTTCATCTGTTAATACTTCTCTGTTGAATTCCGTGCTGTGTCAGGATGACAAGAATAATCCTGTGCTACCTGAATGCAGTAGGTAGATTCAGAAGACATTGGAAACAAACTGAAGAACATCTAGGCTGCTGATCAAAAAGCAAGGCATTTGCCAGTAACCAGTATGGTGTGATAAAAGCAGTTTGTATTCCTTCTAAAATAAAGAAGATCAGAGGAACACACTCACCTTATCAGGATGAACCACAAGCACTGCTCTCCTGTAGTACTTCTTTACTTGTTCAGGAGTTACTAAATCTGCCATGCTGACTGGTTTCCACTTATTTTCCCCTTCCCAAAGCACTGTATGAAGAGTGGATATTAATGCTCTGATATTTCTCTCCTTTCCTTCAATCCATTCAAGAATCTGGGAAAATCAGAATATACAGAAGTGAATGCATTCTCAGCCTCTACAGATATAATCTTCACTCTCTGCAAGACTGTATGATCACGACTCAAGTACAGTTGTCCAACTGCACTCACTCCCCACATTCAATTGTCTTAGCCACCCAAAAGTGGTATTTTGCATCTACCACTAGGGAATAGCTCACTGTAACTAGTTTATTGAAGAAATTCAGTTACCGCAAGAGAAATTAATGAGACAGTTACATGTTACAAACCCCTGTAAATGTAATGGCAAGAGAACTGACAGGAGTAATTAAAAACGTCTGTTACAATTAGATATTACATTCATCTTGTCCCTGCCAGGGCATGCATATTGAAAGTATTACTTGATTTGTACAAAAGTGTAAATATATTTTAAAACTTCTATTGTACAAGCTTTGTGCAAAAGATCAAGTCTATTAATATTTCATGTTTACTTAAGCAACCTGCAGAGGTGCACAAATGGAAGTGTTCTTTGAGATATCCCCGAAGTCAATCAGAGTAACTTTTCAGACTTTAACAGCAATATTCAAGCCATGATATAGGGATGCAGTGTTTTCATTGAACACTTACATAGTATGAAAATCTCTGCCCTCTATCACCAGTAGTGATAGAGTATCTGTACATATCTGTACTTATTTCCATCTGTGGTGATTTGTGTTAAAAGCTACCCATACAAGCTATGCGCTCTCTCTTCAGGAAGGACACTTTCTGAAAACAAGCTTCAGCATCCCTCTGAAGTTTTTACAAACTTTTCTAAAGCACCCATAAAGACCACAAAACAGGAAGTGTATTAATATGTGAAGTTATCAATGACTAAAGCATCAAAAAAAATCTGAACAGCAAGGAACACCTCCCAAACTAGTTACACAGCCTACCTCCAGAATTGCACCTTCTAGTAATATCTTAGGACAGCAGCAGCACTTGTTAACCAGAAAGTGAAAGTACATGGTCACCCTGAAGACAGCTATTCCCACATGCCTCATTTTTAATGTATATTTTTGTATTATCAGCTAAATCCGTCTTTTCTAAACCATGACCATTAGTTTCTCTGTTAGTCATTGTATCCTTCTGCTCTGTTATCTGCAGTTCTAAGCATAAGATCAGATTTTCACTTAAAATCACTGTTAAACAAACCTTGAGTTTCAAGGGGTCCATATCTTTAGACATCTCTTGTTTTCTCATCTCAGCAATTGTCTTCGGTCCCTTTTTATCAGATTTTGCTGAAAATCCTTGATTAGATAAGAGATCCTCAAAGTCATTTTCTGAAACTTTTGGCTTTTGACCTATGAAAGGAGAAAAAACATTAAATGGAAAGTTCCACAGGAGAATACATTTACAGGGGAAATATATTGCACTTATATTCACTTGGATGGCATTTATCACTACCATGATAAATACCCTTCTGTGATGACAGATGCCACAAAACTAAGAAGGATAGAAATAAAACGGATCATTAACAAACTTTCAGTCCAGCAGAGCAGACAACCTCACATGCTAACCTCTGACTAAATGGTTGCATGCCCTCCTTTTTAAAACAGTTGAGTAGATTTGAGGGAGCACACAACTATCCATGATTTTGGAAATGGCTCCATTTTTCCACTCTAAGTTAGTTCCAAATACTACGTGGCAGTTTTTCAAGTAACCATATACTCGATATTCTCATTCAAAGCATGTAGTCAACACCTAAGTACGTCAAAACTTACACAGAATAATGAAGGTAAAAAATACCAACATGAATATTCATTACAGAGCCAACAAATTTCAGAGAACTGTAGAATAACTCAACTTTGAAGAGGCCTCTGGATGTTGTCTAGTCCAATCCCCACTCAAAGCAATGACACCTAGGCATATTTGTTAGATCCTTGTTCAGCTGAGGCCCATCTGTTTTCAAGGGACAGGAACTACACCATCTTTCTTCAGCATTTCATTGTGCCAATTGATTTTTTTGTCTTGTTCTACAGACTTTCCCATGCTGCAGCCTATGCCCACTGCCTCTCTCTCCTGACACCTCTTCCCAGATATGGATCAACAGAATAATTTCAACTTAAAGAAGTACCTGCTATTCACTTACATGCCAGTTTAAGGGAGGCATAATCCTAATACCAACCACCAGAAAATAAAATTTACCAATAAAGTTCATATAAAAGAGGCCAAGCCTATCCCTGTAACTCTAGGTTTGCCTATTCAGTTGGAACACCTTAAAGGACTGGTCCTGTCCCTGTATCTCGTTCAAGCACAAGAATTTTCAGTCATTTTAATCTCAATGTTTCTCAAGACTAGCTACTTCTAGCTTCAGATAGGAAAAACACTGTATCCCTTTACCTGTGTATCACAAATAGGCTAACATGAAGCAACATTATCAATCATGCCTCCCCAGATGGATCAAATTTACTCTAAACCAGTGACACAAAACCCCTACGCATGTGGGCAAGTTACTACAGCCTTGAGACTTTATGCCCAAAATTGCATACACTTGTGCCATCTTCAGCTTGTCTGTTACGTACTGGGATAGCTTTGGAAAAGCAGGATACCAAATTTGGCAAGGGTTTTTCTGTTTTCTACTAGACACAACTTAAACGTAAATAAAAATATGAAGTTAAAAGCGCTTCTGCAGGTAACAGCACACCTAACTAACTTCACACGTGTCCTGGGGTGATGTTATGAAGCCGCTTTATTCCTTAACCATCCACTCAATGCCCAAGAACGCTGTGCCTTTAAGATGGACCCGGGGCCAGAGCCACGGACCCGAGGGGGCAGTGGAAACCTTCAGCCCAACGGCTCAGGAGCGCTGTGCTGTTTTTCTGGGTTCCCTTTGTGTTCCAGCTAGCTGGGAAAAGGTTCTGTTGGCTTTTTTTCTTGTTCTTTTTTCCCTTCCCTTCCTCTTGCCTCACTGCCTCCCTTCCCTCCTTGCCGGTCCAGGGAGCCTGCAGTCCAAGCCCGGGTGTCTGTTCCCTCTCTGAGAATTTGTTGTATTTTGAGCTTGCTTTTTTTTTATCCTGTTCTACCCTGTTTTGTTTGTGTGTTAATAAAAAGTTTGGTCTCTTTATCCCACTTTCACTCCTTGTGACCCATTTGTCTCATTGATGGAGGAAAAGGGGAGCAACACTCATTCCAGAGTGTTTCCTCCTGAAGTTTTGTCTCAAAAACCAAGACAACATGGGACATTACAAGTAATATGCATTCAGAAAACTTACCAAAGCTTGGGGCTCTGACTCCTCTTTCTTCTCGTCCTGCAATAACACTCAAGTTTACTGTGTAGTTGGGCTTAGCTGCTGTGCTGGACTTAGTCCGGGACTGCCATGAAGTACTCTGTAGTTTCGGGGACTTCTGCCACTGATTTCCCAGCTTCTGAGATGGAGCAGTCTTCTGACTAAATCCACTACCCAGAAGTCCACCAGTGGATGAACCTAACAATAAATACTAAGTTAGTTGGTCAGTTCAGTGCCTGTCACCCTTTTAACACGAGTAGGACAGTTTGGTCTTGACATATAACCACATAGCTCACAGCGATACCATCATACAAGACAAAATACAACAGGAAAGTGTGGGTAAAATGAAGTTAAGAGTCTCATTAACAAGTAACTTGGATGGCAGGAGCTGGAGGCATTACTGAAGTTCTTCTCTTACAACTCAAGGTCTTGACTGTCAGTTTTAGCAAAAACATGCACACTTATCTGAAGGGTCAGGCATGTGTCAGGCCAATAGATAACTTGTGACAGTAGCTCTGTCTCCCACTTCATTATACTTCTGGTAACATGCAGTGCACAATAAATAACTAATTACAAAAAAAGGTAACAGGCTGATATTATTTTCAAATGAATGCTTTCAAAGGAAGATGGGAAGATTATTCTACAGCAGCATTGACAAGGAATACTGCACATGAGTAAGAAAAGCACAGCAGCCTGCAGGAGATACATTAACCACCCTGCTGTGGCATAGGCCAAGCTTGTCTGGGTATGCACAGCAATGTAAACTTGGCTTGCTCTTTCAAAAATGGCTGCTCACACTTCAGCTCTCCTGATACCTCTTCTTTTGTAGCGGCTGCTCGTAGTTCTAACTTGCACAAGACGATGTCTCCGCAGGGCCATGTACGAGATACCATACTGTATCTTGAAATACCACACCTGATAAAACCCAGTGTTGCAATACAACACCTAATAACATCTAGGAATGCACTGTTTTTTCATGAAATCACTCAATTGCAGTCAACTCAGTTTTCAGTCATTGATAACTTGTGAAATTTACAGAAAAAAATTTGTTAGTAGTCAGAGCAAATAACCCTGCATACTGAAAAATTCTATTTCTCTTATTTTTTCAAAGCATTCTACGTTCATTATTCCAGTTTCCAAGGTCAACGAATTCTTCCTGTAGGACAAGTCAATGCCTCACTGCTCACAGAAACTTTTCAACACCACACTCCTACTTTCTGATACAAGACCGTTCCTAAGGAAGAGTGTGATAACACCAACCAGGACAGAGCACTATTGGTATCCTACCACTATTAACTACTTTTAACTACTGTTTCTTTTGGGTTTATATAGCATTCATAATTAAGCAGCTTGAACTCTCAAATTTTCTTCCAGAACAATGGTTTGTATGAGGAAGCCAAAAAACTCCCATGAAAAATACAACACAGTGTGGGCATTCCAGTTGTATTCCAAAACTGAATTACAGTTCTTGTGACGTCTTGAAAATTCATTTCAAGCTTGCAAACGTTAACTAGGACAATGACATCTGGCTACTTTTTAATGCAGTCATTTTTCCTGTTGGAAGCTAACTGAAAGAATAATTAATTGACCCAAGTCCTGCTAAAATTAGTGTGATTTCTTCCACTGGATTCAGTGTAGGCTATACCTACATCTTCAAGTCAAAGATAAATTGACCTTTTTTACTGTCACACTATCTGTATATTTAACGATCTGTATTAACCTGAGTTATTAAACTAGAAAATTTTTGAAAATTGTTTACTGCAAAGCAGCCTCATGGGTACTGCTTCAACACCAGAATTTTGGCAGTGATTATGCACAAGCAACAACAAGAAGTCAAACACTGCATGTTACCTAGTGTTTCTACAAGAATTCCACTGGTACTCAATTCAATACACAACACTAACTTCCAAGGCAACAGGGAAGCAACAGGCTCCAAGCTAAGGGAAGAGCAGGTTTGTGCAATTCAGTGACACTAGGCTGTTCTGAATCATTCCTTGTATTCTGGGCAGCTGGTCACATTTGTTATGGTAGTATAGGTTCTGAAATGCAAGGACCTCAGCTCTTTTCACTGCCCTTCCTTTTTCCAGCCCTTTTGAGAATGCTGCAGGACTAATTCCTGAATTTCAGGCCAATAAAACATCCTGGAATGGGAGTTACTCTGCAATGTGTCTTATCTTCCAGAACTCCTTGTGCCCTCCATTGCAAACTGACAAATGTTCATAATGCTTTTGGTACTGGTGTGCACACAGAGGTTTACTTTGTGCTCATCCTACAGACACGGTAGATCTGAGTAGCAGAGCTATGAAAGTCCGCTGAATTCAAAGTACTGAACTAACAGGAAAACAATTGTCACTTTGGAACTAACAAATTTAACTAACTTAATCCTGCTTTCATTTTAAATCCTTTGAGAACAGTATTAATCGATGCAAGGTAAGAAACCTCATGCTCACTTATTGAATCAGTAACTCCTGGTTTCTCTTACCATCTCAACTAGATTCTGAAGCATTGCTTATTTTTACTGTTTCTATATCACTGTTAGCTGTAGTTATCTTCTCAAATATTATTCTGGATGTTTCACACAATATCTGTAAGATTCAATCTTTTCTTGTTACTCACCAGCTCTCAGCAAATACCTCAAGCTGGTCATTAAGAATTAAAAGGAAAAACTTTCCTTTATAGGCTGTCAGTAACATTTATTGGTACAAGAAGCAAATCAAACAGTAGAAGCACTAAGTATAGTCTAAAAAAGTAAGATCTCACCTGGAAGACCAGATCCCAGATTTGCAAGATCAGCAAAAGGATCAAAGTTCTGAGATTTCGCCTGGTTGAAAGACAGACCTGAAGACACACTGGACTGGCTTCCAGTGGTAAAAGCTTGGCCTGAATAATAAGAAAACACATCACGTACTTGGTCTGTTTGGAAATTGAGGGAAAGAATAAAAGTAGTATCTCCACAATGCCTCATGCAAACCTCCCCAGCATCCTGCTTCACATCTTTTCCCACGACAAGAATCACAATTACTACAGAGAACTGAAACAATTTAATTCCTGTGTCTTGAACTTAAATCTGAAAAACTACATGAGTGCCTTACTAAAGGAGCTTTTAAGCAACAAACCAGAAATGCTTGAAGACATGTTCAGGTGGTTAAACTGACCCAGTCTGGAGTACTCCTCTAATGGAAACATTTTATTTCATAATACCTTCACAAACAGGCTTCAGCTGTGGTGATGCTACACTGCTGGTTGTTGAGGAATCTGCCCAAGAATCCCAACCACTTAAGAGATCTGGGTGGCTTGTAGATGATGATATTTTAGGTGGCTCTGGTGTCAAATTGCCTACAGAAGAAAAAAGAAATATTTTTATGTTTAAGAAAACCATCACAATAACATATTTTACCAATTCCAACAGAACGGGTACCACATTGTCAGCTGCACAGCTTGCTTAAATCTCTTGATAACAGTTGTGCAGTCTTAAGCAGGACTCAGAAGGGTTTTACCACTGGGATTCCTTCATCTCTATTTTAAAACATCCCACACACTTCATAAATAAAGTATTTTCATGCACAAGCAATGCTTTGAATTTAACAGCTTAGGTCTCCTGACAAAAAGGACTAGCTCAGGTACAGGTCTAGCACATGCTGCTGTTTCTGACAACACAGCAGATAAGCGGGAAGCAGCAGTGCTTCATGAATGGTGCTCTTAATCACTCAGCAGTCTGGGTGCTACACAGGTGAAGCCAGGTCAGTTCAAACTGCAGGTATGCCTAACCTAAGCCTCTTGTGACAAAGGGGCCTCTTGGACAACTAATAGACCCTTTTAGGTGTAACACACAAACAAATGCACAGAATTGAAGACCAGGATACAGGAAGAATGGGTTTTTTTCTGGGGAAAGGTTAAGAATCTCTAGCTCCATGGATAAAAATCGCTCTTCTACATGCAAAACAAACCCACCATGACATCTAAATGAAAAAGTCGTATTTAAAAGCATGCAAGGTGCTGCCACTAACTCCTGGAAACTGCCATCCCTGATGCTTGCAAATGATTCTCCACTTACACACTCACACATACTGTGAGGTGAGCCATCCTCAGAATGAGATATGCTATGTATGGAACGCTCAAAGCTGCATGACAGTTCTGAGCATTGTTCTTAAGCACAGCTTTTGGAGACTTACAGTGAAGCAGGACAGCTCTTGAATGGAACCCCTACTTTAATGCTACAACAACAGTCAGTGCTACAGTGAGAGGTGTTATTTCAGTAAAGCCAGAACATTTAGTGGTGCCCTAAGACATTTCACAGACATAACTTTCTAAACCCTAACCCACCCATCCTTAAAAAAGCAATGACATTTTGGGGGTTTGACTGTTTCAACTACTACATCACAGCCTTTCACTTGTCTCAGCTTCTCAACTTTACATTCTGTAAATATTGATATCAAATCCTCTTAATCAAGGAAATAATTAGAAGCAAATTAAATACCCCTCCAGTACCTCAATCTAGTAATACTATTTATAATTAGATCTTACAGCTGCAAAGGAAGCACATCAAATACAGCACAAATATCTGCTGAAAGCCTGTATTTCAGCAGTATTCTCTGCTGCATGGGAAGGAAAACATCACAATAAAATGCAAGAAGTACCCACCATTTCCAGCCCGTTCTCCACACCCAAGCTTCATCTCCCTGCCTCTGAAACCACGAGAGAAACAGTACGTATTTGCCTCAATACTCAGGACCCCAGTTATCTGCTAAACAGCAGTGTCAGGCTATAAACCAGGACCTATTCACCAGCTCAGAAGTCTGCTGTATCATATACCACTCCCAAAAGTTTAGCAGGCCTTGAATTAATACTAATATTGATTTTTAGACTAGAAATTACTTTGTTCTACAATCTCTGCTATTGAAAGTCTTCTTACAGGGGCATAAGAAAATGAACAACCACACATAAAATTAACTATTATGAATACAAGTGGAGAGAAATAAGAATAAATTAAATTACAGCTGAGTGCATTTGAAAGATCGAGAACATACTGTGGAAATTGAGCTGTTTTATAACAGTTGGCTTAAGAGCAGTCAAGTTCATCACCTCCCCCACCCTGAACTAAGCAGGAAGTAGCCTACTGCTACGCACAGCAGTAAATTCACTATTAATAGTAAAAACACATATACATCCACTACGCTTACCAGAAAAAGCTGAAACATGCAATGTACAATATACTGAACAGATAACCTATTCCTCCGGAAACTTTTTATTCTTATGCTATCTTCTGTTTAGTTCTAAAACCTGGGCACTATTATATGTCAGATTCTAACATCAAGAAAAAGTGTTATTAACATGATTCTCTGACTTCTACATATTCTGAAAAGGTATGATGAGACCACATAATGATTCCCTATTTTTATAACTGGCACACTGGAGTTCATACAGACACATTAAGATAAAGGAGCAGCATATCTGAAGAAATGGTAAAACATGAACTATAGCTCAGTATTCCAAAAATGGAAGCAACTAAGATCATGGGCATGCAGTCCCAAACCTGGTTGTTTCAAGTTTTTAATATGCATATTGATACTCCTTAGCCATACAGCAATGAACCACTGGAGGTCAGGGCAAAGAACTGTGTTCATTACTAACACTGCTCAAACTAAGCTAAGATGCAAGAATAAGTTGGTGGTAATCAGATCACACTTTCCAGCTTCCCAAAATAAGAGACCTGCATTTTACTATATCCTACACACAACTTCACATAAGGTTTTCTTTATTTAACTTGTCATGTCTACAGGAAATCCTTTAATCACAGACGACAACAGGATTTTCTGTGAACCAAGAGGCTGGTTTAGTATGATGCAAGTTTTTTTAGCCTTGTCTAAAGCCTGTTTGAGAACACAAGTTCACAGAAACTAACTTCTGCTCAAGAAAAAACTACACTGATCACTCTGGTTTCTTTTGATCACCTCCTAGATCTTGTGCTGTCTTCGAGGGAAATACATTCCTGACTCAACCTGCATTAAAGATGATCTGCTGCTTGAAAAATCCAAAAGAAAATTAAGTTACCTTGTAAATGCACAGCTGTTTAGCAGCAACAGCACAACATTTTCCTATTACAGGACAGAATGCCTTAAGAGACCAGATATTGTATAAGAATGTCTTGGGGTGACTTTATGATGTGTATCCCATATCGCTGCCCTACGCCCAGGAATTAATTTTTGTGCCTTTTAATGCCTTTAAACTGAGCCTGAGAGGGGGAAGGAAAAACTGAGCAAAACTTTTTCAAAGCAGTTTGCAGCTTGTTCAAAGTCACACAGAGATAGCGACTTTTTTCCCCAGCTGCAGCAGGAGAACGAGGAAGCACCTGGCTTGCGGCTCCCCAGTCAGCTTTTGGCCATTTTTCAACTTTTTTCTCCGGAGAGAGACTGAGAGTTGAACTTTTTTTTCCTTCTCTGGAATTTCAGATTTTCTCTCTTTTCTGCTGGACTGCTTCAATATCAGAACACATTGGGAGGGCCTTCCACTGAGCACAGACAGCCTGGCCCTGGGCCAAGCCCCAGCTCCGAGGAGACCAAAGGGAGGACTCTAACACTTTCCCAGGTTTTTCCCCCACAGCGAAAGATTTTATTATTCAGCATTATTTTCCTTTCCCATGTGTTTGTTAAATAAATAGTTTTTATCTCTTTCACTTTCCTTCGAGGAAAATTTATTTTTTCCTGAACCTGGTGGGGTTGGGCCTTCTCTCAGAGGATGTATTTCTAAATTTGGCCAAACTGGCACAAAGAACTATCTTTCATTTTAAAACCCCTGTGATTTTAAATTTTAAGCCAACATTTGAGAAATACAAGGTTAAAATTCTGTGTCTTGAACTTGTGTTCACTGAAACAGCTTTTCTCCTGGTATCTATAGCCGTTTAGTAATCACTTACTAACAAAGCGTACCCACCACTAAAATTCGATTCTAGACACTTATAAAACTGCTCTAACAGATTGATCAAATCTCATTACTGCAGCTTATTTTCAATGGTCACTGCCATTACTACTAACTTTTTTTCTCCCTTTAATGACCTCATGTTTGCACTGTCTTCTGCTCACTTAACACAACTCTTCCAAATATGTCATTTGAGAACATGTTCTTATTTCTCCTTTCTTCTCCAGTTACTAGTGATCCTGTCCTTTCAGGACTCACAAATTCACATTAAAAGCAATATAACTTTTAATATTCCTAACTTACTTGATTAAATTGGTAACTGCAACCAGATAGAATGCTAAAGACTCAAATACATACATCATTTCAGCTAAACACAGATAAAAGCTCTCATTTGAAAGATAAATTTAAAAAAGCATGAAATGTTACCCCAGTTTCTCCACTTCCATATGGTTTTTAAAGACTGCATAGCAATAGAGAAATATTGGGAAAACAGTGTAAAACAGCAGGCTGAAGAGAAAATGGGTACATTTTAAGTATCTTTTCCTGTGTTGACAGAAAGCCCCATAAAGTACATTAAAATAGCAGGTATCCTAACGCACTTAATGGGGCGCAAGCTATCAAGTAAAATCAGAAGGAGTAACCACAAAACAATAAGCATTGAAGTTAGATGTAAAAATATTCCTTTTTTTTCTGTACTTGCTCAAATATTATTAACAGCTGAATATTGATGCTGTTCTCCTTAAGACTGCAGATAAACATTTAGTGAACAGAAATCTGTAATTTTTTTCCCCACTTTAATACATAAAAGGGTTTTTTGTCTCCTCTCTGATATGGGGGTTCTGGTACTATTAAACTTGGAGAAAAGAACTGGGAACGCTCTTATAAATGTGTAAAAATACTTAATGTGAATAAACAGAAAAAGACTGAGACAGACTCTTATCTGTGTTGCCCAGTGGAAGGACAAGAGGCAATGGGCACAAACTGAACCACAAGGAACTCCATTAAAAAACACTTTCTTTCCTCTAAGATCTCTCCAACACTGGCATAGGTTGCCCAGCTGCAGAGTCTACAGCCCTGGAAATACTAAAAATCAGCAAGGACACAGTCCTGAATAGCCTACTTTACTTGACCCTGGCTTTAAGCACATCAACTAGAGTATCTCCAGAGGTCCTGCCTCTCAAGTGAGTTAAATTTTGGCTGAGACCATAAAATATGTTGAGCTGCAAGGGAACCACAAGGACCATGAAGTCCAGCTCCCAGCTCTGCACAGGGCAGCCCCAAGAATCATACCATGTGCCTAACAGTGTTTTCCAAACACTTCTACAGCTTCTACAGCACCTTGTCAGGCTGGTGCTGTGACCACTTCCCACTGTTCCAATGCCCAACCAGCCTCTGGGAGAAAAACCTTTTCCTGATATCCGACCTAAACCTCCTCTGACACAACTTCAGGCCATTCCCTTGGGTCCTGTCACTGGTCACCACAGAGATCAGATCAGTGTCTGCTTCTCCTCTTCCCCTCACAAGGAAGTTTTAACTGCAATGAGGTCTCCCCTCAGTCTCCTCCAAGCTCAACAGATCAAGTGACCTCAGCTGCTCCTCATACAGCTTCCCCTCAAGAACCTTCACCATCCTCATGGCCCTCCTTTGGACACTCTCTAACAGCTTAATGTCTTTTTTATATTGTGGCACCCAAAACTGCCCTCAGCACTCAAGGTGAGGCTTCCCCAGTGCAGAGCAGGACAATCCCCTCCCTTGCCCAGCTGTCGATGCTGTGCCTGATACCCCCAGGACACGGTTGGCTCTCTGGCTGCCAGGGCACTGCTGACTCATTCAGCTTGCCATCGACCAGGACTCCCAGGTCCCCTTCCATGGTGCTCCTCTCCAGCATCTCATTCCCCAGTCTGTCTGCATCCAGAGTTGCCCCATCCCAGGTGCAGAGTCTGCTGGAGATAATGCTCCACAGATCAGTATTGATAAAATCTTCTATTGAGCAAAACATTTATGTTTGGTAACCTCACCCAGGGACAGCAATAGTGGCATAAAACTGGCAACTATACAACTCAAACATATGGCTGTTACTATCTACAGGATAGAACAAAAACATCGCAAAGGAGGCAGCAAGTGGAATCTTCTCAGCAGAATCAAGCACAGCTGGAATATAATGATTAATAATATGGTAGAGAGAGCAGTCAGCTGGGTAGCCTTTTATTTCAAAGAAGAAGCCCTTCTGTCAGTCAGACAAATAATGCATTTTTTTCTGTCCAGTTTATCTGTAGCTAATACTCAGACTGCGTCACTCAGAGGCAGGGTCAACTAGAGCAACTGCTAAACAAGGAGGGGCAAGTCAAAGCTGCATGCAATAAGCCCTGGGAAGAAATCATTCTAGATTCAGGATAATGTGTGTGATACCACCATTCCTAGCTACCTGCACATTGTAAGTAGGTGTCTGTGGGAGAAGAGGCCTGGGCTTCTCTGTTGGAAAGAGCCAGCTCCAACAGATTCACCACAAGCCACAGCTGAGCCTCCCAGACTAGATGTCTTTGAGAAAACATGCTAGAAAAAGCAAAAAATACTGCACAGCAGCTGTAAGAGAAGGGAGAGATGTGCGAGAAACAGGCCTGCAGACATTAAGGTTGGTAGAGAAGGAATGGAAGGAGGTGCTCCAGATGCCAAGAGCAGGGATTGCCCTGCAACACACGGGAAACACCACAGGGGAACAAATATTCACACTGTAGCCTGTGGAGGACGCTACACAGGTGGATATGTCCTGGATGAAGCCACAGCCCAGGGAGAGCAGCCCATGCAGCAGCAGGTTCCTGGCAAAAGCTGCAGTCCCTGGGAGAACCACACCCCTATATCAATCTCTTCCTAAGGGACTGTACCCTACAGAGACCCATGTTCTTAAAAGATTGTATCCCATGGGAAGGGCCTATGCAGAAAGAGAGGAATGAGAGAGCTGCAGAGAAGAGCTCTTACAGACTGATCACAGCTCATATTCCTATGGAGAGAACTCATACCTTTCTTTCAAAGTCAGATTTTAAAAAGCTCTAACACTAGTGGCTCTACCACTCCCCATTTTTGCAAATGTCTGTTTCTCTTTAAAGAATGATGGGAAGACTGAACATATCACAAACATTTTTGTTTAAAGATTAATAGATTTTAAAATAAATGCATGAGGGAAAGGCTTTGCCAAGAATATATCAGAGAAATGAAACAAATAAGATTAGAGTATTACATAATGTACTTTGTGAGTATATTACCAGAATGCATTCAGGTCAGGAAGGTGCTAGCTAGCCCCAGCCTGCACTTTGTCAACTGGCTATATTATAACTTGACTTGCTCACTTCTCTTCCTATGTTTCCATAAAATCTTTAAAATCTGAACAGTCAACATAGCATACTATCACCTATAAAGTAAGTTTCCAGATGTTTGTGTACCCTCAGTTCTTAGATCATTGAGAGGAGACTCCATCTCCTAACATATGGTTAGCAATACTAGAAATTCTGTCACATCATAAATAATAGCATAACATTATACAGGAAACACTTGCTTCTTGGTGCATTTGCATCTGCACTTCCAGAATACAAAGCTAATTAAAACAGCAATCACAAGTGGATCTATTAAGACACTAATCCACTAAGCTGAAAGATAAATGCACAGAGGAGAGGAAACTGTTGAGAAACAGAACAACAGAAGCACACTTACCTAAATTTAAGAAATCTGAGCTGGAAGAAGGTGGAAGTGAACTTTGTGTGGAAGGAACTGCATTAGCTGTAGATGTTGAGGTTGGATTAAGAAAGTCCCCAAAGAGGTCTGGACCAGACAGGGCTTGATTCTCTGAACTTGATGACATTGTGAATGGGTCAAATGGGTCGGCTAAAAAAGAAGCAGAAAACAAAATTATCTTATGACAAATTGCAGAATAAATGAAGCTGGAAAAGCCTTACTCCTCTGAGGGCACAGACAAAAAGTAAAGTTCATGCTAGTAACTGCAGCAGCCTTCTGACAACTTTTTGTGGCGAAGAGTAATCACCTATTCCTTCCTCTAGACAAATGAACTTTCACATTGGTACAAAAAGGATCTCAGCCATACATAATATGAATAGCTATGTCTTCAAATACAAGCAGCAAGACTGCATACAATTCATCAGCATTGTTAATTTCATCCATTTAAGACACACCTTAAGTCTGAGTGATCACCTACATACACAAAGAAGAATTACATTTGTTAAGTACTCTATAACACCAAATTTGCAACAGATTTTAAGAAAATGGACTATTATACTATTAGAAAGAATATGAAGTGAAACATTCATACTACCATTTAGACTTGAAGGCATTGACGATTCTGGGGCAGAAAGCACGTCAACCCAAGAATGAAAACCAATAGAAGTAAGACTGCAGCAGGTCTCTAGTGATTCCAATGAAGAAAAAAACTAACTGGAAGAGTATTTATAGTCAGCATGGAGTAACATGTGACAGTCAGCTGGAATCACGGCTTTAGAGCTTCCTGTTTCTGCTGCCCTCTAGGGTCAAGAACCCTCAAGAGCCCAGGGAGTCCTGCCAGACTCACTCAGAAGCTGAAGAGAAGGAATAATCCTGCTATAATACCCCAGCAAGTCCTCAGGTAATAACCACGTTGTGCAGGACTCAACAACATTTCAAGCAAACTTACTATAACATCGCACATAAACAAAAGCTCAAGTACAAGTCTGTTGTGCAAGACAACGTGTAACAGTGGCCAAATATTCTCACTTTTGCACTTACCTCTCAATACAATTCAATGAAATATACTGAATGACAATGACTACAAGAATGGGATACATACATGACTACTGCTCAGGTGCTTCATGCAGTGGATATGAGTAAAGAAAGATAAAGAATTCTATAAAAGGGAACCTTTATTACTACCTATGTAAAAATGGTAAATTAAAATAATTTCTCCCTGACCACAGTAACTAAGTTCAACAGTGAATTCCTCAAAATAAGTAAATATTTTAAATCATCTAAATACTCTGTAAAAAATACTTTTAGTTGTCTATAGATGAAAGCTTTTAGTCCCTATGAATTATCTTTGTGCAAACAAACAAAGCCGTGTAATGGTTTCCCAGATTACCAACCAATATTCCCAGAAATCTTAATATTAACTTCAGGCAGAGAATTGTTATTACCAAAAGTTCAGTAAAGTGACAAAGAGCTAAATATTCACTGGTAAGAGGAACAGAATCTCTGAACGAAAACATCTTGTTTAAATACCAAATAGACAGCACTACCTAGCATGCTCTTTAAGGATACTGACCTGCCAACAACATCAGTAAAATCAGCAAGAAAACATCTTTTAGCAGTATCATTATCCTACTGTTTTGGACAATAATCTACAGGATTTCCAGTTGCTCAGCAGTCTTATGTGATTAACACTTAAAAATCCCACGCACACATTTGACCTAAGCAGACAGCTCTGTGCATCTAATGCCATCGCTTTAGGTAAAGTTCAAAAAAGCAGTAAGTTATGACAATTCTATGCCTTAGCAAGGAAAGTTATAGATTTAGAAAAGGATCTAGCACATAACATTCATATGGGAAAGCTAAGAATTCTTTAAGATACTGAATTTCCTTTAAATTCAAAATTTTATACTTTTCTGTTTACGGAATTTAAAGTTAATAGGATACTGGCAACATAATAGAATGCCTGGATAATGTACAGGAATTTCTCTCCTTCATGCAGAAATAATATCTATTCTATTCACAGTCTTGCTATAGACTGACACGTCTTCACAGTACTTTTGAAACATGGTACTTATTTTCTAAGCACAGTGCAAGCAGCAATTCATGTGTTGCCCAGGCGACAAGTACTGATGTTAAAACTCACATACCTGAAGACATGGCTGCTGCTGAAGACGTACCCTGAGCAGCAGCTGGACACTGACTGCTGAAAAAGAAATCTGTTCCTTGTCCAAGAAGATCTCCAGTGGGCTCTGAAACCTGTGACACACTACTCACAAACAGATTGTTCAACAAGTCAGCATTACTTGATGAAGAGTTAATTTCTGAGATAGGTTGTTTCTGTTCTGCTGAAATATCAGAGTCTAGTCCCAGCAAGTCTACATTCTCTTCAGGGAGAGATTTTTGTAACGGTGCAGATGGAGCTTCAAAACTAGTTTCAAAAAGCAACTCTCCTTCTGGAGTAGAGTCTTTTTCATCAACAATTACTGCATTTCCTTCATCTGGAAATGTAGGGAACTCCTCATCTGAAGGATCACTCTCTTCTCTGTCATCAGATAGCTGAACAGGATCATTTTTAGATGAATTGTCTTCTATTCCACTTTCTGGAGTTTTTCCTTCTTGAATAGAAAAAAAGAATAACATCTTTAAATGACCAGGGTTATTCTTCTGACTAGGGTAAGAGAGACTTTCATGGTGACATCATATGAAATTAATTCCTAACTAACCAAAACTCACAGAAGAATTGATGAAAAAGGAACTAAGTGTTGCCTGCCACCTGTTAGTACAGGGCAGGCGAAGCAGCAGCTGACTACCCTACTTGCCACTCCACAATAGTAGGCATTACAAATTTTTTCAAAATTAGACTGACTTGGACATTCACCTCAGATCTCTGTGCCACTCAGAGCTTACAAGATTTCTCAGTAATTGCTTCTCCACTCAATAAAAGCATAAGCAGCTGCTGTAATTTTTGCCAACAAAGGAGCGCCCAGAAAAGGGAGTCACACATGTGCTATAAAATTACATTTTCTTAGTCCTCTTTACTGATCTGGACCCTACTGGCTAGTCTACTTTGTTTCCTCTGTTCCTCAGCTGGCATGGGGCTGTGGGAGTAAAAAGCTTCCTTGCAGACCTTAAAGGTTAAGATTTCTACAGAAAAAGAAAAATTTAGCTCAGCATTTAAGTTAAACTCAACACCAAACCCCCTTACTTGGTGTTTATCCAAATGAAGCAGAACAACCGCTTGTTATTCTGCAGGGCTCACTCTTTAAATAGCTTTTCCTCATGGTTAGTGAATTAGAGACTCTTGCTGCCTAAGAAGGCTTAAGCATTCACTGGAAAGCATACAAGACAAACATAAGCCACACAGTTACTTCAGAGGAAAACCTGTACCTTTCCAGTCCAGAGAGTGAAAGAAGTTATTGGCATCAGTACTACCGCTGTGTGGGGATTCTGTATCAGTAGGTGCACTTTCTGAAGACTGCTCCAGCTGGGATGCCTCTGCTTCATATTGTGCAGTGGAACCTGGCTGTCTAGGCAACTCTGGTTTCCCTATAAAACAGAATTTAAGCCAGAACACTTAGAGAGAAACTTCTCAATCCTCCACATGGCAGGTGATACTTATCTTTCAGGCTGACTGCTGTAGGAAGACAAATTACCTCCAATCTATTGCTCTGCAAATGCAAATTCCTGCCCCCACCATCTCTGAAATTAGCATTATTAACTTTGTTTCAACTGCAAAAACTGGGAAGATCCTGTTTTGAACTAGGACATTAAATCAGAATCATAGTGTAACACTCAAGCATTCTATTTATATTTGTAGAAAAATGTAACTAACACCTCACTTGTACCAACCATCCCCTAAAACATGCAAGAGCTATGAACAGTATCTGAAATAAGAGACAGAAAAACAGAAAAAAGCAAATGCAGCTGTAGAAAGACTCAGAATATACAAAGCTAGTGAAGAACATGGAGCTATTAAAAAACACCACAAAAGGGGTTAATACATTGTATGCTGCTATTAACTGCTTCTTATATTTCTTATTTTACTGAAATCAGATATTAACTGACTCTTGTGTAAGACCTAGTAGGGCAGTTACCTACTCTTGTATTAGCTCTCAAAACCAAAGTTTTCTCAAGGCAAATTAAGAAGACTTCCTAAATTAGTCAATATTCATCTACTGTTTGAAAAAAATGGATGAATGGCTGGGAGAAACCTATTTATCTAAATTGAAATACGCAACTAGTAGAGCACTTTTTCACTCTTCCTCCACATTCTCAGTTTTAGTTCAGAGATGCTGAATAAATAGTATGTCTCAAACCATACATGAAAGATCATGACTAATGAAAGAGTAAATTCAATTTTAATGGCAAGTTTAATAAAATCACTTCACAGCACTTGCTTTTGTCCTATTCCCTTCCCACCAATCTTAAGAAATACTTTCAGTGTAATTTGAAATCCTTACATTTCATGTATCAATCAGAAAATGGAAGCGACTTAAGAACACAAGAGTAACAATGATGCAAAGCTACACACCTTAGCTTTAGAGAGCTGAGAGTTGTGTTCACAATAGGATTAAGCTAAGTTAAATAGAAAATGGTCAAAATCATAATACAAACAACATATATCCTGCTTAAAAGAAAAAAAGGCCAGCAGCAACCACCTTATATGAAAAGAAACGTACTTGACATGTACCACATTAACATAGGGTGAGATCTCACGTATCACTAAAATCACCATAGTAATCTTCATAATGCCTCTTTATCCTCAAAACACAGAGAAGGCTTAAGAGCCTGGATGAAAATGTAAAAGCTAATTACTGATATCAGGAGAAGAAGAAAGATACTGAATAGCATTAACTGGAATTAATGCAGGCATCTACAGATGAAGCACTGAATAAGCAGCATTAACAAAAAAACTCTGCTAGAACATATTAGGAAAAGTTGGGGAAATTAATTACAACATTACATGGCTATGCATAAGTATGTTGATAAAAACATTCTTACCTAAAACCATTTGTGAGGCATGCTCACATAATTTTAACTGAAATGATACTGATGCCAGTTTAGCCAAATAAATCTCTTTCAAGTATTTGTGTCTACAAATACCGACTTTTACAATTCCATTTGCTAAAAGTCCCTCCCTGCAAATGGCCTATTCATAGCTTTAAAGCAAGCACAAGTAAGCACAGTGAAAGTAAGACAGGGATAATTATAATCCACTACTGGAGGATAACTTAAGCTCCTCCATACAAAGCATATTTTAAACTGGTATTTACAAAAAAAAACACCTTTTAAATTTCTTTCAATTAATGGAATATCAAAAATTAAACAAAAGCCTCAAACACTAAGTACATTGAAAATTTTTTCACGTTCTTTAGTTTTTCAAGGGATTCATTACCAAATTTGGATAAAATCTCTTGTTGTTCCTCTCGGGTGGAGAAGAGGATCTTGGGATTTAGTCCCTTTATATTCATGTTATCCCAAGGTGGCTGTTCACAGCTGGGCCTATCTCTGGGCTCCACCTCTACTTCCAGATTGACTTGAAATAAATCAGGGTATTTCTCTTGTATGTCACAGGCATCCAGATCATACCTGTAAAGACACGGACAAGAAGTTTCTTGATACTGAGGGCTAACTGGATTAGACCTACTGCAGTCCAAAACAAAACTTCAAAGCATTTAGTATAAGACATAAAAAATGCTGTATTTGTTTACTTTTCCCATTTTAAACAGGTGGTATTTTTGCACACAGGGTTTTTTTGTATCATTAACAAAACATTTAGTTTCCTTAATGTGAGTAAACAAAATAATCTTACTGCAATCAAAGTCATCTACTTCCTACACTGACTATATTTCCTTCTCCCTGCTATATGTTGATGTTTGGCAGGTTAAGCAGTTTCAAAGAAAATTTCTTCCAGTCTCCTACAAAAAGGTGTCAACATACTTGGCAAATTTCACTGTAGTGGCATTTCGGGGCACAAAACCTGTATGGAACTGAATCTGAAACATCTTCATTGAAGCCATCTGTTGAAAAGAAACAGGAAACTGCATAAACCAACACGAACAGTATGTACAATGTTCTGCCTTTAACATAATGCAAAGTATTAACTGTATTAAAATATTTTAGTATTTGCTTTGCTACAAAAAACTTCCATTTAATTAGCAGTATACTTTATCTTGAAAGATTTAAATGCAGTTGAGACAGAACATAGATCTATTACTACCACTAATAAACCAAATGACCCTCAGTAAGATACGTCTCATCACTAACCTCAAAACACACCACCAAAGTCTAATGTACTTCCAGATCCTGTTCTGGAGGCTAAAATTGCATGACCTTTGTTCCGTTTCTGAGTAACACATGCTCAGAAAAATCCATTGTGCAATACAGTAGCCAAGAAATATACTTATGTCACATATAAAGGAATCGACTGAAAACAGTTTTAAATGTAGCACATTTAAAAGAGCACTTCAGAAGGCGTGCAAGGGTTTTTTTCTTCAAGTGCAACTTCAAGTCAGCCATTCATTCCAGACAGAATTTTAGGGCTTTTCTGAACTGACTCATTTTAATCACTCAAGTGTTGAGAGAAAAACTACTTTCCCATGCCTGATGGGAATGTGAGTGCCCAGAAAAGGCTACTATAGAAGATTCATGTAGCTCCTGGTCTTGCACAAATCCAAATTACAGCTCACTGATCAATGTAGCCCGCATTTGTTTCCCAGCCTTAGTTACAACACCTGTGAAATAGTCTTGCCAGTTCTTACAAAGAAGTAATACAGTAATAGTCCAGAAAATACGATACAATAATTTGAATTATGAAAGCTTTCCTTGTAAATGAGCGTTTACCGAACATCATAGCCAGAAATCAAATAATACAAAAAGCACTGCCACAGGTTAAGGGGGTCTGATCATTCCCCTCTATTCAGCACCAGTGAAGCCCCATCTGTAATTGTGTCCAGTGCTGGGCTCCTTACTCCAAGAGACATGGATACACTGGAGAGAGCTTCTCTGATTCTTCCATCCCTACCATCGCTTTCCTAGAAGATAAACTAAACCCTCTCTCAAATTAGCTGTGAGCAAGCAGAAGACATTCACAATGCTCAGCTCTAAACACAAGAGAAATCCTGAAATGTGGTGGCTGATCTCTGTAAGAGACCTGCAGAGAACTTCAGGGGGCAATTTACAGTACATAAAACTAAGGACACATTGAATATTGTTCCATCAAACCTCCAAACCCAGATCATAACACACACTGTTGATGTATCGTGCTATAGCTGACAGCTGAGAAAATTCTAGTCTTTTCTATTAGTGAATAAATGCCAGAGAAACCACATCAAAGAAACTCTATCATGAATAAAGGTGAGGTTGTACAAGGAGCATAACCTAACCTTCACTAAATTTTATCAGTTTTATGCCCTTTTCCTGATGATGTTAATCCATACAGTAGTTATTTTTGTACATTAAGGAATCATTTCACTGAGTTTTTAGTTTTAAGGTGTTCTGGAAGGTTTTGTTGAACCTCTGCAACATGACAAGATTTGATACTCACCTTCCTACTCACAAAGCAGAAAAAAACCATAGGGAAAACAATTTCAGTAACAGTAACTATGTATGAATATATATGCATGTCCCACATGTACAGAAACTGGTTGAAAAACTGGATCAATTTCCACAAAGCTCCAAGCTCTAAACTTTGCACTTCCCCTCCTTATCTTTTACACAGATTTCCAAGTTTAATTTGGGTTACTCATCTGGAGAAAAAAGAACATGCCTCTCTTTTAAAAAATTTGAAGACAGGCTTCATTAACAAGTTTCTTGTGATCTTATTTGCATCCATAGTTGAATTAAAAAAGAAAATATGCATTCTCCCTAGTAGAACAAAAGTAAGAAAATTAGCTATAAAAACTGAACCTAACTTTAGAAATAGGTTATAAAACCACATGGATTTTTCTAGCCTGTTTTGTATAGGCAGTCTCTGGAATCCCACTTTTCTGCTGAGTGGTATTTTTCCTTTGTTTGCAGTTTGTGCGCACAGAATCAAAAAGTTCTGGCACGTTGTGTAACTTAACAGACAATAATTGCTGCCTCAAAAAAGCTGGCTAGTGGCTTTCCTTACAAATATAATAATTATCAATACTGAAGTACTTTCCAAAAATGCTTACGAAAGCATCTACATGTACAGCATTAGGAGTGGACATACTCAGAAGGCTTGAAAAGGTTGAATTCACAAGTGAATGAAAACCTCAAACATTTCTATGAATGAAGAACAGTAAATATAGCAAAGTACTTAGGAGATAACTAGTAGGATACAAAACTGCAACGAAAAAAGCAAATCCTCCATTTAGGCTCTTAAATTTATCAATTACCTTGGCTTGTAGTCGTCCTCCTAGAGTTGACCTGGCATGATAGATCACAATGAGAACATCTCCTTGGACTGTTATACCCAGTGGTTTTACTGCTTATTTAATTTAAAAGAGATTAAACGGAGTACTACCTTAGTATTTAGCCTGCTTTCTCCAAGGCCTTCAGTAGCTGAAAAGCTAGACAGATTTCTGTATTCTCTCATTTCTCTTGTCTATGATTACCCACATCTAGTAGTGTTAGTATTTGCAATTCTTGTACAGACACCAGAGCTCTACAGGGGCTAATAAGCAGTCACCTTGCAGCTGCCATGCCTGTGGGATCCTTACAGTTTCCATGACTGAGACATAACACTGTGCTTAGCACAAGTACATCAGGGATCAAAGTTCCCAGTCTTACATCACATGGAGTGAGAAGAGGGTCTTGCTCACTGTCTTGCAGTGTCCAGGGTGCCACCCCACCATCACACCCACTGTTCTGCAAGACTAGATCCAAGCTGCTGTAACAACCACATTCTCTTCCCGATGATTTACCTTTCAAGATCAGGTAAAAGGGGACAGAGGAATCTAGAAACATGTAAATGGTATAATCTAGAAAAACAAAACTTGCTTCAGAGCAAGTTGTAATCTGTACTTACTTCATTTTGTCATATTCCTGGGACGTAGTGGCTACTCTTTCATCCCCCACATAAACCTCACAAAAAGGCCTGCAGCCATTACGCTGCTTACTGAAAAGCGGAACGGGAGTCATGACAATTGATCTGACCAGGATGGGCTTGCTGTGAGGAATAATGGGTTCTTCAGCCATCATGTCACACATGTATTCAATGTATCTGCCAAACCAGAAGGTACTCATTTAGTCAGAGCACAAAATTCTAAGAAACGGGTGAAGGCACAAGCGAGTTACTTCTGTTCTTATCCAGTCGCTAAGCCTTGGTAAGTGTTAACAGTGAAACAGCGGGAACACTTAAGACCACCTCCAGTGAACAGATTTTCAAACCTGATAGAATGACACAAAAGGGTTTGTAGCTTTACATATATTGACTTCTAAAACAAACTAGCTGCTATTTCAAAAGGTCTTAAAACACTAAACTAGGAGAACTACTTATTTTGTGTCTTATACATAATGGATCACTCAAATCTTCCTAAAGGCTTTAAATTTGTCCTAATAGGTATTATTTTGTGGAGAACCCCTTAAGTATACTCAAACTAAATGTGTACAAAAACATAATCTGTCATTTATAGTGAACTAATACTTTACCCACCCCTCAAAATTTAATCCTTTTTGTAGGAAACACCCTTACTACCAGTGTCACTTGCTATTCAGACTTTATGGTTGTAAGATCTATCAAATTAAATCAAATAACCAGTTGAAAACATTTGTCAAAGTATATGCAAGTCACCTCTGCATACACTCCTCTAAAAAGCACTAGGCATTTTTACCCAACTGACTGAAAAAACTTCTGGTATTCCCATAGACCTTGCAGTGTTCTGACACAATAAAACCTACTGTAACAACCAGGAAATATGAAGTAATTCTTACACATGTGGAAGAGGATTGTGTAATTAAGAAAGCATTCAAAAGCTCTGCATACCCTTGTCTTCATTCCTGACACTTCTTCACTACAGGTCATACTTGACCCACTTCTGATGGGTACTTACAGGCTCAGAAAATTCAGAACTACCTTCTATACACAATAAAGCAAAATACGTGGAAAAACACGTTTGAACGCAGACATTACTGAAATAATCTATCTTTCTAAAAACATCCTATGCCATATTCAGAATTTAGTAACTACTTGCTTCAACAGTACCTTTTATGAGAAGGCCAAATGCCAGGTGGACAGCGTTTCATACTGAACATATAAACAGCAGCTTCAGCAGTAGTGAAAAGACGACAAAAACACAGGAAGGAACAAACTACAACAGCAGATGCTGCTCTTCCATCCTAATAAAAAAAAATAGCTTTGTTAGTAAACCTAGTGGAAAAAGCATTATACAAGTTACTGAAGAACATCCTATTATGTATCCTATATCCTGTCATTATTTAATGTCGTGACGTCCAAGGTCCAGTGCCATGATTTGATTTGAAGTTTGTATCTGAATGTGAGATGTTTTCATTTCATTTCCACACAACACAAAATATATTACGTATTACCTTCTTCTTCAAATGCGAATAATTACTTTAGCTGAACACTATTTGAAATTTTCAATTGATGTTCTTTACCTTACTGTCAGTAATACCCATTTTTTAGGTTTGTTTCCTGGCTGCTATCTGAAATCCCAGATCAGTGCTATTTTTGACTGACAGCCATGGGCTTCTGCTCAAAGGGAAGTACAAAGATTCAGAAGAACTAAACCACACTAAACTCTTTAGACTTCTGTCTAAAGCTGTTAATAGCTTGCCAAGAAACCAAGAGAAGGAGATTAAAACACTGAACTTCTTTCTGCAGGAACCCCAGCTACATACATATCCATAGATACATCCCTATATTTTAAAAGGCAGAAGATTTGAAAGAGGTAATGGTTAACAAAACAGCACTTCTCCAGGTTTGTTTGCTAGCAACATGGAACAGAATTTTTATCATTGATTTCTGATAGTCCTGGTGTACACTTTTTACATCACATCTGGCACACAGCCACATATATAAAAAAGTTTCCCTCACACGTGAGGAAAATGAATGAGTTAGGTGCCTTGAACAAAAGACTTCGAAGGAAAGATGTTACAAAACCTGGTGCTAATTCATCACATGAGCTTCTTACCTACTTGACACAATCATGTGACACTGAGGTATTAGAAGTATCACATTAATATAGAACTAGATGCCTAACCTCACAGCAGCACCAAAAAATACGTTGGTTTCCAGGAGATGACATTAACTGACTTTTTACTTGCAAAACACTGCATAACACACAAGTATGGTTTGTCAGATTAACAAATCCTGATTTTGACTCTGATAGTGATATTCCCTATTGACTGCTATACCATATCAACAAACAGGTTTTTGAATGCTTTCCAGCAGCATTGCAAGCATTGTCACAGTCATGTTTCTCTTTTTACTGTACAGTAAAATGTCAAAATTTCACATTCAATTCTCTTAAGTGTAAGAGTGACCTCATTTTTAAAACCTGAGCAGAGTTACTATCCTTTAAATTCATTCCTCCCCCACACCATGTTTGACATGAAGTGGCTCTATAGACAGTTTTATTGCTTTTTTTGGTTGTATCAAAGTTAATAATACTTTGGAGAATAGTGAAAGTTACAGAGCAATCTGCTGCCAGCAAAAGGAAGTAAACCAGAAGTCTCACAGTCAGTTTCTGACATTCTGTGGCTACAGATTACATTCTGAATGGACAGTAGTGGGATATGCAGTGTACACCCATCTATCACACAGAAGACAAAAAAAGGGAGCAAATAGCGAAAGAGTGCAGTTGATTTCTTTTTCTCCCAAATATCTTAATACAACCTTATTCGCCTTAATACCACCTCTACACTGCATTTCACTCTAAATGCAAGTAAGCAAGGACTACATTACCCTACTAATTTCCCTAAGGAGAAAATTGATGCAAGTAACTTCCCTACAAACACAGTAGGAAAGAATTGACCTTGGGGCTTCCATCAAAGAAAGCCAGTAACAGTCCCCAACTGAATGGATACTAGCACCCTTATTTACAGTTTAAAGCTCTATTGAACAAAGCACTTCAGACTAAGACCAATTTCTTACAAGGCAATGCACAATGCAAACATTTTTCTGGTCTTGTTTCAGCCATAAATGCATGTTCTTGCATATGCTATAGAGATTCTGAAGATTTGGTGCTCGTCTTGCTGGCCAGCCACATTCAGAAACCTGCAGTGAGAGAGACAAGAGACAGTAGATGTGAGAAACAGTATTATATAGTCACATATACACAACTTAGGTTATGCAAATGTCTAAGAAGCAATTTTACACTTTATTGCCACCTTCATGTTGAAATTAAGCAAGATGCTCAACAAAAGTAGTGTTACACAGTGTAAACACCACTTTTTAGAATGAAGTGCAATAAAACTTCAGTACTGCCTACAACTCTGCTGCACTAGAAGTATCAACAACTCAGATTACTATCTGAAATATTCTTAAAGCAAGGAATAAAGTAAAACAGCTTTCAACTTAATTTGTGCACATATATTTAAGCCAGAAAAAGTTTTAAAACCCCAAAAACAAATAACAAAAAAAAACCCCAAACAAAACAACAAAAAAAAGAAAGATTAGGCTTCTTTTAATATTTGTCCTTTGTTCAAAAAGCTTGAATGGTTCAGTAATATTCCTTTGGTGCTTCAAAACACTAACAAAAAATCAGCTTTACTGCTAAGTACCTATATCCTTGAAATCAACTGTCCAGTAAGGATGTAGTATATGAAACTCGATTCTTGGGGCACTCAAAACACCTAAAGAGTAGATATATTCAGGATCAAGGAAGCAAGTTACAAACGAAGCTTCTTCTTTTTGTTTTAAGTCTCAACCGCAATTGCCAGATGTTGAAGACCAAGTTTTCCTATCAGCAACATGTCTTCCTATCCAGATAAGGAGGTCAAGGGTTACTGAGATGAATTACCTGAACTGATTATCACAAAAAATTGTGTTTGTGCCAAGCACAGGAAAAAAGGCTGAAATAAACAGTCTAAGTCTCCTACAACTTTTCATTGTACTCTAGTATTTTAATTTATAAATAAGATAATTTCAGAAAGCATCACTTTGTAAGAGATTTAAATAGCACATTCCTTTGTTAGTGCAAGCTTATGTAAAGTCACCAGTAAACAAAGAAAAGCTAAGGCAAAAAGTCCTTTCTATCCCTGTTCGCCACAGGATTCAACATGGGCTTAAGTACATCTCAAACATTACAACAGTAGTGTGTGCTGGTTTCAGCAGAAGTAATTTTCTTCATAGTAACTAAATGAGGCTGTGTTTTGTATTTGTGAGGGAAACAGTGCTGATAACACAGGGATTTTTTTTTTTAATTGGTAAGCAGGGCTTACACAGAGTTGAGGTATTTTCTGCCTCTCACATCACCTCACCAGCAAGCAGGCTTGGGGTGCACAAGAAACTGGGAAGGGACAAAGCCAGGACACCTGACCCCAGCTATCCAAAGGAATATTCCGTTACACAGGACATCATGCCCAACCCATAAAGCTGGGTAAGGGGAAGAAGGTAAGGGGAAACATTCACAGCAATGGTTTTTGTCTTCCCAAGTAACCATCATGCATGATGGAGCCTTGCATTCCTGGAGATGGCTGTATACCTGCCTGGCCATGGGAAAAGGCAAATGAATTCCTTGTTTTGTTTTGCTTGCACCTGTGGTTTTTGCCTTACCTATTAAACTGACTTTGTTTCAACCCACAAGTTCTCACTTTTAGCTTGTGATTCTCTCCCCAATCCTACCAGGGAGAAATAAGGTAGCAGCTGTGTGGGTTTGGTTGCTGGCTGAAGTTAAATCACAACACTGCAAAAGAATCATATTGAAGCACTGCAGCTTCAGAACAGAACAGAGCCTAGAAAAACAGGTGTATTCAAAAAAGCAGAGTACTAACTTTTTTCCTTTTTATTTACCATTTACTTTCTACTCAAACCCTAGTTTTCTTACAAGATGTAAGAAAAACAACACCACTTTCTGCTTCTTTGGCTTTAAGCTCAAAGCGTCCCGATAATTAGCAGAATGATGGATAGTGCACAAACTGTCAGAGCAACCCATTCCAAGCAAGACTCAAAACTAGCAGAGAAGACTTCAAAACTACCATTAATTTTAACCAAGATTAAAGAAATTTGTAGAAGTTCCACACATAGCAAACAGCAAGAAACCAGTAATATGTAATTTCACAAATACCTTCTAAGCAAAGTGTCAGAATTAAGAATTTTAGAAGCTGTTCTTCTCTGATCATGTTTAAGGCTTGCCACTATCATCTTCTGCAGGCACTAAAGTAAAACTAAGCTTCTATGGGTTCCTACACAGCTGCTCTCATCCAGCACTGAGCAATGAAGTTAGTGAGTACTGTTGGAGATCTCAATTTTAAATATAGGCAGGTCAGCATTCCCAAATACAATTAAAGAGTTTGTTTCCAAGTAAAATACTTGCCTTCCTAAAGTTGTCATGAACCTGTAATGTTTCAACAAGTTATGACCTACTATGACTTCCCAACAAAACCAAAATCATATTACCATTCTTAGTACCAACACATCAGAAATATCAGGTGTATAAACACCTCAGACTTGCATAACCAAAAAATCCATTTCCAGAGTAAGCAAATTCCAAGTCACAGAATTTATCATTCCACAAACAAACTGATCACTTGGTAGGATGAGGAATAAATCAGTTCACTACATCAGACTTTCCATTTAGTACTAAATTAGCACCAATTTAGTGCTAAAAAGAATTGCTGAACATTTTGCTTTGAGGAACCTGCTACAAAAAATTATGAATAGATGTCCTGCATAATCAAGCTTTTTTTGCCTCCCATCTTGAATAGCTTCTGCCTTAACCTCATACTGAACCAGATACAGATAAAGAAGCTGATTGCATTCATCCAAAGAGGCAGTAATTTCTTTCATGTGTGACAGTCCTTTATCTTGTTTACAAGGAAACAAAAGGAAGTGATAGCACCAGAAAGAATACATTAAATATACCTCACCCTGATATGTTAAGTCAACTCTGACAACTGAAGTAATGCTAAGGATGGCTCTGCATAATAAGGCCCAAAAGGCATTATTATTCTGTAATAAATAATGGTTCTAGACTCTCTTCTTAGCAGATAATATTGTGTGGAAGGGGCATGATCACTACAGACTGTTAAGGTGCTGGACAATTCACAACACAGTAACAGTCTCAACTGTTGAGCCTCTTACAGGACAGTTGAGGTTTACTTAGAAGCAGAGACTGAAGTCCAGTACCTCAGCACCTAACACGATGTTCTCAATACCTTGTGGCTGAATTAGGCAACGCCTTCATATTAGTATCAGAGAAATTGCCAGAAAGGGTGATGGAGGCTCAGCTAAGCTACAGTAATACTGACGACAGTGGGAAGAATCAGTCAGCTATGGCTGAGTCATAATGAGAATCAAATGGTATGTAGTGGGACAAGGAGAAATTCCAGGGAACAGGTTATGCAAATCAGTCACCACATCCTTGATAAAGGAAAATGGCAGAATACACGAGAGATTGAAATTTTAGTAAGACTTTAATTACTTTAAGGATTCTCCACTTAAATTTGAAACACATAAGGTACCTGGACTTTTTTTCAAAGATACCACCATCTGAGAAAAAACAGACTTTAGTCAGTAAGATTAAGGATTAGTCTGCTACCAGTTAAGTCTGGATTTAAAGCAAAGACAAGCAGAGTAAAGGTTACTCTTCAAGCTTGTGTTTATACTTATTCTTTTGTCATCTTTTTGATTAACCTACTTTAACCTATTTTACAATAAAAAGCTGAAGGTATCATGAAAACATTCTATTGCAAGGCCTTTTAGAGAAATACACAAAAATTATACACACCCTGTTATGGAATCTTGAAGGCCTGTATGTTCTTGGAGAGAGATTGTACACAGCATAATGGCCAGGATGTTTAGAGTCCAGACACAACCGCACATCTTCTATGTTATTTTTGATAGCAGATTCCACACCTTCCGCTGGAAAGGACATCACTGAAGACAGAACAAACAGAAGGTGAAATTTTTCAATGAGAAATTATATTATATAAGAACAATGAGAAATTATATTTAAGAAAGATACAGCTATCATACCAGCAATTCTGGAAGTGATGTATGATATATCCAAGTCTCCTTTTGCATAACTGAAACAGAACAACTCGGCGTTAATACTGGGAGATATAACCGTTCAAGCCATAAGTCTAAAAGCCATCTCTCTTCAGGCTGCACACACCACCATGAATAATGTTTCATTTCTTCCATCTGAGGCTTGTTACCTCACACTTCAAGAGTTTCAGAACAGAGCTTTCAGAACAGATACTGTGTATAAGCAGTTACCCCTTTAAATAACTTGCACCAAAACCATCTGTGGGATTTTGTACAGATGCCTCCTTTACTCTTTAACTCACTCCTCCAGCCCCTGCTCTTACCGATAAATATTCACCGTAGGGTGTCAGTTTGAAAGCCTAATGAGGATACATTAACATCTTTAATGAAGATTATCTCAATGCTTAAAAGAAAGACTACTAGTTCAAAATCAAAGTCTAAATTACGTAACTCTGGCATGTTACTATCTGGCAGATGGCCATGCTGCCCAATATCCAAATTCCACGCCAACAGAGTGTTAAGAACACTTGCCTGCTAGCCATTCAGGAAGGACTCTGGCAGTCACACTCAAACCACCACCAGACTTGTCACTGCCAGGACTGAAGTTCCTTTGCAGCTGGTGAGTCGATGGGTGCCCCGCTTGATTCCCTAC
>NW_008238355.1:4931969-4939187 GCF_000691975.1 Corvus brachyrhynchos
TGTGGGGGCTTCCTGCGGAGTCCTCAGCTCCTGCTGTGTCTCACCTGGCTGGGTCACAGGTTCCTGTGCCAAGGGTTGGCAGTTCCTGACCTCTTGCCTCAGGCTCCCACCCAGAGTTCAACCTGCAGTTCCCACTGCAGCTGCACCCTGAGCTACCTGCACTCAACATAGAGGGTACCAGAATCTCTTTCCTCATTTAAATCATTCTTCCAAAAATTCACTTCCAGAACTCCCCTAGTGAGCAAGGCATTAATCATTACTCATTTCTCTCTCATACAACTGTGCACAGTTTAAAAGAGCAGCCTTTTAAAAAAATAATCTCCCAGTAGTAATATTTTTAATTTATTTAGGTCTATTCACTGCACCTTTACCTAATCATCCACATTATGTCAGTAATTAACTAATTTAAGACCACTATAATTTTTTTGTTTCTATGGTACCTGCTATGTAGCAGAACGAAAAAGCAAGAGAAAAAAACTGAAGAGACACAGTGCGGGCCAGCACCCTTGAGTATAACTACATAGGTCTGCACTCCTGGATTGGCAAAGTAAGAACAAATCTCACCTACAGAATTTGATTTAAACATCCCTAACTTAAACATCTCAGTAGCCTATTAACTCCAGAATATCAAAATGTCATCAAAACACTATGATGCATATTTAGTGAATTCAGAGACACTAACAAAACTTTTATATCCCAACAAAGTTTCAAGACACTACTTAGCAGACCTCAGATACTGCACTCAACTTTTGACACACCAAGAGAGAACATTAAGTTTTGATTCTTTACTGCTTGCTAGTAATCATGGAGGTTAGAGGGAGGATTGATTAAAAGACTATTGAATATACAAGGATAGGGAGGAGAATTTTATATTAGGGGGAAAAAATTCCTGAATTCAAGGCCATTAAACAGTACTTATGCAGAAAGGCATAATCAGCATCCTAGCAACAATAATGACTCATTGTCTCAAACTGAAACCACAAGGAAGTTTGTGTAGACAAAGCAATAAATAAAAAACAAAAAAAAAACCTCAGGCTTGAGAAACCCTGCAGAAGGAGGTAGACAAATGGCCACAATTTCAAAATTTTTTGCGCCTTTGGAAGGACATAAATCATTATGTAAGATCAGGTGGTAATCCTGTTGCAGCCAAACTAATGAAGGCAGAAATTTACATTCAGAGCTAATAACGATTGCTTACTAAAATTTGTGATGATTGTTGTCCTTTATACAGATGAGAAGTGTCAAATGTTATTTGTTGGCTACATCAAACAACTTCAAGCAAGAAAATATGTTATCATTGTAATATCCATTTTTTTGTATCAAGGACCACCTAATACAACAGCTGTAGAACACAGAACCACTATCCTGAGGTTAAGCAGCAACTTGTAACAGGCACAGAACTGAAGAGCAAAAAAACCAACAGTACTCACACCCATTTCCTTGGGAAGACTTCCAGATACTGAGTTATTACTACCCATACCACTCAACTCAGCTTCGGTTTTTACGTTTGTCTAAATTGAAAAGCAACACAAGGAGCATGGATCTCACCATATACATATTGATGTAAGAGTGCAGTTTAGTACATGAACAACAGAGCACAGCACAGCCAACTCAAGCTTTTTATTTTCCAGGAGTATTCCAAGCATGTGACTGTTACACTGAAAAAGCTTCAGAATGTTTGCGCACTCTTAATTAAAATGAAGCTTCTAACTGCAAAATCAACGCAAGTCTTCAGAACACGTCCATGTCCTTGAATTCATTGAACTTTTTCTGAAGATTTCACAGCTATTTCAGTAGTAAGAGCTGAACACAAGGTAGTCTGTTTCCAGTGAAGTGTTTTACATCAGAATGGTAACTGAGATTTCTTTAAATGGTAAGAAATTTAAAGAATTTTCTTACTTTAGAAGAAGAAAATTCTTCTTCAGAAGAAGAAAAAAATGTGTATTCTTCACATTGGTAAGAATTCCTATGCATTTCAAGATACAACTCTTAACTAAAAATCATAAATAAGGTCTTTCCTTTCATATCCTTAACAGCAGAAATTTCATTTACATAGCAGTTTTGTAGGCAGGTGATAAGAGATGGAAAGCATGGAAACATGGACATACATAGAGGGTTTCCAGCCTGTGATTCAACATGGGAAATTCTGTGTGCTTTTAAGGGTCTAATTAAGCTCAACAAAAAAGTACAATATGACACCAACATTTAGTCACTTTTCTGATGATAGCAGGCTACTTCAAAACTGGGACTACTTCACAGTCTAGTGGACTAGACTAGTCCACTTTTTCCTTACCATATCTAATGGCAGCCTACAAGAAAGCTGGAGAGGGACTTTTTGCAAGGGCAGGATATGAGGGAATGGCTTTAAACTGAAAGAGGGCAGATTGATATTAATCTGGTCTAATTGAAGGTGCCCATCGCTCAGGGGTTAGAATCAGATGCTTCTTCCAATCCAAACCACTGTTTGAGTCTATGAAATGTAGCAAATAAGACATGAATCCTGATTTTGCAAAAACACGCGTTAAAAACTTCTCACTGTGTAGATGGTTGGCATTATCATTCCTGCCAGAGAGTAGCTGCACCTAAAGACCATAAGTAATATTAAACAAAAGGCCATTCCAGCAAATTAAAAACAACGAAACTAAAATTAGCAACTGAATTCACAGAATAAACTACTTAACATACAGAACAAAATTCTACAATAGTGCATAGTTACCTTCTGTTTACTAACAACTGAAGATAAGAAAGAACAAAGAATGACAGACTAACCAGCATAGCTACAATGTGAGCATATAAACCATTAAGTTAAATACTGCCCTAACATGAAGCAATAAAATTCACATCAATCTGTTCCCACTTGGTTTTGCTTCATAAAACTGAATTAATCATTCAACTACCTAGTGCAATGCAAAGATCCATGAAATAAAGTATTAACCAAAAATAAAATAACATTAAAAGCAAAGAAAGCAAGCATAAAAGGTTGCTAATTGTTCCTAGATTACTACATTATAATCTCTTCAGCAAAAGAGATCATTCTGACAAAGGAGACTGATCACAAGTTTTGCCAGCTGCTTTCAATACCAGTGAAGATCAGATACTTAAAACATTTAGCTATGTTTTTGCCAGGGCATTTGTAACCTGTATGGATGCAGGTCTCAAGCATAAAAACTGATCAAGGGCACAGAAGCTCCATATGCAAGAAACTGATCATCTTAGAGATATGCTGTGGCTGCACCACTGCAAGGCTGAGCTTTCAGGCACACAAGGGCACATCTGCTGGATCCAAGTCCCCATCCGTGCAGATGGTGTCATTTCATAAAGCAGTGCATATCTTCTCCATCTCCACCCTGGTACCTGCTTTTAAGTCCGTTTGTAATGAGGGCTGAACCTCTGTTGCTCTTTGTTCTCTCTCATATAACTATAAGCTGCTGCATCGGCCTGACCTGAATCTGTAATACAGGTTATGACACTTGCAATTGAAGTGGCTTGGGTGACAATGAAGATGTTCACTCTCCTGTTCCTACCAGCCTGTAATGTGTGTTTTAGTTGTTCGATTTTATTTATTATTTATTTATTAGGACTAACAAGAGATCAAAATCAGAATCAAGCTAAAGGTAGCTACAGAAAAGAAAAAATTAACTTTCTTTGTCATAACTACAAAACACTTAAATCTTACACCATAGTTTGGATTCAGTGAGAGAGAAGTCTGTCTGCACACAAAGGAAGCAATTCCATAATTCAGAAAAGCAATGGTAAGTAGGAAGGAGAGAGCCTACCTAATGAAATGACAGACTCCAACATGAAAAGTGCTTAAGTGGGGTGAGGAATATGCATGACAAAGAAGAGACATTTTAATTTTTCCAGAATGTCTGCTTCTTATGTTGGTTGAAGAGTTTTGGAAAGAAAGGCAGTCAAAGATGCAACAGGAGAAGAGGTCATCTCACATCATTGATCACACGTATCCACAAGACAAGTTTGTGAAGGCAGAGAAAGAACATGACAAACAGACATGCCCCACCATAGATGCAAAGAAAGAATTAACAATTCAGCTTGATTAAACACAGTTTAAGATTGTACAAGCCCAGTGGTGGAACTCTCAGCAACACACAATGTTCAATTCTAGCAATGTTAAATACCGAAGCCTACCTTAGGCCCTACAGAACAGTAAGTATTGGTCATGCTAATTCATGTTTTGCCATTTCACTGAACTGTTAAATACAGTAAGGATTCAAAATAAAAGACAATACAAAGAATGAAAGCTACATAACTCAGGGCTGCTAAATAATACTGGCAAATTACAAGTGGAGAGAGTTTCTCTTTCAGTCACTGGAAAATAAGTATTGAAGTAATTGATTCTCACTAGAAGAATTACATGCTTGGCACATTCCCTTTTCTTTTCCACTCCTCAGCCCAATGACTAAATCCACTTAGATAACACAAGAAAAGAAAAACAGTTGTATGGAGACAGAAGGTGCTCCACAAAACCCAGATTTGCTTATGACAGTGCAGAACTCAAACAAAAATTTGACAGTTTCACATATTGTGTCAAAGGTGATGTTCAAGAGTCACCTAAACATAGACCCTTATTCAACCAACCGAGTCCAAAATATCTGAGAGGGACTGATCACCTCATGATGAATCTTGGGACATAGCATACACTGTCTGACAATCCTCTGTCAAACCACCACAGTCCATACAAATGTGTATCCCTCGGTAGCTTGAAATGGTCTGTGGCTAATTGATCTTACTTGGATATGACAATACTCACCCATTAAAAGCTACAAACCAGCATGAGGTAAAACAACTACATTTTCAAGATAATTCTAGTAAACATCCACATGTGACTTTCCGCAATTCAAGCAAGAGGAAAAATAGTGGGTTTTCCTTTGACTAATATTTATTAAGTTCCACAAGCCATGCACTAAGCTGTTGTGTTCAGCCACAGAACACTAACTAGCAACTGTAAAGAGGCATACTAAGTCTCAACAAGAAGACAGACGCAAGACTTATTTCAGGCAGTCACCATAATCTACACAAACAATTGCAGAGAAGAGCATGAGAACTGACCAGAACCTTTTCAGACAGCAAGTACTCACTGTCCAGTACTTCAGAAGTTGCTAGATGAGCTCTGCAGATGTGGTTGGATGTACAGTTACTGTTTTACTCCTTGCCCACTACACTTACTATGGAAGCAAAGGAAATCACACAAAGCAAAAAGCTATACACATCTGTAAGGTAAAAGAAATAAAAATAAGGTGTAGGCATAGCATAAGCCATTCCATATTAAAATGACAGTTTTAGACAGTCCTAATATACTGCTAGAAAAGGGAAAAGAGGCATAAGATGAAATTCAAAAAAGTAATTGAACTTCCAGTAGCCTTTAAAGAAGAAACCACTTGCAAGGGCAGGAAGAGAGAACTTCTTCCAACATAACTAAGTGATGGAGGCACACCCAGAAAGTCATGTGGAGTCAAGAGAATAAGAAAGTGAAGTGTAGGAGCACTTCAGATGTATGTAGTGTACAATAAAAACATAGTAAGATCTAAGCCATGGGAAAGTAGGGCTTGTAACTTTGTCAAAGCTGCTTTTCATCATGCAATAGTTTGTAGCCCTTGTACACCTCCCTGTCCTGTATCCGTGGGAGAAGAGTTTGATGCCACTGTCCCTGCTGCCATGAAGATTTTTTGCCTTTTCTTTTATACCCCTATTATACCTTTTTACAACTTCTGTATTCTTAGTGCTTTTTCTACATTCTTGGACTTGTTTGTTCAGCTAGAAGGCTAAACATTTTAGAAGCTTTGTAAGTAAGGCTTAGTGTGCCCCAGACCCCAAGGTCCTCTCCAGAACACGTTCTGTAAACTAAGATAGAACCATCCAAGGGAAGGTTCCTTGGGGAGGGCGGCTCATTCAAGCCTCTCATTGGGGAATTTTTGATAGATATGCTAATTAGTAAGACCTGTAATGTTATACCAGATCTATTGATGTGTGCATTTCTGTGCATTCAACCTGGACATGATGCACCTATTAGGGATCCTTAAAATAAATACCAAGGTAAAATCCCTTCTAACCATGTTTGACTCTTTATTTTAAGACCAGAAAAAGGCATCATCCCAGTTACTTCTATAGAAAGCTTAAGGACAAACCAAAGCTGCGCAGCTTTTGCAACCTTTAAAAAATAGAGGACCTGGCCTTTCTGAGCCATATATAGAAGTTAAAACAGACTAAGTGTAAGAGCAAACAATTAAAAACACACTCAAAGTGGCTACAGAGGTGCAGTATCTACAAATCTGACTTACCTGATCATTAAAAATACTTTAGAGCAGTACTATGCATAAGTTCTGAAAAAGCCTACATAGGAAGAAATAGATTTCACAAGTTGTAACACAATAGCCCAATTAAAGGGACACAAAGCCTACAATGAGAAAGAGTTCAGTGTTCTTTCAGAGGCTCTAGTTCCGACATGGTACTCAGTAGTGACCTACCTGCTCTTACTAGAACTAAGAAAACCCTTTAACACTGCATAGAATTTTATTATGAGCTAAAAATGTATAAATTGTACAGATTGATTAATATTGATCATAAGGAAGTATTAGAAACATTTGAAATGGGACTGACAACCTGATTAGAAAAGAATAATCACACAATACTAATCTGAAAACATACACATCTAAACATGAGAGTATTCATCCAGGCAATGCAGGGCAAAGGAGACAAACAGTGGAGTTCCTCTCAGACTGTCTTGAATGCATAGGATTCCACCTGAAAACTAAACTGAAGGGCTTATTTCCCTGAAGTTTTTTTCCCCTCCTAACATCCATTCCCTTGATTTGCACCTTTAACCACTCAATCTTTTTAATTTGTTTCTTATTCATTAAGGCCCTATCTAATATTTCAATTCTCCATGCTGCTCCAGTCCCACCTGCTCATCTCTTACAAGTTTTCACTATTTAAAATACAGCAGGGCAAGTAATACTTATGGACAGGCTCTTGCTGCAACATTGTCAATTCTCATACATAACTGATGAGGTAACTTTTGTATTAATATCATTCATAAAATCTCAGGGGTTAGCTACCAGCTATTACAGCTCAAACTTGGAAAAATATGCTGAATTTACCATTTTTGGAGTAAACTCCTGAGCCTTCATTTAGAACTCTTACCAGTACAATTTTTTTTTTTTTTTTTTTTTTTTTCTCCCTTGGCCCAAAACGGGGAAACTT
>NW_008238355.1:4939206-4960455 GCF_000691975.1 Corvus brachyrhynchos
AAACCTGTACCAAGAACATTTTTTTTTTTTTTTTTTTTTTTTACTCACTTGGCCACAGACTGGATAACTTTAGAAGATGTATCCTTAATATTAGTGAAAAATCGTTCTGTTCCACCCCTCAGAATATCAAAGAACCCTCCATAAGTCTGGTCACATTCCGCAACGGTCAGGCCTAGAGTAGTCGAATAAAAATAATTGTACTTTATTATGGAGCCCATTCCAGGATATGACTTAAAGTATATTGCCTATAAAGCTGGAAGGAAGTGAATACACATACAGGCTACACTTTGCTGTAAGGCTCACAGTTCTAAAGCTCTCCTTAACTATGACCTATGCAAAAAAATAGTACTTCCTGCAGTCAGGAGGTACTAGTGATATACCTAACACAGTGGTCAATTTGCTGTCTGTATTATGAGACAACAAGGTAAAAAAATTCTGCAAGTAAGGCATATGTTTCATATTGTCAATGCACCAAAACATTGCTTTGCTAAAGTATCAACATCTTAAAGTGCAGCTTATCATTAGCAGAACAACTTGTCTCCAGTAGACACACTTAAATGCAGAAAAAAGCAGCTGGAATAAGCTTAAGGTTTAAGCACAACATCCCAGATAGCACATCACAGCACAATATTCCTATTAACATCATTGCATACAACAAACAGTAGGCATTCTAGCACGAAACAGATGACTAGGCAGACTTTTGATTATAATTGCATTAGGAAGCTGGATTCTTCCACAGAAATAGATATACACATAATATTAGTGCTATAATTATTACCCAATATTAACATTTCCCCTGGAAAATTAATATCCATTGTCTCATTGACACTTCACCATAATTAATATCAAGCAAGAAATATCAAGCTGGAAGGAAAACTGAATACAATATGAAATAGTCCCTTGATATCTTCCACATTAATTGAAGTGCTTCATATTCATATGTAATAGTTAATATGGGTGCAGAAAGAGTAGTAAAAAACTAGATGTAAATAAACCTATCAAGCATCTTATTTTCTTTACTATATTAAGTATTTTCAACTGAATGTACTCTGGAATATCCATTTCTACAGAATAAGTACTTCAGCTTTTAAATGTGTAATTTGGAGACATGTTTTGGTTGATTCCATTTAGTTCTGCTAGCCCAACCTCTGTTTTTCCCAGATGGAACCCCAACTCCTTCTCCTCACCACTGATGTCCTATGGTGCAACCATCTCCTGACGTCTGGCCTGGACAATGCTCCCATAATCAGCAGGGCTCAAGGCAGTAGCAGCTATAGTGTTTCTAGTATCCAGTGCTGACTGGATAGTCACTAGACCGCATTTAGATCGAAATTAGTTTAGATTGAAAGACTGCTGCCTTTTCCCTTTCAGGCTGTCAGACATGGATTTTTTGGAAGTGAAAAACTAAATAGCTTTAGGCTACTATCGCTGTCAGATGCACTTCAAAATATCATGGTGGGGGGGTGGTCAAAAGCCTTTTCGGGCACGAGAGAAAAGGAGAGAGAGGTGGACCCAGACGCTTATGGAAGTATTTCTTCCTCATGTAGGATTTTTGCCATCTAAAATAAACACATGTGAGGTCAGCGACTTTCGAGCATTACTGAATTATTATGGTCCATAGCCAGAATCCCTACAATTGCTTCTGCACTTCTTTATTAAGCTCTCTCATGAAGCCAGACATAAAGCCCATTTTAGCACAAGGTGATACCAACACACCACAAACAGCTGCTATCTTTTTATGTTGTAACATATCTGATGTTAAATCAGATAAGCAAAGGCAACTCTTGTCATTTTTACCTCAGAGACTGTGTTGAACACAAACTCAGGATGTGTCCTGATTTCAGGACCTTCTTCCACAAGGTAATGTTTCAATTAAAATACAGAACTTGCAGATTTTTAACAGTTCAAATTCAAACTCCTTTTAAATGCTACTCTTTAGACAATGCACTTTCAGTATGGTTGCCGCATTGAATCAAAAAATTTTGAGGTTTAAAATAAGCTATTTTCACCTGTTTGTCATAACCTGCAGACTCTTCCTCTACAGCTCTTATCCTTTAGACTATTATTGTTTCTCATAGCCACACTTTCACCCAGTTTTAGTTCACTTATGTCAACACTCCTGCCTCTACAGGTCAATAGTGCACTTTAAATTATTTTCCATAGGAAACAATTTTTCTCTTGCACAGCAACGAACTTGAGAAATTCATATTTGCATGTATCAACATAAAAAGAAACCTTGCCAAAAAAAAAACATACAAGGCTAGAAGCAATCATATAAATGCCAAATAGCTAGTACTAGCGCAAAATACCTAAAACCCCAAATGACTTTTTTTCCCCCCCCACAGAAGATATGCGATTGTCTTTACACTAAAATGACATCTCTTTTTGAACATACCTGCATTGTACAAATTGTTGAGCTGCCCTGCAGGCTTGGAGCTCTGTGAAACAGAGGTCACAGATGTCCGAGACTGAGCATTGTTTCCATAGCCTCCATTCTGTTCCAGGAGCTAAGGAGAATAATACCCCAGATCAGTATTTTCTTGCTACTTTAGCCATCTTGCTATGCTTGGCAAATTACTGCTACTTGGTGAGAACAAGCAAACTGAAGCTCAGGACAAAGCCAGGAAGTTAAGATACACTAATTGACTCACCTGAAGTATTGTGCAAATTAAGCACTGAACAGGAGATGCTTAAGTGGGTTTCAAGTTAGTGCAGGCAGAGCCTTCATATATGAAATTTTTCTGTGCAAGTTAATTAGGATAAAATACAGCATGTCAAACAGAGTGCTAGCATACTAAAGAATAAACCAAGAGGATGAAAAGATTTTCAAAAAGGAGTAAGAAATACTAAATTCCCTTTAATGTCTCTGTTCTTTAAAGTGCATATTTTCAAAGGTCCTATCAATTCAACTGAACCTCAAAATAAATTAGTGCAAAATTTCCAAAAATACCGAGGAACAGGGGACCTGCTCTGAAATCTGTTAGTAAATGCACATACACTGCAGGGGACAGAAAGGAAGCCTAATCAATAATACTCCTTATGAGACATTTTTACCTCTGTGATGGGGGATTTAGGATTGACATTCCTAGCTGCTGCAATCTCCTGCAGTTGGTTCACAAGTTCAGTGATTGACAACCTCTCCTCTGGGTTCACCTTCAAAGTGGAGCCTAAAAGAAGGATATTCAGACAACGTAACAAACCATTCAGAGCTTTTCTCCCAACTGGTAATGATTTCTTCAAAACATTCCAGTGCAATAAGCAAATGCATGAACAGAGTGGAGAAACCGTTAAATCAGTATCTAAATATAATTTTCATAATAGTATCCATTAGAAAAAACCACAACACTACTTAGGGTCAATAATATTTCAAAGAATACACCTTAGGATCAGTTAATAAAGAACATCACAGGTAGCTTTGTGTCTAAACTGCTGGAGTCATATAAATTTCTGGATCAGTAATTAACACTTCCAGTAATCTATCTGAAATCTAAAGAAAATAGAATTTTTTAAGCAAGTTCAGAGAAACCAAATCAAAACACTAGTTGTGCCAATGGACTAATTCACATACTAAGCAAGACAATTAACAGAACTAAAAAAGCAATTTTCACATAAAATTTCATCATTTTTTATAATGGATTAAGATTATTAATAAAATGAGTTGCTGCAGTTTACTTTTTTCACCACCACGTCAATAACATTCAAGTATCAGTAAAACAATTCTCAATAACAACATGTATCTACAATGACACAGAATTAAACAACACTGTAAACTTACGAATGAGATCATGAAACACAGAATAGCGGGTGTCATTTTGTGGGATGACATATTTCCCATTGACTATGCGAAGTTTAGCTCCATCTTCAAATGGGTGTTGCCTAAAGCACAGCAAGTACAGGATACAGCCCAGAGCCTACAGAGATAAACAGAAATACTGCGTAGAATCATGGAGTCATTTAGGCTGGAAAAGACCTTTACAGTCCTTAAGTTCAAACGTTAACTCAGCACTGCCAAGTCCCCCATTAAACCACGTCCCTCAGTACCACATCTACATGTCTTTTAAACACCTCCAGGCATGGTAACTGCCCTGGACAGTCTCTTCCAATGCCCAGCAGCCCTTGCAGTGAAGGAATCTTTTCTAACATCCAACTTAAACATCCCCTTGCGCAACTTGAGGCCATTTCCTCTTGTCCTAACACTTGTTACTTGTGAAAAGTATTCCTGTCTATTTTTAAAAATCATTTTGAAGTCATTACAAGACTTCGCACGATACAAAAATGAGTAGTTTTGCCATATTGAACATGTTCAAGAACAGATTATTCCTTAAAACTAAGTTCAGAAGTTTTATTTCATATCTTCATCCTGTGCTGCAAGGAGACACATTTTATTTGTGAGAACAGAATTTGGTCTAACTTAGATACACTGTTACACAATACAACAGCTAGGTGATTATATAAGGGTTAAGCAAATTACTTAAATGACGCTAGGGAGACACACAACAATCTCTCTAAAACACATCTTCCAGTAAAGGTTTGAAGAAAACAAGCCCGAAATGACAGTCCCTTTATTTGCTACAGTCAGATGGCTACTCAGCTCTTGGAACAAATTAAATTTAAGATCATTTTCAGGTAAGTTCATTCAAGCCTCAAAAATCACAAAACCTGGACTACCACATCCTGGGAACTTCAAGGTTCCTTCATGTGTCTAACTTGACATTTATGTAAACTGAGAAGGGAACAACTAACAAAGACAGAAGTCAGTTTTGAATTCTAATCTCTAATCTAGGTGTTACGGATTAGCTAGGATAACTGTATCTGTTACTAAAGTAAATGTAAGTTGATACATATTTTTTCAAAAAAATTAAGATATGAAATATGCTGGCAGAGTTATACTATTGTAACAGAAACATGTTCCATGTCACCTATAAAAGTTTGATAATAAAGCACCCAATGCCTCCAAGCAACAGCTGTCACAATGAGTTGGAAAATTCCTCCTCAAAGTTTCTTCTGAAACCCAGTAAGTATGGCTGCTTAAGCATATGGGCTTTTATAGTCGCCACAAATAAAGCAAGCCATTTTAGATGTTACCCAAGAAAACTGCCCAATGCCTCCAGTCCTCTGTGTGCACCATCTCTAACTGCCCTTGGTTGTCAATTTATCCCAAGAACAGCTTCTAAGGTCTGAAGGTTATTGAAGTCTCCAAAACACTTAGTGAGTCTCTCAGTCCAGGGCCAGAAATAAAGTACATGTGTTAATTCTGTATGTTCCTGCACATTTTTGTCAGGCTGTTGAAAAAAACTCCCTATAATGTATACAGTGAAGCATCTGAGAGTCCACACAAACTAATCCAGCAGGGGAGTACAGAAAATAGCATCTACTCTTCCACAGAAATGCCTGCTTACAAAGCAGATCATCACTTACTTAGAGGAACAAAACTACTCCCTGTGCAGTCCAAGACACTCTGCAGTGATGAGGAGAGAGCCCCCACAGCCACACAGGAGAGAAAAGCACCAAGGCAATCAGTTGAACACACGGGAAAGGGAGGGCCACCCAAATTTGATTTTTGGTTCAATTGCTAGAGAATGTTTTTCATTTCCTTATTTTACCTGTAACCTAGCCAAAATTTATCACAGTTACAGTCCTATTTTAAACACCATCATTCAATTTGGCTAGAAGGCAACTTCAGGTGCAGCAAGGCAACTCCTCAAAGCCAACACCAACCACACAGCCTCAGCACCGCTACAGTTAACCAAAGAGCCCATTTCCAAGATGTTGTCCCAAAGTTGCATAGTCCCTCTACAGAAGTTACCTAGATCAGTCTGAGCACTCATATGCCAGAAGGTAAAAAAGCAGAACCATAAAGTGACCAAAAATAACTGGGAATAACTTTCTGACCTGCTACTGGGCCCTTACCAGAAACTAATTTAAACCTTCCTTAAGGAAACAGTGCAGTTTTTGGAGGGTTGATATAGTGTTTGGGGATTGAGGGAATAAGGAAGGGGTGGGATTGTTTGGAACAAATGAAAACATTGTTGTTTTTCCCCTGACTAGCTTCAGGCAACAAGCAGCACACAAAGTTCTACAGTACAGCTGCAGGATGACACCAAGATATTACACCGAAGTACTTTCTAAGTCAAATTGAACTACATGAAACCTACAGAGATTGTTCAGTTCACACTGAATTAAAACGTGCAGGATGTCTTGCATGGACCACTAAGATTTTTTAATTAGATATTGGTAAGGAGAACCCAACTTTGAAGTTTTGCTCCTTTACAAAACATTTCCGAAGTAAACTACTTTGCTCTTTCAGAAATCTTTGAGATTGAGAGGCTATGAAGGGCCTTTCAAGCAAAAGATAATCTCAATGAGAGAAAAATCACTTGACAAGGAAAAAGCCTGTCACTTAGTTGAATTTCAGGTCAGGAATTCACGTTAATTTTGAAAACATGTAACAAAAACATGTAGTTATTTGGATTTAGTGTTTATTTCCTGATCTTCAGACTTAGGTAGGAAATGTACAGAAAGCAGTCAGCCAAGTCTAAGAACCTTTAGTCTTATAATCGATACCTAATCACATCCCCATTGTGGAGTCAATGCAGTTGATAATTTCATCTGTCCTGCTGTTCCATGACAGACATTACTTCCTTTGTTTTTAAGGTCACACAGTGACAAGCACACAAACTCAAGAGTATTAATCACTCTACCTGCTTTCTTCGGGAAACTGCTTTGCTTATCCTAACCACAAACTACAAATCATTTATGCTTCTAGAGACAGAGCCATATTCTACTGCCAAATACTTTGCCCATTTTTATTGAACCCAAAGCATAAAGAAAAAGATATGAAACAACATGTTCCAATCCAGGCATGGTAAATGAAATAGATCTTCCCAAGATACAGAAGGCAACAATCACCATATTAACATACAGAGTTATTTTAAACAAAAAAATAAACTGCCCTTTTGAGTGAGGCTTTTATTAAACATATTTCTAGTTTGTCTTTAACTGGATGTAATCCTGGCTCAGACTGACAGTATTTTGTGCACGTTAAGTGACCAAGTGGTCAGAAAAATGTGTTTTACTTGGTGTTTCTTCACATGCCACAAGAACATCACCAACAGCTGTAGAAACCAAACAAGAGTATCCACAATATTTTGCAACTAATTTAATAAACTGAACAAAGTTCTAAGATTCCATATGAAAACTTTTAAAGCACCAGCATCACATTTTCTCAATATGTCTTTCGACACATTGCCCATACAGGTAAGAACTGAACAGCTTGACATCTGCCTCTGTAAAAAACACTCCGTAAACTAAGTCCCTAAGAACTACACTACTGGGGAGTACCTCAGTACTGCAATATTATGCAGCCAGAAAAGGTACAATTGAGGATTTAATATTTACCTTTAATTCCCACTACAGATTTTTAGTGAATGGGAACAGCTTATCATCCTTTCTATACAAAGCATGAATGACCTCTGCATCGTTCTCATCCTTGCTATCTGAGTATTTTAGCTGCATGCCATACCTCAACATAACCATTTTGAACTCAGCAGTAGGCTGTCCCAGGATTATATGCATAGCAGAGTATGAAAGGCAAGAATTTGAATCTAAGGACTCTAAGAATTCTGGATTTATGGTGGCAAGTTCCAGCTAGGCAACAGTTCCAGTGAATGTTAGGGAAGTTCAGCACTGCCTCTCAAATGGAAGTCAAGCTTGATCTGGGAGAAAACCTTGAACAGTATGTCTCATTCCTTTAACATTTAGATACGGTCCATACTATTTACATTGATTTAAGACAGCATCCTACATTTATTTTGGTGCTTTAGTTATTTAATCAACAAACTAACATGAAGCCTGCAAAATCAGTTTCACTATGACGTGAGCAATTATGATGCAGCAAGAAAAAAAAACTTCTTACCCAAATGTCCTGCTTTTCACCAATTGGAAAATTTGAATACAAGTCTATCATTTCTGGTGTCCTGTACATTGGTGTTGTATTCCTTGTGATCTGGAGAAAACAGACCTTATTGAAACAATCTTGAACAATGAGCTCTAACAGCATTCAACCAAGGAAACAGCTCTCCATGTAGAATAGATAGTACCCTAAATTTTAAAATTAATTTCAGAAACACTTGTCAAGGAAAAAACCATCAATTTAATCCTGCAATAGTCACAACAGCTTTGACATAAGGTCAGATGAAGACAGTAGTACTCAAATAACATTGCGATAGCCAAGAGCCCTCCCAAACAGCAAAGCACATAACGTGACTGTTCTAAATGAGGCAAAAATGGATAGGAACACTGATACCAAAAATTAACAATAAGCCAATAAGTGAATTCATGCTCCAGTATGTCTCTCTCTTTCTCAGTACACTTAATGACAGTGCAGACACATCCAAAGAGAAATTCTGGTCGTAAGGACACCTGAAGAGACTTTTTCTACCATCTTTTTGCATAGACTATACAAGACAGTGGGTACAACATCATAATTTCACCAGAAACCAGTGCAGTGCTTTCCAAGAATGCCAGACTGCAAAACAGGGGACTTTTAAAGAGATTTGTGATGTCTGAAGTTGCACACATGAACTTAGGAGTATTTCTCCTGTTGATGTACTGCATTAGATTTACCAGCATTACTCTCAACTCTAAGAACAAAAGTACTTTGCAAAAGCACACTGCACGCTAGACTTGGCCACTGTAGTCCAAGGCACTGTAACGTTGCCCATTCCTGTTCTGCTGAGCAGATTTGCCCCTCCTTTATCTCTCATTCAACTGAGAAAAACAGATCAGAAGGAAGATGCGACAACCAGTGGCACAACCAGTCTGGCACAACCAATTTCTTGTCAAGAGCACAATTAGAAGAAGTTCTAGTAATCACTTCTATTTTCACAGCAAATTGCAGAATGGACACTGACCATGCTGAAGCAGTGTTTCTATATGTAGCTACAGAACACAAGCTTTAAGTTTAACTGCAGACAGCTTTTGAACTCCAGCAGAACAAATACAAACCCAAAACTTTATAAACAACACTCTAACTGAAACAATCTTCAGTTGTCTTAGAAGCCTCATGAATTAATACCAGATTAATACTAACAGTTAAATTATGCCACTGTTGTTATTAAAATTAAATCACATTAAAATAATCTCACCTCTTCTTCAACCAGTGCTCTCTTCTGTGCAGACCAGTTGTAGTCAGGATAGTAAGCTATAGTTGTAGCACTACCGAAGTCACAAAGTTTAATTGTCCCCTGGTTACTAATAAGCAAGTTTTCCACCTTCAAGAAGATGTAGAATAATAGATTAAAAAATGCATCTTTTTTGCCCTGTATGCTAAGACACACGTTTTTACACATCATCTTACTTGTGCATACATATAAAAACTAATCACTTGAGCCAAAAATACTGTTTACAGGAGAACACAGATTTCTTACAATACTGTAGTTTTATAGGGTAGCAACATAGCCAAATTTTAAAAGGAAGCACCAAGCACACCATGAGCAGGAAACATTCAGGAGAGCAAGAAATAAACCCCAGGGGGAAAAAAATAATTTCATTAGAGCCTAAGAATAGGCCAGATTTTCAGATGAGAACTTGTAGAAGCAGTGTCTTAGAATCCAAATGTTTTCAGGCATAAAATTGAACACTTTTAGCTTAACTCCAGTGGAGCGGAGGTTAGAATTGCTAGAGACACAAAAGAGGAAGGTACTAGTAGAGAAGCAGGCTGCTAGGAGACACCCATGAAGAGGCAGCTGTCACCTGTACAGAGACAGAATACAGCTATTTGAGGACCATGTGTTGCCTGAATAGTTTATCATCCATTATCCCTGCCTTTTTCTACTACATAAATTCCAACCTTCCTGTATTGTTAATTGAACATGGAAGAAACTTAAGGAAAGAGTAAATGTATTGGGCAGATGTACTTGGAATGATAATCACTGAAGGGCTGAAAAATGAAATTTGTACCTCTGTATAATGTTAGGAAAAGGGATCAAAGTTAATTGGCTCAAAACTTTTGATTTACAGTTGTCTACGCTGCTGACCTTAGTTTAGCCTGCTAAAAAGGGTAGCACAGTTAAATGATCCCTATTTGGCTCCTGGCTGTAGTAAGGCCTCTGCCACTTGGAGCACAACAATCATTTAACCTTGCTTTGCAGTCTCTGCAATATGATACCAACACAAAACCAAATTCCTGTCTTTTCCCATGTTTTATCTCTGTCAGGAACATACGCTCCTTGAGAAGAAAAAACAGTTACTGAATTACAGCATTAGCTCAACATCTATGAAAGAAATACAGATTTTACTTTTTCTTTTCCCCAGAAGAAAGATGCACCTTTTCTACAAGCTAGGGACGGGCTTATAGAAATTTCAGTGACAAATGATTAACATGTCTTTGACATGACCTCACAACCTAAAAGCCTGTTCAAAGCAAAAAACGGTATGAAGAAAAAAAAAAAAAAAAAAAAAAAAAAAAAGGAGTGCTCTGTCACAAAAACTAGGTTTATATTTATGGGCTATACTAACAGCTAACATCAAAGTTGTCATCAAGAGTGTTGAAAACACTTAACACATTAACTTCTAAAAGAGTGGTCTTATTTTCCTTTCCCCAAAATAACTGACTACATGCTTATTTAAGGAGGAACGAATTTTCCTATTTTTATATTCAAATGAAATCACATCAGGCTGGATACAGACACATGTGAAATTCAGACACTGTTCCAAGAGTAAGAATCTTCTCTCTCTTATTTTATGTTAATGAAAATTCAAATATATTCATGGTACAGCAGAATCTCACTGATGATTAGGGCTTCTTCATCTAAGTGAACAAGTGAAGGTGGAACCCTGTCTTCAAAATACAAAATTCAAACTCAGGTAAGTTCTTTCCAATCCCCAAAGCTCTTACGGGTAGAACACCTTTTACAGCATAACCCTATAGACTCCAGGTGAAAGCTACTAAAACAAGCAAACACAAAAACAAACAAACACAAAAACCCTAAGAAACAAGATCTAACATGAATTATGCCTAACAAATTTTAAAATTCAACTTAAAAACAAGCACTGAAGTACAATGCAAGTTGCCAGTTCTAAAACTAACAGCTTACTACACATTCTCAATGGCAATGCAATCCTTCACAGATAATTCAACATTCTTCTCTTTCAAAGCTTTCTCTCTTCTAGTAAGATACCTATTTATCCAAGAACTGCAGTTCCCCAGTTGTAACTGGCTATTTTATCAAACACATACTTAGGCTAACTCAATCAGCAAACGTGATACACTACTTTTCTGCCAGCTTGTTTCAGACAGAGTACAAGCAGTTCTTAACCCCAAGCACAAGGAAAAGATGTTGTTTGAAGAGATGCAAGTATTTCAGTGATGGACTTCACTAACTCAGTTGTGGCAAGGCAATAGATCTAAGCACCATGCTCAAGAGTCGTTTTTAACACTGATCCAGCCCAAGAGGCTCCTTTGTTGTCTAGAAGTTCAGCCTTTATTTAAATATTGTAACGCACCTTTAAGTCTCTATGGATAATAGGAGGCTTCTGCTTATGCATATGCTGCACTGCTCTGCAGGTTTGATAAAAGATCTTCAAAACTGTGTCACAAGAGATGGGTCCTTTGGATTCTACTTTCTTTAAGAATTCCACCAGCTGTCCTGCAGGAAATCAGAGAAATTCACATAACCACACAGAGAACACTGCAAATTCTCAAAACCTGACACAAATAGGCCCTTGTCAAGAAAGATTTACAGTCGTGAGTTGCATTTAATAGATATTCTGAAAATGGCAAGTCCACACTGACTACAGTGACAAAAGAATGAGACCTCTAAGAAACTACTCCTATTCTTCCTTTCTCTGACTAGTCTCCAACACAAAAAACTTAATGATTACCTCATATTTAAGACAAGGTTAAACTGTAGTCTAAAAAACCATGATCTTTATCCTATAAAAGATAAGGTTGAACTCTAGCTCCACTGAACCATGCTATCTTCTACAGTCATTCAAAGCTTGTAAGTTAACAAGCAACCTGTGCAAAACAGCTGCCAGAAGCTATGTGGTCTGCTGGGAAAAGAAATAAAGTTTACCTTTACACAGCTCTGTAAGCAGAAGGAACTCTCCCTGCCCCGTGTCTGATTCTTCTTTTCCTATAGATGCTGCAGAACAAAACTGGACAATGTTGGGATGACCTGAAAGTTTTTTCTGGAGATAACACACTCAAGGAAGATGACTGCCAAGTTCATTGATACTACTACATCCAGTAGTCCATTTGAAATGTCAGCTTAAAACCACAGAAAGCATAAAAGCTGCAATCAATACCCTAAGAAAAACAGGAAAATCCATGCCTTTGCTGAGAAAGCAGCCTAAGGTAATGTAATAAAAAGTCAAGACAAAGTATTTTAAAAGTCCTTGTGATTACAGCTTAGAGGAAACTGGACTCAATAACAGGTCTAGTGCTTTTTGTCTTTTGACAGTGACTGCAAGACCCTAGCATGAGCAGCAGGGAGGGACATCTTGTAATTATCTGCTACTTCTCCGGATGGCTGACCAAGAAAGGGCTATTGTCTCCTCATCTATCTTTCCCAAGGAAGTATTAAGCATGCCATCCTTCAATTTTAAGTAATTAAAATAAAGTTCAAAAGAATTAGAGGTCTAAAAGCGCAAGGAACTTATCCTCCCATCACTGGTAATACTCTTCATGCTAAAACCTTTATCATGTTTCACTTCCAGTTCAAAAATTCGAGGTATCGTTTTTGAGCTATGCAAAGGGGAGTACAGTGTAAGTGATCTCAGCTCCTGCCAGTGGAAGTTATGTTGCATTATGTCTGTGTGTGCATACACTGAGACTCATGCCTATGAGACAAAGACAATCTATTTACAGGATGCATTCACCAAGTCTGAAGAGAGAAAAGCAAAGATTGTAAGTAGAACAAAGCTATTACAAAAGAGCAAGTTGGATCCATGCAATTTGCATGAATCTTATCTTACACATCTCTCCACAACCTTCTATTCAGAGCTGCAGGAATTAATTGCATTTCACAGTCTTATCTCAGAAAGTTCGCAACAATTAACCCTTCATCATGTTGTACACATGCTTTCATGACTCTGAGTTGTGAAAAACATTCAAAGAACATTGACATTATCTTGCCAAGAGTAAAGAACTCAGAGTATATAGAAAATATATAGTGCTATGGTACTCTGTTCTTGGAAGTGAATTTCTAGTAAGTGATGTTTAGGCTAAGATTTCGCCAAACATATCAGCAATCATAAAAATAAATGTTTGAGTAGCTTAAATTAAGATCAGTGGGTTTGCCTGCTAATTCAAAATGAAGCTGAATACACAGAGTGGAACACATCAGCATACCAGAGCTACTCACTGACTCTTGAAACAAACTGAGGGTCTAAGAGGAGCCAGGCCAAGGAGAAAGTATTGAATTTACTAAAATCAAGGATTGAAAATACTTTGAGATTACATTATACCCTACTATCTGACTGAAGACAAGAAGAACAGCAAGGACACTGAGAAACATCTGCTTCTTGTTTCTGATGCATGTAGTCTACTGAAATTTCTTCCTTAACATCCAGCATTACTTCTTAAAGCCAGATGTATCCAAGCAGAAATTAATAAACATTCAGAGTAAAAGCAAAGAGCAATAAATTGAGTGCATCTAAGTATCATCTGAATAGTCAAAAGGTCTCCTGACTACATTCATAGGGCTTCAAGAAAGCCCAAACAAGAATTTCACTTCTTGCTAGAGGTACGTGGCACAGTCTACACCAGCTACCAGAACTATCTGCACACACTGTATTACAGCAATTTTTGACGAACAGAACTCTGGATGTTGGTACCAGATTCATGACAAACCATGAACCCAGACCTCCAGAACATCAGTCCTCTTAGGCAGTGTATGGCATGAAAAAAAACAGAATCTGTACAGCAGTCCTTTGTTTCCCAAAAATATCAGACAGTTAAATATATTACAGAAAAGGATACCATAAAACAAACTTCCTGAATGATGGCTTTGTTCTTTTCCTCTTCATTAGACAACAATCGCTGTCAAAAAAACCAAACAATTGAGAAGACAAAGTTACTAAAACTTACAGAATAACAGTGCATAGATTTTTTTTCACAGAATACGAAGGATGAACTATAGTCAAAAACCTGAGGAACTGTAATGGGGCAGTAAACAGAGCTGGCTTATTGTCCATTTTGACATTCTGCCATAAATAATACCCAGTTTTCCAGTTACCTGGACTATTCAGGTTTAGTGGTAATTGAGCAGTTATAAGTTTTGACACTCTTCGAAGTAACAGCTCTGACAGTTCTGATATATAAAACACTAAAGTCTCTTGGCTGCAGCATTGTGGGCTAACAAGGAAAGATTCACCTTCTGTCTGAAATATTCAGCAACAACCTTCAACTCACTCTAGACAAAACTCCTCCAAATTATGTAGCCCAACTTTTTCAATGGTACTTGAGTAATCAGTAAAAAAATTAAGCATTACTCTTTCTAGTATTACCGGAATTTGCAGTCAACATTTGACTACAATCAGCCTGAGCATTTGCTACAAAAGTACCAGTTTTACAGAACAGAGGAAGTATTGTAATGGTTCACCTTTTACCTGTTATTTTTTAATGGGGCTAGTTCTAGGGGACCTTTTGAACACATATAGTATATGGCTTTGGTCACATGCTTTGTTACTGTAGGATGTGGCATGAAATGGAAAAAAACAATCTTATTACTGGTGGTATAATGCGATCTTACCTCTCTCACCCCTCATACAACTACCCTGTTTACAGCTGATTACCAGAAGCCTCTTGAAACCAAGAATCCAGAGAAGTATCTCTAAAAAGTACCAGGCTGAATGTTTAAACAATGAGTGAAAGTTTGGAGCATTACTTTTAACACTAATTAAACTTACTCCTAAAGCAAGAAGATAGGCTAAATCTGCTTCTGACGAGTGAAAGAGATCCCTGCACCCCACTTCAGGTAACTGAAATTTTCTTTTTACCCATGCAAAAAAAATGTTTTGGACTGGGTCATGAATTTCTAGATCAAGTGAAAAATAAAGACCAGTGGCACCTAAAAGACCAATTCCCATGTTTGTCATCTAAGTATGAAGTGCAGGGTTCTACCTGGAATGACTATTCTAAATAGTGGGCTACAAACATCACTAGTATACTGGATTTTTCCAAGTTACTTGTTCAGTAGCATACATCAAGGATTAACTGTCATGCTAAAATGTCAAGCTAAAAGACAGACCTTATAAACCTATAGTAAATTAATTTTACCTTCAAAGCATAATCTTTCCCACTTCCAAGATCTTGAGCTTCATAGACAAAAGCAAAGCCCCCTACAAGAAGAAGGCACATGAAGTTAGTTTTAATTTCAATATTCAGGTACATCATTCTTTTTAGTCTAATAGAATAAATACATGAATTTAGATACATTTCTGAATGTACCAAGCACACATTTTTCAGCATCTGGTCAAGATTTCTGGTTACCTGCACATGAGAGTTCAAATACTCGATTCCTTTCTTGTATATATGCCAAGAGCACACCGACATTGTTACTTTCCTGCATTTTGTTAAGTCTGCATATGCAGATTTCTTATTAAGCCATTTTTTAAAAAAGATCCTTATAAAACTAAAATCCAGTACAGCCAATATTACCTGATAATTTCAATTAAACTTTTTGGTATTACACTGCTAACACATCCTATAAAAGCAGCAATAACCAAGAAAGATAAGTGTTAAACATGCACCTCCTATTTTTAAAACAATTGTCTTTCTTCAAGCTTCGTATTAAAAGCAGAAGGCATTTTAAAGCACTGAAGCACACATTCCAATAAGGGTAATATTGTTACTAAATTGCAATGTGTTATTCCATAAAATATTTTCCTTCCGGCTCCTTTTGTCAAACTGTTTTCTCAAACACTTCCCTTTGCTCAAGAACAGTGTGCAAACCGCACTGAGATAGCAGAAGTTTGAGAGTACATAACAAGCTTAAAATACACATTTTTACTTCAGTGATTGCACCCTATTATCAAGTACTGAAGTGCTAAACAAGAATAAAGTTCATCAAATTTTGCAGATTTCCAGAGAAAAGCCGGTGGTATCACACCTGGTTAATTCCTACTTCATTGCACCTGCTTTATAGAGAATCCAACTGCTATGGTCTACAAGCTCACCTTTTACAACTATGCTCCTCTCAAAACATCAGCTTCAAGTAAGTTTCCCATTCTGTCATTTCACTCTTTTACCTGAACACAATTCAGCTCTACACAACACAGCTCATTCCATGTAGTGTTTGGTTCACTACTACTGCAGCACTACAGCAGATACCATGTTTAAATCCATGGATTTTCTGGGATACTAAAGGAGTTAGAGCATGTTATAAAGGTACTTTTAATTTATTTTTTTAAAACCATCTGGTTTTGATGAAAACAATTCTTACACAAAAGGTGAAACTAGTCTTACTGCTTCATTCTTAAATGAAGTTTCATTTATAATTTGATGCTGGCTCCCTTGAAGAAGTAGTCCATTAAAGCAGTTTTAATATACCCTGAGCAGGGACAAGTTTACTGGCAAAACTTCTTCTCTGCCATAACAGTTTACTCCAAGCCCTCTGACCAATATTTTGCAGAAAAAAATCAGAAAAAATAATTTTAAAAGCACTTTCAACAAACCTGTACAAACAAACACTCGTACAGCAGACCTAACTGAGGCAAATGGTAAAATGGAGGTTACGAGTAGAACAACTTCTAGGGGTGTCTGAAGAATGTAATTACATTTGGGGTGTTCTCACTCACTTTTTTCCACTCATGTAAATGTTTGTAGATGGTTTTAAAACAGTTTTCTGAACCTTTCTGTATCAGCAAAATCATCTTAGTATTCCCCCATAAAGATTACCATTGTAGATACGGATACACCCATCCCAGCTATTGCCCAGAGAGACAGGTTTTGCTTTGCTGAGGCATTTCAGAGCCCCATTCTAAGAACACAGCCCAAGCCCTCCAAAGTTGTCTCAGATAATGCTTTCTGCCACAGAAATTACAGCAGAAGAAAACTGGGTTTATTTCTTTTTTGAAGACACAAGCTCTCACACATCAAGGCTCAGTACAGAGCACCACACCATGTCATGAAAACCAGGAACTAGCCCTACCTCATTTGCTTTATTAGTGAGCACTCTACACTTATCCTTACACCACCACAGGCCTCAGGCACTGCTCCTGTCAGTACTTCATCATTCTCTTACAACGATTTGAAGACCCTTGCTTTTCCAACCAAGAGATTTGGATTCTCCCTCAAATCAAACCTAGGTGTCACATAGTACTGAATAACTTCACTGCACTTACACATCAAGTTTGATTTAAAACTGTTCTTCTTTATCCTGTCCCTGTTTTTCACATCTTCACTAATTATTTTTTCAGATAAGCGGCTTCAGTAAAATGACAGCTAGAGAAGGATCAAAATAGGGACATCAACCACAACAGTAACACTGCTTGCTACTCTAATTCACTCACTGTTTCACTACACACTTAACAAGTCATGAGAAAGCGGTGGTGTGAGTAGCTTCCTGTTTGTAACTATTTGGAACGACTTGTCTACTCCCCTCCCAAACACTGACCAAATTTGTTTCTATATCAATTTTCAGTGGTTTATGTTTCAACTATAACTTGACTGAAAGACTATAATTATAGCCTGGACTGTAAGTTACAGTGCATCTTACCTGAAAGCTTTTCTATCAGAGTATCAAAACAGAAAAGATGCTCTGTTACTGTTGCCAAGTTTTTTTTTTAAGCCCAGTCATGCATTTGTGTCCATTGCAAAGTCCTAGTAACAAGATGAAACTGCCTCAAGAATGAAAGATGGCCCAAACTTAAAGATCTGTACATTTTCCCACACCCTTGAGAAGCAGAGAGGTAGAATATCTTGAAACTTTCAGAGCTCCCCTGGCAGCAGGAACTGCTAGACCCAAGAAACAACAGCTTTGAAAAATAGAACTGTTCTGCTCCATGTTGAAAACATTGTCTACATTTACAGTAAAGAGAATGCAAACTGGAAAGCTGCTAGGTCAGGTGCTTCAGTTGTTCTTTAGGGGGAAAAAAAAAAGATTATTCCTATCTGTCAGCAAACAAAACTAACAATGTTCACAGAAACTTGACATTAAGCATTCATTGTGCCTCTGCTGCTAGAGTTTTACAAATTAAATCCACCCAAAAACCTGGACCTAATTAGGTTATCATTATCCTATGAATCCAGTAGTTGCAGAGACAATAAAATTGTTCCTACAAGCTTGGCAAACTGTAATACTGCCTGTTCACGCTCAAAATACTGAGGAAGCCTTGAAGTACCAAAGAAAAGAAAACTTGTTTTAATTGCAGAAGTTTCACCTGAACAGAAAGCAGCCTGTAACAAGCCCCTACCTACATGGTTTCAATGACACCTATTTTTAAACTCAAAAAAAATATTAACATTGTTTAAGTCTGTAGCCTATTGCTATCTTTCTGACTAAGGAATGATTTTTTCATTATGATAAAAGTTTTAAACTCAGATCAAACAGTTCGAATAGTGCATTCTTTTTCTCATCGTGTTTCTCTTTTTGTGTGCTCTGTTGTCAATGTTTGTTGCTCAAAGGAAGCATTAGAAATCACTGCACATGCAGAATGGTTGTTAAACGTGTGCTACAGAACTTGCTTGTTCCTTGTTTTTCACACAACCAAACACCCGGTTTATTCTAAATTGTTCAGCCTCATACACAAAAGAGGCAACAATATTCACTAATTAAGTAGGAAATCTGTGACTATTTTACTTAAGTAAAATTGTGGGGGGGGTCTGTACACTTAACTGGAGGACCCAAGAGAGCCATGACATCTGAAGCCACCATCATACCTAAGGCAAGTAGGGATTATACATAAAGGCCCCCACCAAGATCCTCTAAAATCTTACCTGCAGTGAGCTACTGAAACATCCAAGCAGAAAAAAAAAAGGATACCATATTCTAGGAGTGCTCAATCCAGTCTGTGACACACTTAGTCTGTTCTTGCATTTAGAAGTAGGATCAGCACTAGAGATCATGACCAAGCTCAACCCCCACAGGGATGTCAGCCTCCTGCAGCAGCACACCGTACTTTCAATCAGTCCAGTCCCACCCCAGCACAACACCTCTGTGAAACCACCAGGGAAACGCATCCAAGAGACCTGTGCAACGAGTCTCAGCTTAGAGCACTGCCAAACGTGGCCTTGCACCAGCGCTGGTGTCCAGCACACTACAGAGCTGCAAGGAGCTGTGCACTACGGGAACAATTGAACCTGTGCTGCCACATGATACCGTGCAATGCTAAACCACAGGCTCTGTTCACACCAGCTACAAACAAAGCTGAACGTACGAGCCTACAGAAAAGGCTCTCTCTCTGCATTGGCAGATGACACGCAGTTCACCGTGGATTTGAAATCCAAACTCAGAAAGCTGCACTTGACTTTCCAGTAGGGAATCTGGCATGAAAGAGCTCATCTAGAAGAAAAACAGATTCTGTATTTGTAAATATGGAAGGGAATACATACAAGCCACAACTGTGGACCCATGTATCAGAAGGTACCACAACAGGTCCAGAGATGACAGATAAATGCAAGTTGAGCAACAAAATAAACAATACACTACAGACAAATTCAAGTCTGAAGATAGCAAAAGAGGCTGGGACTTCTACATTTTATGTCTAGTTTACCTTTATACTCTATATGCCGCAAGTGCTCTTTTAGACCAGCTATGCTGGCCAGAAAATTACACTTTCCAGAAAAAGCAAGCAACTAGCCCAACTTCAGTTAGCAAAGGAAGGAAAACAACATAAAATGAAACCATAGCACTGAGACAAACATGGAACACAAAGCAGTGGTTGCAGAGAAATTGTTAAGAACTGTAGAGTTAAAACATGTCTCCGTTTGCTCCAACCTGGCATCTTTCCCCTGACATTTTACAATGCCTGTGTCAGATCCTGGGAAACAGTAGGCTGCTGTCAAAGTGCTAAAATACCTGCTCCAGAACCAAAAACCAAATAGCATGTATGCCTCAAAAATAGCTTCCTGCCCTAACTTTCCTTTGTCCTTTGGTAACTGCTGTGGTCACTGCCTGCAAGAATGTTACAGTATCAGCAGCACAGAAAGTTCTTTTAGCCTTCACATCCTACCTAGTGCTTACATTTCACTCACAGCTCTGTAAAGTTGACTGTAAAGAAGCTGTAAGTAAAGGCCAAAGGCAGAACAGGAGGACGTGACATTTAGTACTGCTTTTAATGCAACTTACTACATAAGAAACTGCCAGGTTTTCTCTAAGATCATATGCCAAAAACGCTTGAGCATTCAAGTGACAAATTATTGCCCTTAAGAAGATACATCAGAGGTGAAGATCTATTTGCTGTAGTTTTAAAGAACAAAAATTTTATAAGTTGCTTATAAGTAGTTTGAGGGAGCGAATCTTAAAGAGCCAAATTTTTCTTCTGTGCTGATCACCAAGATTTCAACAGAAAACTACTTAGTACCAGATAATTACAAGAAGAAACTGCAGAAGTAACTCCAATAATGAAAAGGAGCTCTAAATAGAGCTTTGAGGTATTTAACCTAAGTAATATCAACCACCTCTATAAAGTTAATGAAATATTTAAGTGCAGTGGTACGGAAAAGTTCAGAGTTTAGTCTTCCGAGACTAGCCTTCAACAGTTCTTCTGCTTGAGGAAATAAAGTATTTTCTCGGACCACAAGCATAAGACAATCCAAATTTCTGCTAATACCTAAGTAATTTGCATCCATCAAACATAGCATCTATTCTAAAACAGATTAACAAGTCGTGTGCCAGGCTACCTACCCAAAACTTCCCTGAAACTGAAAACTGCCCAGGTATTTAACTCCTTGTACTCTAGCACACTCTATGTGCACAGTTAGATCAAGCCTTCTATAACACATGTGTTTAAAGCAAACACATTTCCTGCATTCCATAGTCTTCCAAACAACAGAGGCAATCTTGTATGTTTGGCATAATATTATATATACATTGTCATTAAAAAGAAAAACAAAGCCGACAAGCAATCCAGAATTTCCATGAGGTCCTTGGTAGATTACAGAGACCTTGATAGATTATAAACTCCTCTGACTTCTGTTATGCGGTGAAAGCATTTTAAACCACGAAACAAGCGAAGAAGTGGCCACACAACACAGCGGCTCTCGGGCGGCTATTCCTCGGGCGGGACAGTAACACCAGGCAC
>NW_008238355.1:4961781-4986351 GCF_000691975.1 Corvus brachyrhynchos
GGACTCACCGGAGGGCGTCCGGGGAGCACTGTCACGCTTTGACACTGGCCAAACGCCAGGCACCCACGAAAGCCGCTCACTCACCCTCCCGTGCCACAGCTGGGCAGAGAAGAGAAACATTTAATGAAGGGTTCACGAGTTGACATAAGGACCGGGAGAAAACACTCCAAGGGCAGAACAGGCTCAACGTAGAGATACAAAGAGAGTTTATTAGTAACAAAGTGAGAGGAGGATAATGATCAGCAAAACAAGACCTTAACACCTTTTTTTCCCCAACCCCTCCCTCCTTCCCACCGACAGTGCGGGGAGACAGAGCATGGGGGTTTTGGTCAGTTCATCACCCGAGGTTTTCTTCCGCTGGTCAGACAGAGAAGGCATTCCCCTGCTATGCCATGGGGTCCCTTCCCACTTGAGACAGTTCTCCGTGAACTTCTCCAGCATGGTTCCAATCTCACGAGCAGCAGTCCTCCCAAAACTGCTGCGCCTTAAAACTGTGTCCCTATTTTTGTTTTAATTTCTTAAATATGTTATCACAAAGGCATTACCAGCATCTCTAATTGGCCCAGCCTTGGCCAGCAGCATGTCCATCTTCAGAGCCACCAGAGACTGGCTCTGCTGGACATGGTGGAAGCTTCCAGCAGCTTCTCACAGAAGCCATGTCTGGGCCCCCCACTACTACCAAAAACCAGGCCATGCACATGAATGCAAAAACCAACACACACATGAATGTTGGGAATTGCCGTATCCACAGAGAGTGTCAGCCTGCGTTTTTACAGGTAGGGCTGATGCCTCTGTGTGTTCGGCAGATCCCAAACTGGCCAGCCCATTTTTTGAATAAGGCTGTATGACCTGATCAGCAGATCACTACAAGCAAGGCTTTTCTCCAAACTTTTTGTTTCAGAAATAACACTGATAGTCAAGATTCTCTTTCAGAAGTTCAGTCTTTATTGTCTGCACCCTGCCAACAGTCATTACTTTGAGACGACTCCAGACATCCCCAAATTCTGTAAGATTTCAGGTGGCCATGGCTACTTTCTCCTGCACAGATGACTGGTTAAATTTTTTAAAGTTATATTTCTCAATCAACTTCCATAAACTAAGAACTTGCTGTTCTTCACGCACTGTGTAAATTACAGGGGCATGGCCTCTTGTGATTCCTTCACCGTTCTGTAGTGCTTGATCAATCAAGAAGTGTTGTTCTAAAGGCCGATAGATTTACATGGACATCCCATGTTTTCATACCTTTAATTTTTAAAAACCCCAAATTATCAAAGATTATGATAGCTTCCTTCTATCTGTAGCAGAGGTCAGCTCAGCTGCTATTTTTCTCTTTCAATTCTCACTGTAATAAAACTTCTTTTGTTACAGTAAATCATACCACAATTACTTCTTTGCAGAAAATTCCTACCTGCAGGAGCATCTTACCTTCAGTCCTGTTTTGGTTTCTGACCTTTCTGGTTATTTTTGTTCAGGGAAATGCTGGAATTATTTTTTACAAACAAACACTGCTAGTTAGCCATGCTACACCATACGGTTCCAGTCACTATCTCTTATATCATTCACCTGCACCTACCCCTTCAAAGACTCGTTCATAAAAGGCCACTGGAAAAAGGACAGGAACTTCTATGAGGAGCCACAGAAGCAATCCTTCTGTTTTTGAAGGTCTAGGTTTTATTGTAGCAGCTTTCTTGTTCCCAAATGGAACACTGTAGTAGATAGAATATGAGACAACTACTTCATATTAGTTCATCTTAAATGAAGACTGAGGTTTCTAATGTAATTTCAGTAACAGACTGAGTGACCTGGGCTAAAATAACCTCTTTGGATGTTTGGTTATTTGAGGGTTTTTTGCTAACCAGCTTCAACGCCACACTAAAATTCCCTGTTTCACTGATAAGCCTCATATTTATCTCAGTGCAGAAGAGGTGTCCTAAAGTCAAAAGAAACAGCTGAAGATGACAAGGCAGCAAGACTTTATTTGTTTCAGCAGCAGCCTGCCTGACTGAAATGCCATTAAATGTATTGTCTGAGAATCTTTATTCTGTATCAATGTGTACCTTCTTAATGTATAAAAATTAGTAAATAAAAGTCCATCCACGAAAACTGATTGTATTTAAAACTTTATAGGTTTACTGCTTATGCAAGAGATTTAATTTGACTGTTGAGAAAGGCTCTTGACACAAATAATCAAAATTCCATTCCAAAAATTATATGCAGGTAGGCACCAAGTGTGAAATTTGATACTAAAAGCTCAACCAATTGTTGCTTGAAATTGCTCAGATAGGTCAGTCATAGCTTGCAGTGGGAGCTTGTTCTCAGGAAGATTGAAGGAACAGTATCTGTTACACATGAAGGAGGTATAAGAAAAAACATAGGATAGGCAGGAGGAATGTTACATTTGAAAAAATCAGGATGGATTTGGTACTGTAACCACTGCAGATAAGATAGGAGACCCTTGATATAAATGCAGCTTTTCTGGATTTAAAAAGTTTAAAAGTATACCTGGGTAATATTTTACTGACCTGTGGTTTTAAATACCTAGGACTATACCGGGGAGGTCAAGCAGATCATTCAGTGAATCTAGAAGACTCTGCAGTGGTGGGGGCTGACATTTTCATTTATTGCTGAGGCAAAAGTGTGGTAAAATGGTCCAGGTTTTAAAGAGTACTTGGACAGAAAAAAAGTAATGTATTCTTTTTATTTATGCAGCTTGAGAGGCCTATGGATATTTTTTTTAAGTTGCTGAAAGCAGTAAGGTTTATCCATTTATATGCTGGCACAGTTCCTGTTGAAAAGCAGAGGAAAACAAGGTTGTGCCATCTCTTACTAGTTTGGATCCCAGTTCTGACAACCACACTGGACTCCAGTGGGATGCTTGAGCTCCTGATTAAAAAGCTCTGCTCCAGCCTTCCCATTTTAACTCTCACCTAGTCCTCTTTCTTCTACAGCTTCACACAGAATGCACCACAAATCATTTTGGCCACAAATGTTGGGTGGGGAAGGCGGTAAAGAAGGGATTTCCTTTTGTATCATAAGTTCAAGGCAGGGCAGAACCATAATCTGGGGAATTATTAAATGAAAAGTTCATTTTGTCTATTAGCATGTAGTAAAGATAGCATTGCTTTCAGCTTCTTAGGGATTAAATTAATTAAATAGCAATGAATTAACATTCTACTTTGCATTTCTCTACGTAACCTTTAATCAAAATATAACTAGAAAATGGAATAATGTCTCCATAGATCTAGATAGGGTTCATTAGGTTCAGCACAGCTGAAAATCTATTTTAGAAGTACATCTCAGAAAGAAGATTATATACTTCTTCAGTGTTTGTACTTTTTATTGCAATTGCTCTTGTGATATACTCCAAAAGAATGAGACATAAAGCTAATAATCTTCACACAAGGCAAACAAAAGAAGCTTGACCATTCTTAATTTAGTATCTTCAATTTGCATGCAGAGACCCTCAATTTCTTCTGAGAACAGAAATATACCAAAGGCATTCTTATAGCCAAGGTGGCACTTCTGTCCAGTCATTTTCTTTCCTAATTGGCTAGCCTAGGTTTGAGCGAAACTATGCCCTTTTGAAAGATTTAGGCTTAATTCTCTGCCTCACACAATCCACCAAGAATCAGCAACTTTGGGAAGTGAACAGCCAGTAGTACCTCCACGTTACATTCAAGTAATTTTGTGCAGTACAAATTTTTCATTCATGTGGCTTTTTGTATTAGTTTCAAAACACAATGCATAAGTTGTTGTGTTCTTCTGATGTACCATTTTTTCATATGCAGATTATCACCTGCTATATGTTGGGAGATTTTTATAACATACTCTAACTGCAAATTTCAAATAAAAGCCTGTTCATTTGATATTAAAATAACAAGGTTAATAAAGCAGTAGTTGAAGCATTTGGAAATAAAGATATTTCAACTGATCTCTACGTATGTATGATACATTCTAATTTAGCTAAATTTTCAGCAATAACTGCCACCTTAATGCTTATGTCTGATTTGGGAATCTTTCTTTATAGTTTAGTTTCTAGTTTAAGTTAATTATTTCTAGAATGATAATAGGAAAATATGCCAATCTTTCAAAAAAAATTACTTCACTGGTTTTGTGGAGCAATTGTTTTGTCTCTAGCTTTGGATTAGACATTACAAAGTTAGCAGAGGTATCTTTTCTCTGTTCACTGGCTTCAAATAAGGCATATATCTTTTTGCTCTTCTTTTGGAAAATTTCATATGGGGCAAATTAGCTACCCCGTACAATTAAAATTAATTTACTGGTTATTAGAAAACCCACTGAAATTTGTGGACAGGGTCTCTGGAGATTGAATGTACACTGTCCCAGTCTGTAATTAGGGATTTCTTCTGCAGTTGGTGCTTCTGGCTTCTTTGAAACACCAGTCAATGACAAGGGAAAGGAAGATTTGGGGTCTATCCAACTCCTTGAAGAAAAGGTCTTTAACTTGGAAGCCAGAAAGCAAGGTGAAAGAAGCGTTTCAGGAATGTGTTCTTCCTGTCTGATATACACTGTGGGGTTTTTGGGTGGTGTTGCTTTTCTTGTTTGTTTGTTTGTTTGTTTGATGATAAGCTGTGATTAACAGACACCTCCACTGAACAACAGTTTCTTTATTAAATTTAACAAAAGACTTTTTATCAAAATGCTCTTCTTCTGTGATAACCAAAGCATCACTATTTCACTTTGGAAGGGTGAAGTATTATGACAGTAAAATTGATATTAACTGTAATTGAGACAGCTGTAAAATTGAGACTATATGCCCATTTACTATATGCCGTATAATCAATCTCTATTAAAAGGTCATTATAGTAATTTTACTGTGTAGTGATCTCTGCAACCCCTTGCCGTTTAAACATTGTACCCCTATATTACTAAAAGTGGAAATTATTCTGACGTTTCAGAATTAGCAAGCTACATTAGCATTTCTTAGACAATACTACTTGGAACAAATTTTAATAAAGGTTAATGATAGGTTTGATGCCTACATAGCTATACGCAAACTAAACTAGATTATTTTCAGGCAATGATAGGGTCCAGGGTCTTGTGATAAAAAGGAGAAGTTCTCCTTAAATAAAAAACTGCCCAAAATGCCCAAAAAAGAATTGCAGAAATTAATTTTGGTTTCTTATTGTGGGAACCCAGAATGCAGAGAAATTCATGAAGATAGGTTTGTATGTCTTAATTGTTGTTGTTATTCTTTTAGTATTTGTGCCATGTATACTTCACTGTGCTGGACGAGCCATGGACAAAGCTGTCAAAGAAGTGGTTTTGATTCAAACAGGAGGGGTATAGGCAGGAACCCAGAATGCAGAGAATATTTCTCTGCCTGTTTTGAAGGGTTTTACCCCCCTGGACAGTACTGGTTTTGGCCTTTGTCCATGCAAAAATTTTTGCCTAGCCTCTGGGAAGAATTTGAATCTACAATGGTGTGAATTAGGTGATAGAATACTATGTGAGATTATCACAGGGTGAAAAATTTCGAGTTTTTAGGTCTATTTGCATAGTAAATAGATAAAAGCAAAAAAAATCAAAATAGAGGATTGTTGTTGTTCTCCAAACCTTCTTCTTCTTCTTCTACTACTCCATATTCTGCAGTAGAAGTAGTTTGGGATGATTGGATACAGAATTCCACAGTTCCTGTCTACATGATTTAGGAACTTGTTGGACATTGGTAAAAAAGTGAAAATATCTTGCATTTTAAGTTTTCATTGGGTAATTTACCTTTAAAAAGGCTGTGAAATCTTGATAAGTTGTCTTCTTGCTACATTCTCTGCTCTGTGCTATGTCTAGGCCATGCCAGTGGCTTGTACTCCTTAGATAAGAATTAATAAACACCTATCTGGAGACTGAAAAGCATGAAGCCAGGGAAGACGGCAATGAATAACTCGGACAGCGTTACTTATGCAAGAAAAATGTGCCTCATGTATAGATCACAAGAACTGACTGCAGCACTAATGTGCTAGATCAGGTTAACTGTACCAAGGCAGGTAAGGTGCAGGTACAGCTGTACAGTGACTTCATGTCAGCTCTGGTCTATCAAAGGATTGATCAGTCTTTGCATAAAAGGAAGAAGCTTTTTAAAACTTGCTTGAGACTAATGATATAATCAACTACTTGCATTTGGTTAGACTTACCACTGGAGCCTTTATCTTTCTGTTAACAGGGGCAAGGTAGCCATTTTGCTTAGTGTTCTACTAAAATACCCTGGTATTAGAGCAGTGGTAACACTCCAACATTCTGTCTTAGGAATCAATTTAATGATAAATTTGCTTTCCAGAATTGCTATTTTTGATATTCAAGCATTTTCCTCTTCTCTAGTCCTTGAAGAGAAGCTAAATGATTTTGAATGCTCTCTGTCCATTTTATCCTTTCAGGCAGAAAAGTAAAAGGAGAGTCACATCCTCCAAGTGTTTTTTACATTTTATTACATTTCAGAAGTGGCCAAAATAAATTTAGTTGAAAATTTATATGACCAATTTCAATTCATGCAGATATGGAAAATTCAAGTTTGAGAGAATAACTATAAATGAATGAAAGAATCACAGCATAGGAGTTCATCAAGCTTTGTAGATACAACTGCAAAAATATAATGTTAAAAGCAAACAAATAGCATTACTTAAGAGCTACATATATGTAGGGTTACAATGACCAGTGTTCAGAAATGGGTATTTTTACTGATTTGTTTAAACATAACTGAAGCACCTTAACTAAAGCTGTAGTCATGGAAGTTCTGGCCCAAATAATTATGGCAATTTGTGCTATTTCTGCTCTCCTCTCACAGGAAGCTCTTAAAGTTACCTCACCAACTTCATCCACTTCAGTGCTAAGCAAATTGGGTAAGCAATAGTGGATTTCCCTGACAGAATAGGGATGGCATCAATACCCACAACCATTTTAATGTCTGGTCACAGTCAAAGGTCTAAATTATTCATGTTACCTAGATAGAGCTGCGTGCATTAAAAGTGTAAGGGGGCTATAAAAGTTAGAAATCATATACAAATAATTTTCAGGGTATCTATTAACTACAGAATGTCATTTTTAAAAGAGTAGATATAGTCTTTCCTTCAACTGCTTGAAATTTTACCAGATTATTAAACCACATGTCAATAACATGGAACATTTTGAAAAGCTTAAAACACACGCTTTTTTGGGTATTTCCCAAGTAAATTCTTCTCTTCCAAAGTGCCCATAGCATGCTGTTTTTTGATAGATTGGCTTCTTCAAATCCAGCTCCCTAAATGAAAAATAAAAGAACAGTCTTACACTTAACTCTACTCCAATGTATAATATGATCTAGACACATCAGAGGGATAAACAGTATCATCCTTGGAAAATAATAAAACCTAGGTGTTGTTTCCTTCCCCACACAGATTTACAGAAGGAAAAATAGAGAGCTTATCATTAGAATAGAGCATAACCTGACATAATTATGACCAGATAAATCATAATGAAGGTGCAAGTCATGCTTGTTGCCTTTTAGCCTACACAACATAGTGGATTGCAGCAGTGCTAAAGGGTTAGCTACAGGTATCTATATAGAAGTTTCTCTTCATTTCATGAAAGATCTGAAACATTTTCATGTGCTTGGGCTTTCTCATGTCTGGTATTATCTTGCTTTAATTATCTTTGAAAGCATACTTAAAATGGATGATTCATATTGTAAACTGCTGGAGAGAAGATTGGTAGAGAAATGACAAAATAAGAAAAGAAGTACAGATACTGACAGGATAATCAAGACATTTCAGAAGGTGAAGAGATTACACATTCTTGCAGTTATGTGGACATTTATGATGTAGAACAGGTAAGTCTTGTTTCAAGTAATATTTTGTGCAGCATAGGGACATGCTGCAATGGCTACTGTGGGAGTCATTTGTGCTTGATCCTAAGCCAAATGCTGTTGAAATACGAATGCTGACTAAATGAAAAGTAAGACATCATGAATTATGTCAATGAATAGTTGATTAGAATGGACAGCCAGCACCATTTATAGGATTTTAAATATGGTGAGGTGATGTTTAACAAGGAAATACTCACTCAACAATGCTCATGGTTTAATCCCTGCTTTCTTCCTTTCCTACTGCCTTCATCACCTCCAGGATTATGATAGTGTATTTTTTAAATGCATCATTTTTCATTACAACAGATCAAGATGAGTGTCTGGGAATCCCCACAAAAATTATTAGCAATGAACTGCCATAATGATAAAGCTAACAAACAGTTTTGATTATATTTAGGAACTGATAACACTTGGAAAACATTACGTACCAATAGAAGTTGCCATAATGCTTTCCATTATATTTGAGTATTAAAGTTATAAGTCAGCTCTGCTGTCAGCATATATATCGGATACTCTGAAAAAGAATGCAGAAGGCTGAGCACAGCAGCAGAATGTTGATGTAGCTTGTCAGAAAAGTATTTCCTTTTTCAAGGGAAAAAAAGAGACTTCCTAGTCATGTTGATATTTTTTTCCCTCAGAGACAAATATGCTCAAGATTGTTCTGGAATATAGGGAAAGGAATGGTATTAATATCTCTGGATTTAAACGAGAAGTGAATCATCAAAACCATTTTCCTCAAATAATGAGATGGGTAACATTTATGTTTTAGCATTTTAGAACAGAGCTTTTAAAATCTGCATTGCTCAAAATGACAAAGTATGTGCATGGACTCAAGTTCTTGCTGGTATCTATGTCAGGCTTGAGCTTCTATGTCAATTTCAGAGACTTAAAATAAAGGGGGAACTCACTATGTGGTTGCTCCCTTAAAAGCAGAAGGAGATAGTGTTTCTCTCCCTTACACAAAACTTCTAAGAGGGCCAGTCTATCAGGTTTGGTGAAAATCAGCCAAAAGATCAGGAAGTTATTCAGAACTGAGAAGATGATCCTGTACCTTTAGGTCTCAGGAAGCCATACTACAAAAAAAGCAAGAAACTCTGCTGCCTTGAAGTTTACATAATGAAACATATGAGTTAGTCACAAATGGGAGAAGAATAGTGAAAAATGCTAGGGTCAAATTACAGCTCACTGGAATGGAGGTCGGTAATGGCTGATAAGGACAAGTGCTGATCTTCTCTTAAAGAAAAGAGTAATTCCCATGCATCTTTAAATGTAAGGATTGTATTTGTCTAAAAGACCTGCTATTTCAGGCCCAGAAATACTTCAGAAATAGTGGGCTGCAAAAGGCAATGTTAATAGGTTTAGGTTTGCATGTGCTGTCTGATTGCATGGTAGCCTCAGTGACACTTCTGATCACAACTGAATTTTCACTTCAAGAACGTTCTTCTCATGGCTATCCTTGTTCTGGTTTCTAAATTTTTACAGTAGTTCAATTACAATAGTTTCATTACAATAGTTCAGATCTTAAGAGAGCATTTAAGAAACCTGGATTCCTTTTTAGTTAAGTTTAGTTGACTCCAAACTGACATGAGAGCACCAGAGCCTTTCAGCTGTCTAATAAGTTGTTGCCACCTGAATACCAAAGGTGCAGAGACCATACTTAGCCTAATACTTTTTTCAGAAAGAGCCAATATTTCTGTTGCTCTTCAGATAAGGCAGAGATTTGGAGCCTTACCCACCCTGTAAACAGACTGGAAAGCCTAACTACTAAATTTTAATTCTGCTTCACCAGGCACACTACCACCTGGCTAATGAATTACAACACAGCTCACTATCAGGGTTACTGTTAGATATACATGGTGTAATTTAGGCGGGTCTTACTTATTCAGTGCACTTTGTGACCTGATTTATCAATTGGCTCTTGTATGTTGTACTGGATGCACAGATGAGGAAAAAGCAGAAATTATATCAATTAGAGATTTAAGATGAAGGTGACTTTCTTGAGGTTATAAGCCAAATAATTAAACTGTTAGAGAGAGCATTAAAAACATGATTCCCTACAGTAAGTACTAACATCACACTAACCTTATAATAGCTCCAAGGCATAGATCAAAGTTTTTCTGGACAATTTCAAGCAGTTCTTCTTCAGATCTGTCTGATGTTCCATAATGAAACACTGAGATGGCAAGAGGGTGACTGAGGCCAATGGCATATGGTAGCTGTAGAACACAAGCATACAACGCAAATACAGTTAATAAAGTCCTTCCTGCTTTTTGCTGAATAGAAAGAAAAGACTTACCATATGTCTCAGGGTAGAGTTTATTAACATCCTGTCTCCATAAAGAAAGTTAGGAGATATCTTTTTGCTATTTGTCCTTTATGTTAGAAAATTATGTTTTCCTCAGAGGGTGTTCAGCCTAGTAAAATGTGAGGCATAGGTGACATTCCTTTAAAACAAAAGAGGTACTTTCTGTCATCCTCAGCTACGGCCATTCTTCATCCTTCAGTTTCAGCTAGACACAAGGATTTCATGCCTTTGAGACTGGAGACTCTGAATTCTACAAATATTTATGGTTTGGTTTTGATTTTTTTCTTTTCTGAGGCAGAGAAAATATTATCTAGGAAAAGATAAGGAAAAGCTCCATGTTCCTAAAGCACTCACAGACTTTTTTCCCCAGAGTGAGTTACTTCGATGCACTCCCTAGAACTTCATGCTATAGTGCCATGTACTTTTTAAAACATAGCTATCAGAAGTAGACAAAGTAACCCAGGAAGTACAGCTCTACATCTCCTTTCTGTCATCCAAGAGTCATGCTAGCTTCTTTTCACCACAACACTGCTCAGCACAGCACTGGCAGGTTCCCCTGAAATCTATTTTCTTTCATCATTCAGCCCCCTTTCCAAAATACAGCCCTGCTGCAGTATAGGCTAACATACACTTAATTTTTTTCCTGCTGCAGTTTATTTGGATGAAAATATGTTTTGACTGAATGTCACCAAATAATGCAAACCATTTTGTGCCTTTCACTGGTCTTCCTCATTGTTGCTTTCCTCATTGTTGCCTTCCTCATTGCCCTTCACGGGTCTCCCCTCCTGCCGTGTAGCCCTGGGAGAGGGGCCCTGAGGGCACAGACACGGCGTTTCCCTGCCCCTGCTCAGCCTCGTTCCCATGGGTTGGTTTGTGTTCCCTGGTGTGGCCAAGGACCCTCAGTCCAGATTGTGGGAGTTCCTCGGCAGAGCTCCGGCCATGCGGCTGGAGAAATAAACATCTCTGAAACATCTACCAAGAATCAGCCTATACATACTTCTTTTCCACGGGCCTCGTTGTCTGATACACGTGTTGCAGTATCCCCACTGTAACAATTGTGTCTGCTTTCTGCAGATTTCAAGAGTAGTCTAATGGCTCTGTTCTGTCTATATGCATCTTAGTAACCAAGAATTGGGGTGTTTTAGAAACTGTTCTAATCACGACTATCTTTCCTGTAGCTAATTATGAGATTACGATGTCTGATTGCCGTTAACCAATAAGCTGACAATTCTATGTAACACTAAATAATATTGTATTAATATACAGCTAATTAGACTGCAGTTACCTCTATTATCCATTTTTTTCTTTCCTTGTGAGAGATGGTTAGCATGGAAACGATATCCATACGAGAGCTAGCTCATTTGTCAGCCTCAGTGAAGGCTTGCAAGGTCTCGGCATAGCACACCGACACTAATGGGCTGAAATCATTTTAGCATTTCCACTTGATACATTTTTCCTTTCATTAATCTTTAATCCAGCCTTCGAAGACTTCAAAGGACATTGGAGTTTCTGGTCTCCTATCTTCTCATCTTATCTTCATTGCTAGTATCTGAGATCTCCATAATTTGCTGTTAAAAAGATCAATCTTTCCTTGTCTAGAGACAGGTTCAGGGATTTAAGGAGGGTCTTTGGAATTACTGGAATAACGACATTCCCACCTGACTCAAAAATAAGTGACATAGTTGTTCAAAAATGACACTCAAAATGTGCATACCAAGAAATCAGAAGTTTGTCTTCTTTCCCCTCAGAAAAAGAAATTATCAACAATTTGCTAACCAAAACTTACTTGTGCTTGCTTTATTCCCAGTCTCCCCTTTTCTTAACTAACTGCAAACTACCAGGTGTCAAACACATGCACAACATCTAAAGCAGGCACCCTTGTTGCTAATTGGGATGCCTGGATACTATGTCGTTGATCATAACCACATCCAGTGGGCTTCTCCTCTGCTCCATAGAGAAAGTAAAAGATCTTAAACACACCACTGCAGCAAAACATTGGCCAGATTGCTGCTACATTTTACTTTCTTAGGAAATACTATGTAATTACTTTGAACACAGCAGCTACTCAGAACAAGTATTTGTAAAAACTAGTATTGCAAAATACCTAGGCAAATCTCACTGTTTAATAGTTACATTCTGTTCACATTTAATGGTGAAACTGTCAAGGTGTCAATAAAATACCTCTTTCTACTTCTTTGACTTAGTAGTCAAAAAAATTCATGCACAAGTGCATTTTTTTTGTCTGAGTATGTAAGACTAATGAAAGTTGTTCTTGTCTTAAACTCTAAACTCTAAACCAATTGAATTTTGCTTTTAGTCACACCCTACACCATAGGAGAATACTAGGAACAAATCAAGGTAATTTCAAATACAGCTTAGAACAGATTAAGTTATTGCAAGTTGCATAACTACATCTGGGAAGTGCTCCCATAACTGTAATGTGCTGTGCAGCCCAGGCCAGGGTGCTGGGCATGCAGGTGTGTGCAGAGCACCTAAAAAGTAAGGATTGTGCAGAGAAGTACCTAGACATGGGATGACAAGGGAGTTGGAGAAAGCACATTACTGAGAACAAATTCCTTGTTTCAGGACCATCCTGGCCCATGTCTTTGGTTTCCCTCATAAGGGTCCTAAAAAATTCCTGGAGCCCCATTCTACTATGAGGTTTTCTGAAACTGGAGCAATGCTGTTATGTTGGTCATATTTACTCTGAGACAGAATTTCTGTTTTAGAATTTGGTATATTACTTTTACGGTTGCTCTTACCTGGATTAATACCCTTTTACAGAGACTAGCTTTCACCAAAGATTTTGCAATCCAGCGAGCTGCATATGCTGCAGAACGATCAACTTTGGAGGGATCTTTCCAGAGAATGCACCTCCACCGTGGGCTCCCTAGCCTCCATATGTATCAACAACGATCTTCCAGCCAGTCAGTCCAGCGTCAGTCTGAAGGAAAAATAACTAAATATATTCACAAGACACAATAGCTCATCCAATCCCATATTAGGTTAATGAGTATGGCTTTCTTTTTTATTTTTCATGTATATGATTCTGGTCACAGTGTTCACTTTTCCATGCAACTGCTTAATGAAAGAGTTCACTCGGTGGCTGGAGTCCTCTTCAGAAATGTACTAAGTTGTCTGTGCTGCAGTCACTTTTGAAAACCTTTAACAAGGCAGCACAACTGTAAACATGACAAAAAGAATGCTCCCTTCAAATCAGCAATTATGAAATACTGTCTCTGGGTTACTGGTCAAAGTCTTCACTCAGCAAAACTTTGATGAAGGCCAAGAACTTAGAGAGACAAAAACAGATCACATACAACCTAAAAGGTTAACAAGCTTCAATTAGATACACACACTGAATGGGAAGCAGGGGCTTCATGGAAATGCAGCTCAATGTTGTTAGCACAGGAGTACTGAGAAATTCTAGATCAGTTTCAAATTAATGGTTCAGTAGTGACACAAGTGATACTACACTTCTTTCTTCTTCCTTCCCTCCTGTGCCCCTGATAATAGTCCCAAACTCTTGCATAGATTTTTGCCTCCTACAACTTTATGAGCTGATCCAACTTACTCAACTAGGAGAGAAATACTGCCTGTCAGATTAGTAAAGCTGGCAACTACATGCTGATAAATGAACTCAAGTGCTGATAAATTCCGTCCTGAAAGAAGATAAACAGCACTAATCCACTGTTTTAAAATCTCCAAATAAGTAATATGGGAGCAAAGCCAACATTTATTTCTCAGTGAAAGTGGTATCCCTACATCACTGCAGTGTGATCAAGAGCACACCTTGTAGTTTTAATCCTTATGAACTCTTTACACAAACTAGACAGTTTTGTGTAACTTAACTTTTTACAATTTCACACCAATGGCCTTCTTATCTAGTGCCAACACCTGGAAAGTAGAACATATGTCAAATCCTAACGACTATTGATATTTAATATGTTAAGTCTCCCTTGAAATTTGTTCAGCTTTCTGAATAATTTCAGTGTAGATATCAGATTGATTGTTATTTCTGGTTTTGATTTTTATTGTGGAAGTGAAGAGATACTTCCAACCAGCCATTTTAGCACATAACTTAAGAACTGGCTTTTGATTATTTAAAATACTTTCTGGAAGCAAGACAAAGATCCAAGAATGTGTATATGTGGCTCTCCAAGCAGATATAGCTTCAGTTTAGCTGACAGCTGCACAGCAGGAAAGCTCCAGTAGAAATAACTGAAGCTTCCTTAAAAATGCGAAGACTTTTTGGTTAAAGGTACACTATTCCATTGCACTATTTTTCAAGAGAACATTTACAAGCATGTGATGAAGTGGAATCCAGGTCTGCATAGGCTGTTGTTTTTCAAAGTACCATAACTTAGGACCACCTTCTACAAACTTTTCACTTGGAAGGAGATGATAAATGGTGTCCTCATCAAGATACTTCTCTGGAATGACTTTTTTAACAACTTTCTCCATCAGCTCATTCTGTATTTGTTGTAGCGGTATGTCTGGCACATGATTTACTGAAATCACAAGTGTGTGCACTCGGATGGGCTCCAGTGCACCATTACACTCCTTCTATTCCATTGTGACCTAGTGAGGAAAAAAAAATGGACAATGAACAGTCAGGGCCAAAATGAGCACTCAGGGCCAAAAGCACCTGTCTGAAAGCTGGAAATGAACATCACAGTTATTTCCTGCAGCTAAAAATAAACAGATGAAGAGAAATAGGATGAAAAATAATGGATTGTTGTCAATGCTTAAACTCACTTTAACAAAAAAAAATACTGAACTACCACTGCCAAAAGGATTAACTACAGGATATTACATGTATTGTCACAGAGAAGCAAAATAACAAGAAAGCTACAAAATCCTATGATTTTAGCAGTTGATGCTGAAATCAATCTGGTTTGCTATGTTAACATCACTTCAAATTGTGGATTAGCAAAGTAAAGCCAAAATAAATTTTGGAGAACACTGCTAAAATGAACAACTAGATCATATGATAGGCTGTATCTTTTGCTTCCTTGTGCACGGCTTTTATGCACGTGCAAGTATAAACTGGTATTGCTCCATCCTTAATATCTGTTTTCTTACAGACTAGAGTGGTCTCTTTACTTTCCTACCCTTCAAACATGCTTGAATAGATTGCTTGAATAGATACATCATAAAGAAATCAGCCTGTTCGCATGTTCTGTACACTCCCGACAAGAGGCAGGGGCACAATCCATGTTGTACTGCAACAGCAGCAGTATAACTCAATGCAGTTGATCCACACTAAATAACAGAAATTAAGACTAAAACACTTTGCTGTACTGGAAATCCCTTTCCTGTCCTGCAGGTTTCATAGCCCAGAAAACAGAGAACTTACAATCTTTGAGACAGCCAAAGTGCATCACTTTTACAGTAGGCTCAGTGACTAATCCACTGAGCTCTGCAACACAGCTGTCAGTAGCTGATGTTTATTCAGAAAACCCCCTAAACCTGATTGTTGGTAATTTGTTAATTTTCCTTATCTCCGGGGGAAAAGAAGGAAAATACAAGTATTGTTTTGAAGAGACCTGCTGAGACACTGATAGAACAGTTTAAACAAACCATATGTGCTATATACAAATGTAGCTTATGAAACTCACATCACCTTGGAACATGAGAATGACAGTACCATTTTTGACAAATATAAATTCTAATATAGTAGCAGACAGCGTAAATGGTTTCTGTTGTTTCTCTCCCTTACAGTTGGTGCATTTGTTACACACCTGTGTTTTCCCATCTGGTCTAACCCAGGGCCATGTTCCATTCCGTTCCAGAGCCCTTATGCTTGCAGTCAGTTTGTGTGCCAGGAAGACTGTTAAGGGCATGCATTCCTCAGTTTCATCAGTGGCATAGCCAAACATCAAACCCTGCATTGAAAATTGGGGAGCTGGATTGAAAAATGGGGAAATAAGCCACTCATTTCCATGTTCTCTTTCCATTTCTGCACCTGTTTTTGCCTCATAGTACTTTAGAATCACCCAAGCTTAGCAAGAGGCAGCAGTAACATGCAGAGTTAATACCCTTGACATATAACCAGCCTAAAATAACATATATGTGCAAGAATCACAGCCACAACAGGGGCTGGTTCCCAAGAATGACTCTGCCTTACACATCCATAAGAACCCACAGCAAAGGCTTAACAAACATGAAGCTCATCAAGACTGCTCAGTCTTCTCTCCACATATGACACAGAAATTGCTGCCTGGCTAAAGGACTTGAAAGATCAGAAAGTTACTGACTGACAAAAATCCTAATTGTGACTGTATCCTGCTAAGGCCACTGAATATGGGGAAAGCCACTTTCCTTGAAATTGGTGAAGGCTGTGATACATTTTCACACTTCTGGTGATTAAGAGAATGCACAGCGGTCAGCTGCTGATTCTTGCAATTTGCATAATAGCTTTTAAGGAAAGTCTCCAGCCCACTGTAATTGTAACTGCTTGTGCTTAAACTAGATTTGAGTAGTGACTGGAATTACCTGATCCCCTGCTCCAATGTCATTGTCAGTCTTGCCATCAGAGACAGCATGCTTGATTTTTTACACTGTTGTTCTAGAGCCACTAAAACTGTGCAAGTCTTATAGTCCAGTCCTAGTGAAAGGAATTTTGTAAAGTTAGCTCATACATTCCTGGGAGTTCACAGATTGCTAGAGAAGTTTTTAAGGATTATCTAGTTATCTTGGCTAAAACTTTCAAAATTCTAAGCATGTAAGCTTCCTGTAGTATATTTTTTATTGTTAACAGAAGCAGACAATCAGCACATTTACTAAACAGTTTCAGGACATGGGTAGGTTAGTGCTATTAGGTCAAACTTGAATCCTTGAAACTGACAGGGTAAGTGTAATCCTGCAAGCTACCCTGCCAAAGCTTGTTATGCTTATTATGGTATTGCTTATTTTGACATAGCTTATTTTGACTAGGGTTCAAACTATTTGGTTATTAAACCTGGGAGAGGAGTGCAGAAAATGTTACCAGAAACTGGTATTTGGCTTTTCTTGTAGTATGTTCTAGGATTCAATTGAATTTGAGAAGAAGTATATATCATGCGTGAAAAGGAAAGACTGAAGGCGAGTAGTCATGTAAGTAGTTCAACTGCTGAAAGGAAACTCCTTCAGGGTACATGTTAAGAACACATAAAGAGGTCCTTTGGTGTGAACTTCCAGCGTCACGGGCCTGTACATTCCAAGGACAAGGAACATCAGTGTTAAAGTTTTCATTGTACAAACCTACAGATGTAACCACCTTCTGACATTTGTCCAAACACTAGCTTTTCTGCATCAGAGAAGCATTCTTGAAACCTGACGCTTTCAAGAATAAGTCTTTTACAAGTATGCCTCTTAAAATAGCTCCTTCAATACCAGGCAGTGAGAAATACATATCAACGACAACAGCTGTGAGTCTTCTCCCAGGCCTGGATACACACTTCATTTTATTCTTCAGAAGACCATAGAAACATGACTTTGGCCACATGCAGAACAGATCCATGAATGAACACATGTAGGATCTCATTAGAGAATCACAGAGAATCACCAAATATTCTGAGTTGGAAGGGACCCACAAGGATCATCGCATCCAGTTCTTAAGTGAATGGCCCATACCTGGTTTGAACCCACAATCAGTATTACCAACACCATGCATCTCACTCACCTTTGAAAGAGTCATCATATCCTATCTTCTTAAGGGTCTCTCTTACAATTTGTTGATAATGCACTATAGCCTGGGATGTGATCTCTCCACAGAGCAAAATCATTCCAGTTTTTGCCACACACTCTGGAGAAAATATGTCAGTAAAATGTCAGAATTTTACAGTTAAACAGAGAGATCCTGAAGATGGTTCTATGAAAAAAGGCTTGATTACAGGGGAAAGTCAGTGTAAAGCCTTAGCACACTTGTGGGTCTTTGTGCAACGACCCTTCTCTTCAGCTGATATGAGCATTTAAAAGCCTGCATGTGGTGGGGGCCCATCATAGCCAATTATCTTATCTTCACATTGGCTAGAAGCAAATGTCTACAAAACCAGATCAAGTGTGTAGGGCTGCTTCTCCAAATACAAGAATTTCAGCTCAGGGTTTTCCTGAAGCCAAAGGAACATAATTTATTAACAGATGGTACTACCAGTCTTTGATATATTTTTATTACAGTAATTCACCCAGTTGTCCTTGGCAACCACAAAAACTTCCAGCTTCGACAAGATCCTGGAGCAGGAAGCTATGCAACTTCATTAGAAATTTTGTGCAGAATCATTCAATATTTTACATTGTTGTTTGTTTCAAGAGTCCATCTGGTCTCCAAACTTTTCTGTTTTATGTAAAAACATATAGCAGACAATCACAAAAAAAATTGGTACAACAATATGATCTTCTAGGTCTATGTAATCATGTCACACCTCAGTCTTTTATCTTAGTAAGACAAACTGTTGGTGTTTCTCACATCTCTTACACACATTTTTCCTTGACATTTTTGCAGCATTCCTCGGTTACCATCATCATCTTTACAGCAGTTTTGGAAGCATAACTGCCTGCAGTATTGAAATACATGCTTCATCGAGTCTAACGCATATGCTAAACTCTTCTCTCACATCTCACTGCTCACATCTGTGCATGAAGGATCACATGAGATTTTTCAGATGAAAAATATCAGATCATTGTGTTTATGAGACACAGCTAGTCCTCTGTGCTGTACCTATGGCCTTGGTGGCTTGTTCTGGAAAAAAAATTACTGTATTTGGAAAGCTCTTTAGGTACATTCCCTTTCCATGTCCATTTTTCTGTGGCAGTCCAGCTCTTTCCAATTTGGTAACACATTCATAGTCTCTATTGCTAATGACAATATCTGTGCATCGTCCTAATGGAAAATCACACAAAAAAGCAGGCCACTTTGACCAGAATCACATTCAAATGATCTTATCCTCCTGTGAACAAAGGGCATCACCATAATGACTCTGTGAAGACATGTATTTTGACGTATATCTTTCCACACTTCTCTTTTTCCCTGGTTTTATTAGATTCCTCATTATCATCCATCCTGACAACCCTACTTTTCCTTGATACCACCTAGTGTAGTTCTTATATTTCATAATTTTTAATTTGCACAGGAGTACTATGTATTCCCTTTATTCTGATCTTTTTTTTGCAGCTTTTTTCCTGCTTTTCCTTTTCTTCTGAATCAGAGTGTCACAGCTGACATCTTTACTGACTGTTTCTGAAAGTCTTGAGTGGCAGCAAGCTACTGGAGGAATTTTGGAACAAAAGACATTATATCAACATTGATTATGTGTTATACTTCATTAATCTGTTTTTCTATCTGTATTGTACTTACCCCAGGCAACCTTGGCATCTGGATCAATACTGAGATGAGCATCTAGAACAGCATCACTTATCTGATCACATATCTTATCTAGAAGATAAAAATAAGACATATAACACATTTTTTTTTTGTGACTTTAAAAAAAAAAAGGATTTCTTAATAAATTGTAATTTCCAGCGGGCAAGAGAGTTCTTTGGGCATCTGCCAAGAGGTAATTTTATCAACTTACATCCTGAAAGGTACATCTTACCCTGTTTTCACTCCTCTCCTCAAGTCAGTTCTGACATTTTACTATCACCTGCACAGGCCAGCAGCCTCCTTGGTGCAGGGACAATGAAAAATGCCTGGAAAGGCATCTCAAATAATCATTATAATTTCAGGATAAAAACTACTCTTGTAGTAATTTTGGAAGAAGTATTTAAGATAAGACCTTTCTCTAGCAGTTTTGCATTCTTCTCTTCTTTTATTTTAAACTTTGTATTGCATTTTCTGCGTGGATTACCTGTTTTGATCCACATCTTATAACTGTCAGAGGTCTACACTTCAGTGAGGGTTTATCCCTTCTCTACCTGCAGTGTGGACCTCTGAAATCTCATGTGTCAATTTTTTGGATGACAAGAGAAATTGCTATCCCTACAAAAGGGTGCATTATATTGAAGTCTGTTCCTGCAATTATGCACTGCTATCTGGATCACTCAAGTTCAGAAAAGCTTCTGCAAACATTCCGTCAAGCATTCCCCCCCCACGACTTTTTACAGTTATATTTCTGAGGTGCTGGTCTTTCTGTTTTGGGAAAAAAGCACTGGAGAAAAAAGGTTTTACCTATACCATCTTTAGCACCTATGACCTGTCGTCCACATGAGACCTGAGTATGTCAAATGCATTGGGTTTGTTAAAAGTTAATGAAAACAATTTACAGGACAAATTGGGATTGTCTCATCAGGATAACTGAACCAGTTGAAAGCAATCCATATTATTACCTCAGAACTACATGTTTGTGAGGTAGCATATCTGCAGAACCAACATAAGGAATATGAATGAATTTTCACCCACCATCATTACAAAAAAACCCCATCCAAAATATGTTCAGCCACACAAATACACAGCTGGATCTTCAAGATTATCTGTATTAGTGAGCCAGGTGCCCATATAGTTTGTAATAGTCTATGTAATTATACACATAATTGCCAATTGAAAATATTATCTTTTGAGGGCCCACAGAGAAAATTAATGAAGAAGCATAACTGAATGTCCACCTTAAACTACTTATTTACTTTTACAGATAATCTCATCTGGAAGCACACAAACATCAGCATGAAATTATAAATCAAGAGTAGAGTTATTCTGTACCCTGAAAGGGCTGTAATTCAAAGCAGAGTTTAAGTACCAATGGAATTTTAGTATGGTAACTGCTCTTATCTTTCATCACAATCTAAAAGCATGGAAAAGGGAGAAATGCTAGCAGGTATCTTTGATGAACCATTGTGCCATCAATACCACCACACTCAAATACAAACTATAATCAAAAGCAAAGCATGAGTGCTAAAAATACATGTGTCCCTTTTATTCAGACAGGCTACAGTGGTCTCAGTGTCTTCATGAGATTTTCTTATGGAAGTGCACAGGTTGCTTCTTCACTGACATAATTTTCACAACATGAATCGGCAATGTCTGTACTTTTTACATTCTATTTCTAACATTTTCCCCAAACAAGCTAAAGGTAAACATCTAACTGTGTTCCTTAATCATTCACAAAGTAAGTCCAACAACTTAGAGGCTTGGAAAACAAAACAAAAAAACCACCATCTTCATAACTGTAAAGCCCATATTCAGCTATTTGTGCTGCATTATTTCCCAGCTTAGGCATCATCTTCATGAAATTTCTTGCTACTCAAAGGTTAAGAATCCTGATCAGTTCTATAAGTTATATTTCACCTTCACTGATAAAAATGGACCACTGATGGAAGATGCAAGGAAATAAGGTGAAAGGCAGAAACAACATGTGGTCATAATTTCAGACACAGAAGCCATTTGTGCAAGCAAGGATAAAATCAGAAATGCCATGTCACCTGGCCAGTTTGATACCCTGAGGTGAACTGAGTTTCGAATTTTATTGCTTACGTGCACAGTTACAGCATGCAGTACACTGTTTTACAGTGAGCAAGTGGTGGTTCAAGATACGGTGCCACATGCTGCAGTGGTCCCAAAGCTGTTCAGCCATTCATTAGGGGCAGGACAGACCATGTAACTGGTCTCACACTGTACCATTCCCATCTAATGAGTAAGAATACAGATACACAAGAAAAACTCACTGCAAACTTTTAGTGTTTGACACCACCCTCTATTTCTCTTTTTTTTTTTTTTTTTTTTTTGTCTTCTACTATGGAAAAAGTAAGAGGAAATGTTAGTTTTACTCTTAACATTGAAATGCTCCGTTTGAAGGTACTATCTTTACCGTAAATTTGAGTCATTACCGTGTGTTTTGAAGGTCAAAACTTCCTCCAGTGCCTCTTGTTAACTGCAGTGCTTCTAGATAAATATATTTGTAAACAAAGCTATATGACAAATAGCTGAATTTAGTAAGCAATTAGAGCTGAAGCATTGTCTTGCAGTTCAAGACCTGGAAAATACAATGGTTTTGTACATACTACGCTTGTGGTAACCTTGTGTTACCAAAACCAGTGTGACAAATGGACATATGCAGTACTACAGCAGTATCTGGAATGCAGCTCTGATGCAAATTAATGCTGAATATTCCAAACATTTAAGAGAATCAAAGTTCAAAGATCACCTATAATATACATGTGCATAAGGTACTAGTTTCTTCATTACAGGATAAAAAATGAAATAGCAATTCTAGTATATGTGGCGGCTCCACATCTACCTGTAGACCAATCCATGCTTTTCTCGAGCAAAAGTTTAAAGTTACCTGTGCCAGATTGTATTGCATGCTAAACAAATAAGACAAATCCTAGTCAAGCGAACAGAGACACTAATCCAAAGTCTATTCAAAATAATTAATTTTTCTTTTCTCCATTAGGGGAGATATGACTGAACTTTCATCAGATAGCATTTTTCTGAGCAAGCATCCATAAAAGCAAGGATACAGAGTTTTTACTTACCAGAATGTCCTTCAGCAACAGATTCTGAGGTAAAAAGAAATAGTTTTTCTTTATTTGACATGTTTTGATATCTTTAGCAGGCCTGCAAGTGAGAAGGAACCAAAGCAACTGGACTACAGAAGAAGCACAGGCAGAAGGTGAAGTGGAAAGGTTAATGTCTTAATGCAAACAGCTGACGTCACTGCTCCTCCCTGTTTGTTCCCCAAAGGTTCAATAGGTAAGACTGATCTGTGTGGCTTTTACAGTGCACTGCTACAGAGACTTCTCTCCTAATACTTCAGTGTGGGTAACCTCCTAAACTGTGCAGAAATGTATCGTTACATGAAAGGTGAACATAGCTAATTCAGAGTTCAGTGCTCTTGCAGACTTCCCTGAGCCTCCACTCTTACTCTTTATTCTAAGTGCAAACTAAAGAGCATTTCAAGATAGTAACGCAGAACACAGATTTTATTTGAATCTGTAGGTGTAAATGATGTTTTCAACTAGGCATAATATCCATACTTTTTACTCAGCTGCAGTAGTGAACTGTGCAGAAATCTCTCTTTATGTGAGAACAAATGTTCATAACAGCTCCAGGTGGAAGAAATGTGCTCTTCTTCCACAATACTATGGCTAAGTCAGGACCTGTAGAGCAACAAAGCAGCATGCTCTGTAGAAGCAGGGATGAAGGCAGTAGCTTTACTACAAGTTACCTTGAATTCTGAAACTGAAAGCTATACCCTAGCTCAATAAATTTTTGATTCGTTAATGATCAGGCTCTCACAATTAATTTTAAAGACCCCTTCTCTCATACTTTTTGTCTCGATTGAGAGACACTAGTAGGAAACAGATAGACTCAAGTATCCAAACTAAGCAAAGAAGCGCTTCCCATTTGGAAGCACTATTTCCCTTTGGCTTTTTTCAGAACACAGGGCAACAACACACCAGAGCACCTGAATACAGCAGTGTCAAAAAGCTACCTAGGAGTAACAACAGTTGTGTCTGGTCTTAAAAACCCTTGTCCTTCTGAGCAGCTCTACACTGCTGCTATACATCATGTTGAGGTCAGCTTCTCTAAATAATTCATCATTTCTGAAAATGTTGCTCCATAACCTAAGTGTATTAAACAGCAGCAAGAGTGGTACTGAAATGCAGGTACAACTTCACTGACAACAGAAGGCTTTACAGCTGGCCATCACGAGTAAACCACATTCCTTACCAGGACACCAGCAAACATCTCATAAGAGATGTGTGTTCATTCTGAAGTCTTCAATGCTAGGAGGAGACACGACTTCACTTGAGGAGACTTCCCAGTAGTGAGGTATATGAGATAATAAAATCAGTAGTGAAGGCAAAGCACTTAAACAAATGAGACAAAGCCAACCATCAAAAATATAAAGCAAAATTATATGTCAGCTGCAATGACTGGAGAAGGCACAGCCTAGCTGTGGCCATGCAAGTGATAGCTAGTGTGCTGCGAGAGGCCAGTCACTAACAGTGAAAACCACCCCTCTGGAAAGCAATATGTGAAGAGGTGAGTTAGTTGAAGGAAAAAGACCATCTGTACCCTTTTTGGTTTTGTCTTGCCTGTTGTTTTTTTTTTAAATCCTACAAACAAAAGTTTTCAGCACATAACACCAAAAAATACCAGTTCTCCAGAGAACAATTATTGCTTAAGTGTTTGTGGAGAACACCATTAAAGAAAAGACTTTAAACCAAATTCACAATTATCAGAAATGCCCTGTGAAATCCATTAGCTCATCTATTTAATTGCCTTTCTTTAGTTTAAGAATTTATTATGATACACTAGTGTCTTGGTTTTGAAAGACAGGTGTCTGCTAAGGAAGGCAGAAGCCTCCCTTGAAGTGGCAGATATAACCCCTTTCCCTCTGAGTTATTATAATTTTGAAATCAAGGGCCTTTAGGCAAAGATGTGGGAAATAGGAAAATAGGAATAACAGTTCTTTACTATATATATATATAC
>NW_008238355.1:4986697-4988819 GCF_000691975.1 Corvus brachyrhynchos
GCACCCCCCGGGAGGGCCAGGCAGGCAGGGCGAGCAGGGCTACAACGCAGTGAAAGCTCGAAGCAGCAGCGAGGCAGGGTGGCCACAGCCCGGCCTCCAGCAGGACAGGGAAAGCGGCTTTTGGGATCCTGGCGTTGTTTCCAGCAGAAAGAAAAACGGCTGAAAAAAAGGAACCAGCAGCTCCTTTCTCTCCAGCTTCTCTCTCCGGACGCTGAGAGCGAACTGAACCCACACCCAGGTGAAACAAAAGAGTGGCCAGGCCCTTTTGTCTTCTCTTAAACACCCAGCAATTTATCGTCTTAGTAACAGAATGGGGGAAAATTCCTTTAACAGAAAAAAAACTAGATCTCTTAATACCCCAACAACTAGAAAATTAAACTAGCCATACAGAGATTTGTATGTATTTGCCTGGAAATATTTCAATTCTGTGTAATAAATACACTTTGAGCTCAAGTTACATCTTCTGTAAAACACTTCATACAACACATGGGACAACATTCAAATGAATAATTTCAGTCTCCTCCATCAGGAGTTCATTTTATACTGCATTCTAAAATACTTCTGCTTTACATTGTTCCACGTGAAAAGGTGATGGAATAGCAGATCCTGAAGGATATCTCTATCCAAATGGATGACAAGAAGATGATCAGGAGTAGTCAGCATGGATTCACTAAAGGAAAATCATGCTTGACCAACCTGATTGCCTCCTACAATGGGACAACTACCTGGATGGATGAGAGCAATGGATATTGTCTACCGTGACTTCAACAAGGATTTCAACACTATCTCTCATGATGTGCCCATAAATGGAAGCTGGATGAATGGATGGTAAAGTGGATGGAGACCTGGCTGAATGGCAGATCCCAGAGGTTTTGTAATCGGTGGCACAGGGTCTAGTTGCAGGCCTGTCACAAGGTTCAATACTGGGCCCAATGTTGCTTAACTTGTTCACCAATGACTTGGATGAAGGGACAGAGGCCTCCTCAGCAAGTTCACTGATGACACAAAGATGGGAGGAGTGGCCAATGCCCCAGAGGGCTGTGCAGCCCTTCAGAAGGACCTCGACAAGCTGGAGGAATCGGTAGAGAGGAACTGTCTGAAGGTCAACAAAAGACAGTGCAGGGTCCTGCACCTGGGGAGGAATAACCCCAGGCCCCAGCACAGGCTGGGGGCTGACCTGCTGGAAAGCAGCTCTGGGGAGAAGGACCTGGGGGTCCTGGTGGACAACATGCTGTCCATGAGCCAGCAGTGTGTCCATGTGGCTGAGAATGCCTGGGGTGCAGTAGGAAGAGCACTGCCTGCAGGTTGAGGGGGGTGATCCTGACCCTCTACTCAGCCCTGGTGAGGTACATCTGGAGTGCTGTGTCCATTTCTGGGCTCCTCAGTACAAGAGACACATAGAGCTCCTGGATTGGGTTGAGCACAAGATGACAAAGATGATGAGAGGCCTGGAGCATCTCTCTTATAAGGAAAGGTTGAGGGAGCTGAGTCTCTTCAGCCTGGAAAAGTGAAGATTGACAGAGGATCTTACCATTGCATAGAAATATCTGAAGGGAGGATGTCAGAGGATGGCCAGGCTCTTCTTGGTGTTTAGCAATAGGACAAGATGCAATGGGCAGAAACTGATGTGCAGGAAGTTCCACTTGAACATGAGCAAGAACTCCTTTACCATGCAGGTGACTGTGCACTGGAACAGGTTTTCCAGAGAGGTTGCGGAGTCTCCTTCTCTGGAGATATTAATAAGCCATATGGACACAGTTCTAAGCAACATACTGTAGGGGACCCTGCTGGAGCAGAGAGGTTGGACTAGGTATCCTCCAGTGACCCCTTCTAACCTTACCTATTCTGTGATTGTATCTCATACAACATTCTCATTCAACAGATACTCCTTAGTAGGGTATACTCCAATTCCAACCTTAAACGTAAAAGGAAAAAAAAAATACATGCAAAAGAAAAGTCAATCTTTCTGAGTACACTGTGAAGAATATAGAATATGGCAGAAGATAAACCCCCTGGTTTTTCAGCTGGTCCTGGGAGATCAGAGGGGCTGGGTGCTTCAGGCGCTGGACGCCCAGCGTCACCGCGGTTCAGGGACATCTATCCCATTGTTTCCCAGAGCAGC